>NC_089504.1:223446209-223746209 GCF_036850995.1 Saccopteryx leptura | reverse complement strand
CAGAGGCCAGAGGAGAAGACAGGTAAGGAGACAGCAGCTCATAGCCCCTCTGTGCCCAGCCTCCCTCCGGTGGTCTGCTTGGTCACTTTGAAGCAGGGATGGGCCAGGTGAGGAGGGATGGAAAGCCTCACAGACCAGAGGAAGGCCACAGGCTTGGCTAGAGAAGCGGCTACCCCCTTAGTGGTTGGTGACCTCAACAGGCAGAGCCTTTCTTTTCTGTACAGGCCCTCCTCGACCATCAGTTAGCTTGAGAAGGCAACATCTGCTTCATCGACCATGGTCCTCCACAGGGGACGTTCAGACAGAGTGGCCCCAAGGAGGAGGCACAGGTCTGAGGGGAGCCTGGGCCAGGCCGCCCCTGGTCTCCCTCAAGGACAAGGCTCAATAGCGATGCCACCTTCTACTGCGCAGGGTCTTCAGGGTATTGTTACTCAAAGGTCACATAGACGGCACTCAAACCCAGTCCAAGTGGGGGCCGGAAGTCCCCAGATTTTCTAACACTCAATGCTGTTTCTACTGCCTGTAAAAAGTTGTCCTTTTGTCCCTCTGGGGACGCTGGCTGATGGGGATATGGAAAAACCAGGGTGGCTGGGTGAAAAGTGACTGCTACTGAGACAAAGAGACGAGCCCCATGTCATTTCTGAAGTCCAAAGTGTCCCATAACATGGACAGCATGCACACTCCTCCTGCTGTGGCTCCCAGCTGACACTCTGAGTCACAGTGGGGCTTGGTGCTCAAGTAGTTGTCTGTACGTGAGAAGGATGGGGGACAAGCAGGATGGAGTGACCCCTGGCACCTAAACACTTTTCTTGACTCTCAACCTGTGGACCTCAACATTGCACAGTCCTAGTAACAGAAAAGCATTTCAGGGTGCCTTGGACTGGATAATGAGCCTGTAGAGCCATCAGCCTTGAAGGGTGACAACCTGGACCCAGAAGAGGTCCTGTCCAGTGGCTGCCTCGAGTTAAGGTCTTTGGAGCACTGTGGTTGCAAAGGCTCCATGGACTTAAGCACTAGTGACCAGCTCTGTCCTCTCTGTTGATGACGAGGGACAGGAGGTCTGGAGTGGGGGGGGGGGGAGCAGCAGAATTTGCTGCTTCAGTGAATGACACAGTACCCCTCTGCTTCCTGCTGCTGCCAATAACATGTCAACGATGCAAGCAAAACCAAGAAGAGAAAAGCTTTCCTGGACAGGCCTGTCCGTGTGGCGAGAGCTCATGTTTCAGTGCCGG
The DNA here is from genome assembly GCF_036850995.1 of Saccopteryx leptura. NCBI lineage: Eukaryota > Metazoa > Chordata > Mammalia > Chiroptera > Emballonuridae > Saccopteryx > Saccopteryx leptura. The sequence goes on along the minus strand of NC_089504.1, from coordinate 223,744,977 downwards.
GGGTGGGGGTGCCCTACCTATGCACCCGCTTCAAACCCCCAACACGTCTGTGGACTTAGTCAACAGCCTCGAGCGCCTTGTTTTGCGGTAGGAAATTCTCCTTCATAAGAGAGCCACTGTTGGTATTTGTTTGTTTTCTAATTTCTAAAAATAAGGAAAAGTTTACAACATGGGGGGCCAGGGAGGAGAGGGAAGGAGAGGGAAAGGGCAAGGGAGGCAGCGACCCTGACGGGTTCCCAGTCTCCTTGCCACTGTTTCTCCCACCCCCGGGCCCCTGCACCTCCCTGTTCTGAATGTGAAAACTAAGCAGGCTGAGCGCCTCAACTGGAGATGTGTCTAACAAGGCCCTCATTGTCTCAGACAGGTGTGAGATTGGACTTGATTCGGGGCCAACATCTCCGGCACCAGAGCCAGCTCTGGGAGCCGAAAACATGCTCCAGCCCTCCAGTAATACCACTGTAGCCAGCTAGAGTCTCAACAATTTAAGGCTTAACACACACAACATAAATCAGAGGAGGATGGACCGGCCGACCGGCAGCTTCTTGGGCGGATGCCTGCAGACTGTCTGCACATCAGACTGCCTGTTTGGGTTATTTGAGACTTTTTTTTTTCGGCAATAAAAAGATGAGAAACTGGGTGGAGCACGCGCAGAGGCACCCTGGTGTTTGCCCCATCTTGTTCCACCCCCCCCCCCCCCCCCCCCGCCTTCCCATCAAGGCTGTTTGGAAGAGACTGCTCAGGAAGGTTTGCTCTGCTACCCTCCAGATAGGAGGAATGTATCTCAGCTGGGGAGGAGAATGGAGTGAGCTGGCTGTGTGACCTTTGGCACGTCACTTGACCCCTCTGGGCTTCCAATTTCTTGTCTAGCTTATGAGGGGCCCTGGCCATCTTTCTCTGGTCTAGTTTTCCATGATTCACTCATCTCCAGTGGTCAGAAGGTCAAAGTCACTTGTAAGAACTGCCTGAATCAGGGGAAATCGTGACCCCTGGGAATGAACTTGCAACACCACCAGATTCTATGCTTCTGAGTGGATCTGTTTCCTTGAGCAAGGGAAGGCCGTGTCCCAGCATTCCCTCATCGGCTTCCTCCTCTTATCTGCTCTTTAGCAACGCTGTGGTTCTCTGACCGCTGAGGCTAGACCCCGGGAATGTGGTCAGGACAAGTCAAGAGTCAGATGCCACGGGAGACAGATGGAAAAGATACGTCCATGCAGCCAGTTAATGCAGGGATCAGGTCCCCCTTTCTCCTGATTAACTCACAACTAAGTGCCATTTGGGAGAGGACACCACGGAGTCACTGTCACCGCAGAGCCTCAGACAGAAGGCCCTTTGGTTTCTGCTGGTAGAATTCCTGGGCCATTCCTCAGGGAGCTTTGGCCCTGCCATTCAAGATCCTGACCCTGTCTTCATGGACATGGGTGTGGTCATCACTGGAACGCCTGTTCTTGACTCTTAGAGCCACGTACCACTCAGGGAGTAAATGGGTGACATTGGGAGCAGCATCCTGAATGGGGATGAGGAGACTGTCATTCAGCATCCACCCCCAGGTTTCCAGACTGGGCTGCCGGTGCCCCTCAATGCGTCCCGCTGAGACTCTGCGTCTGGCTGCAGACTCTGCCCATTACACTCACACACCTGCTCGCTGAGACTCTGGCCACAGCCCACGCAGCAGCAGGCTTTCAAGGCCCAGGCTGGCTTGCGGGCAGAATTGACACAGAGTAGTGTGTACTTGAAATTGCACAGGAAAGCAAAACTTGTAGATAGTTCTTTAAAAATACCAAAGAGGCTGACCATTCACATTCTCTGAATGTGTTCAATCCATGGAAGTGGAGTCCAGTGCAGGGTTCACCCCTGACTGCTGCCCAGATGGGCCCTGGAGCCAGAGTGTCCTGTCAGCCTCCATGCAGCTATTTGTTCCCCCCACCAGGGAGCAGTGGTCTGGGTGCTCAGCAGGGCTGAGGAGGATGGGGAGGGGGATGCACGTGAGGTGGGTGGTCTAGCCTTGCCTTTTTGAAAATCCCTACTCCATAGTTATGGAACTGAATATTTTGAAAATGGAGACATGGCCTGACCTGTGGTGGTACAATGGATAAAGCATCTACCTGTAACACTGAGGTCGCCAGTTTGAAACCCTGGGCTTGCCTGGTCAAGGCACATACAGGAAGCAACTACTATGAGTTGATGTTTACTGCTTCACCCACTTTCTCTCTCTCTCCTCTCTCTAAAAATAAATAAATAAAATCTTAAAAAAATAATTAAAAGAAAATGGGGACACAAAGAAGCTACAATATGGAATCCAACCATTATCATCTATCTCATTAAGGGGACAGCACACTTCCAGAAAAAGCCTGAGTGCTATAATAATGTCCTCACGTGAGCTCCAGGCCACCTCTGAGGCAGGGGTGGGGCAGGCCAGGGGGATGAGTACTGGATCAGGATTCCCAAGACTTGGAGTTCAGATCTGCCTCCAACTGGGCATCGTGAGTCTCATGAGTAAATTAAAAAAGAGTTGCCCGCAAACAAATCTAAGGTCTTTTTCAACTTTACCAGTTATCCGTTCCCATTTGCTCTTGTGGAGATGTGGTCATGGGTTTTCCTGTAGAGCTGACCCAAGGAACAAAACTTGAATGAATACAACACCAGTGCCCTGACCTCACCCAGGGCTAGCGTCCCTCCTGAGGACAGAGAGGCCCTGGAGGTGGTCCTCTCGGAGGAACTGTGGCTTACACACCAGGACAGATGGGCAAAACCCCATTGAAACACCAATGACCCCAGCAAAGGGCACAATAATAAGGATGACTCTACAAAGAATAACACTGACCACTTATTCGGCGTTTAACGTGTTATCACATATGATGCTGAATACATGACAGAAATACACCTCTCTCCCTGCAGCACATTCACGGGGCAATGTGAGTAAACACATGCAATGCTTACCCTGTGCCAGGCACCCAAGCTGTACACACATCAGCTCATGCTGTCTTCACACACCTCCCAGGAGGCGGGCGCCATTGTTCTCATGCCCATTTCACAGATGGGGACCAGTGCTTCAGGAAACTTCAGAAATCCTCGCAAAGTCACATAACCAGGAAGTGGCCAACCTGGGTGTGAATTCCAAAGTCTATCTCCATCAGCCTCCATACAGATTTTAGCATTAATTTACAGACCCAGTCTCCGCTTTCCTCGTCAATGCATCTGGGAGCTGCCATGTTTTCTACAATACAAGTCCCTTCTCACGATTAGTGGAAGGAACGGCTCTTGCCCGACTGATGGGGTGGGTGGACAGAGGAACTGGCATTCTGTGTTGACACCTCTAGGTCCCCGTATCTCTCTCTGAGGGAGCCAGGAATGATTAGGGAGAAGACTTGAAAAAGAAGAGACATTCCTTATAGACCATCTAAAGCATCTCCCCTACTGTACCCTGCCTCCCACTCTGTGAAAGAATCGAATGAAGAAATCGGGAAGAGATCCTGGGGTAAAAATAACAAGATTTCCTCTTATTCCACCTGAATTGGCCATCTGTACTTCTGTACAAATTCAATTTTAAAGTCATGCTTTGTAATTTGTGGAAAATCATATTAAATTAAGCAGATCCATGTCTGGGCAATGACTTCTCTCATTTACCAACATATGACGGCTCACACAAGCTGATCACGTGGCAGAAAATATTGCCAAAAAGAGGCTTTTAATCAGGGCTCTGGGCCATCCCTGCTTGTCCCCTGAGAGTGCTAGGCGGGACCGTTAATCCCCAGGACCCGCAATGCACGATGCATAATTACAAACATGTAGAGTTTAAAAGCTACCTGGTTAATTGTTCACATGACAGATGAGGGGCCTGGGACTTAGTGTTAAAAAAAAAAAAAGAAGAAGAAACAGAGCCAGGTCATCGGGCTGGCCCGCGCCTGAGTGGGCACACAGGCAAGCCCCACAGAGCATGTCATGCCCCTTCTGAGTGGCAGGTGGTAGGCATTAACTGGGCCAACAGCAGCCGTCTATTCTACAAATGTGAGCTGTCATATTTTCTCATTGCCCTTGGTAAGCATGTGAGCCAGGCAAAGTCGCTGTCATAATCTCACTGCAGCAACTGCTCCCAAAACGACCCAGGTAGAGATACCCTCTGAACCTAAGGTGCAGTTTCAAAACTGGGGAGGTGGAGCAGGGAGTAACTGTAGATTTCAAAAACTCTTAGGTTCGTCCTTCAGACACCAGCCCTCTTGGATGACCTGCAGAAGCACGGCTCAACACTCAGGCCATCACGGCTGTTCACACGGTGGGCATTTACGGCGGTGCGTTGTCGATGAGGTTGTCAATGAGGAGGAACAAACCCGGAGAAGTGTGATCCCAATGAACCATTTAACGGGCAGAGATGCCAAGTCAAGCCCTTGAGGTTGTGCTGACTTTCACAGATATTTCAATAAGGTTATTATATAATCTGCCATCTGATCTGCGCAGAGATGCACTAATGGGGAGTGAGTGCCCACAGCAGCACAGAAACCCTGTGAAGCTCAACAGAACAACCAGGCTCACTTCCCTTGTGTGACCTGCAACTCCAAGGAGAGCAATCGCAGGCCAGATGATTTCTTCCTTCCTTTTTTTCTTTTTCTTTTTAAACCTCTAGAGGTTCTATTAAAAACCCCTGAGCAAGTGTACAGTCCAAAGGTAGCGCTTCCAAAGATGGAAGGAGGGAGGACACAGCCGAGGGTCTCTGGGCCTTGAACCTGGCCTTGGAGTGAGCGGCTCAGGTTGAAGACATAAAGCCGTCAGGGGAAAGAGGACTCCTGCCGAGGGAACCAGAAGGCTGGATGCATATAGAAGCTTGACGGCCCCTGACGGGTAAGCTGCTGATGCCTGGGGTGGTGCTGACTCAGCCAGGCCCCTCAGAGGCCACAAGCTCAGCTTCCCCAGGGATGCCCTGCTGGTTCAGCCTCAGTGCGGCCACACCCAAGCCCCGGAGCTGGAGCATACACACCACCCTCTTTACACTCCCAGAAGGACTGGGAGTGGTGGACTGGCATGACAGCAGCCCAAATCTTGTCAACCAGTAACCAGAACCCATGATTTTGACTTAGGGAGGCTCAGTTCAGTGACCTTGGGATGAAGAATCAAGATGCCGTGCAAAAATAAGCGGCACTCCAGGTCATGGTGTGCGTTAATGCCCAGTTTCGTGGCTGCCCAACAGCTGTGAGCTGACCTGAGGTGACAGGTCAGAGTCCCCCAGTGCTGCCCCGCCCTTTCGTCCACACACCCTCCAGGCAGAAAGGCAGGGAGCTTCATCTAAGGGAGAACCACCCTTACCAATGGGGTAGTTAACTCTCGCTATTGATTACAACTGAAGATGTTTCACAAAGTCTTGAAATTGTATTTAGAAGATTCTAAACCCTACATGTGCCCCTGGGGCAGTGTGAAATATAACGGCGCCCGGGACAGGCATGTGGCAGCCTGCGTCTAGAGGAAGGGACTGTCTCTTCTGCCCAACTTCTCCTACTCTGGCCCATTCAGGGACTCGGTGCCACGGTTCCATTTTTCTCTTGAAAACACTTCATTTAAACACAGATGTTATATTCTGTGTCACTCTGGATGGTCTGACTGGCAAATTTCAATCTGAACACTTTCCAGAGCTTAAAAATAAAAAACGAACCAGATGAGAAAGGCTGCGTCCCTCTTCTCCTGGCATCTGTGGGGATGCACTAAGGAGCAGAAAATGCCGGGGACTGGCCAATGTTTGTCTTTGGGGTGAGTGGTGAGTTCTATATGAGTCTATTGTTTTGGGTTGTTTTTGCTTTATTTACCATGGTTGGTAACTAAATCTTTGGTATGAAAACATAAAATGTTCTGCCAGAAAGAGATTACAGAAGAAATATCTATGGAAAAACTGGGTTTGTCAGGGAAGACTTCATTTACAGGTGTTTTGCAATCTGTACCTTTAATCCCCACAACAATCAGCTGTTCTGCCACGCTGAAGGCAGTTGTTGCATGAGGAGAAAGCTCACAAGGGGGTAAGGCTGTGAGACTGAAACGTGAACATATAACCTAAGCCAAATATGCTCCCACCCACCGAGGCGGCTCTGACCATGGAGGCCAGAGACCCCCCCACCCCCACCTCCCTGGTCTCTGTGCATCTGCCCCTAAAAGTTAGGCTGTGCTCTCAGGGCCAGAGAGGAACGAGTCAGAAAGAATTAGAGTTCCTGGGCATTATCTAAATGATACAGAGTGAATTTTAAAGAGCCTAAAACAACTGAATGACAAGTAGGCCTGCAGTTCTGCTCCAGGATGTCAGGGAAAAGAATGCCAACGAGAAAAACCAACTCCGTTTGGAGAACCATCACTCATAAGGAAACAGGACTAGTTTTCTAACCAGAGCCTTTTTTTCCCCTCTCATATCAGCATACTTTGTTCCTCTCTTGGTACAAACTTCTGGTAAATGTTGATGCCCCTTTGTGGCTACAGTCTACATTTCTGTCTTAAATATCAGAATCTGCCTGACCAGGCAGTGGCACAGTGGATAGAGTGTTGGCCTGGGATGCTGAGGACCCAGGTTTGAAACTCTGATGTCACTGGCTTGAGCACAGGCTCATCAAGCTTGGGCACAGGATTGCCAGCTTGAACATGGGATCATAGACATGCTCTGAGGACACTGGCTTGAGCAAGGGGTCACTAGCTCAGCTGTAGCCCCCAGTCAAGTCACTTATGAGAAAGTAATCAATGAACAACTAAGGTGCCACAACTATGAATTGATGCTTCTTGTCTCTCTCTCTTTCTGTCAGTCTGTCCCTGTCTGCCCCTGCCCCCTTAAAAAAATTGAAATCTGAAAGGTTCTCTTCGAATGATTTGTAAATTTGGGATTATGAGGGACAATGAATCGCCAGCCTTTCAAAAAGGGTGTCCGGTCAACAATGCCTTGCTGCAAAGCCACTTAAAAAAAATAAGTATAATGAGAAAAAGGCAGCTTGTTTAAAACAACAGTGATATGCTTAGTTCCAGGATGTCAAATTCTTGAGTCTATCTCAGCTGGCTGGCTGTAGCTTTGTGTTCTCCTCTGTTCCTATGCTTAATACCATCCTTGATGAGTTTTGGGGGGCCAGGGCAGGAGGTACCCTGGCCTCCCGTCTTCTGGTCAGCATTGGCCCCACAGCCCTCACCTTTCTTTATTACCGTTGGGCACTCAGGGCCCATCTGCACAGGTGCTTTCTCTAGAGCAGTGGTTTTTCAACGCCAGTCTGCAGACTGGTGCCAGTCCGTGAAAGAGTTAACCACCCTGATGCTGCTGTATGGGGGTTATAGAGTCGATAGTCATGGGTTTATAACCACACATCAACATCAGGGTGGTTAACTCTTTCACAAACTGGCACGAAATCTGTGGCGGACCAGCAGTGGTCCACAGACCAGTGGTTGAAACTTGTTGCTCCAGAAAATAGAAGAAGTACCTGTCTCATCAATAAAAGAGAAATCAGGTATTTTCCTAGCTGGGAAATAAAAATACCATGATGCTGAATGTTCCAGCAAATCATGGGCTGACACGACAGCAGCCAGAGACATGACGAGGCTTTCGGGCATGAGACACTGAGTTCCATCTGCTTCCCCTGAATATCTGGCCGGGGCGGGGGAAGGTGGCTACGGGAAGCTGTCTGCACTTACCTGATGCCCCTATCTTTTACTTTGGTGTTTTGGGTAGAATGGTGTGCCGCTCCCCCTCCCCCCAAATAAAGGTAAGTTTCTGTTGTGACTCACAGAACTGTGAATGTGACCTTATTTGGGAAAAAGAATCTTTTCAGATGTAACTAAGTGAAGGATGTGATGAGATCACGCTGGGTTATCTGGACAGACGGGATCTAAATTCAGGGACAAGTGTCCCTGTGAGAGGCAAAAGAGAAGATGACACAGAGAGGAAGGCCAGGTAGAGATGCAGGCACAGATTAGAGCGATGTGGTCACAGATAAGGGTCACCGGGAGCCACCAGGGGCTGGAAGAGGCAGGAAAGCTCCTTCTCCAGGCCCTTTAGAGGAAGCGCAGCCCCACTGACACCTTGAGTTTGGACTTCTGGCCTCAGGGACTGTGCAAGAATGCATTGCTGTTGGTTTAAGTCACCCGTCGCGTGGTCATGTGTTGTGGCAGCCCCAGGAGGCTGATACACTGGGTGCCCTTGATACTGATCACGAGCTGGTGTTCTCACCCATTGTGTCATGTTTCACAAAGGTCCCAGGATCTCCAAATATAATTCTTCCCTCTTTGCAGATAAGGACATTGAGGCTGTAAGCAGTCAAGTCACTGGAGACCATGTTTTGACCAAGGCTGTCTGACTGTTGAGCCCACATCCTCAGCTACTAAAGCTCTGCTGTCTTTCTAGGCTGTTCTGACTTTCAGACTAATCCTCATGCTCTTGAACCATCAATATCAGATAAGTGCTCCAACTATAGCTTGGTGGGAAACTTACCCTTCTGAACAAAACCGTGTGTGTATGTGTGTCTGCATCACCCTGGCCTACAGATTACAAGAATAAGAGAAAAGTTAAGAATGCATGAAATCCACAGAAGGAATAGTTTATCATGAATATCAAGCCCTAAAGGGAATCCTTCTTTCTTTTGATTAGAAATGATAACCACCAGGCATTGACAAAACACCCCGGAAAACATGTCCCGATCACCTTGAACAGCACGTATGCACGGAAACACCCGCAGAGATGGGGCTTATGACTGCCAGCGTGCTGATGGCTGGCCAGGGTGGCGGCTCTGTGGAAGACGCTGTTTATTAAGTGCTTGGCTGTGAGTTGCTTGTCTGCACATCACAGCATCTGAGCAGGCTGCTCACAGGAGTTGTCTGTTGGTACTGATGCCCATCCAGAACAGAGTGCAGGGAGTAACCAGGAGGGTTGCCACCACTCCGAGTGTGGGAGTACATGGGGACCTGGGGTAACCCAGGGTGCAGCCACCTTGGAATCAAGCACAAAGGCATGGGGCAGACGGGTGAGCAAAGGCCTTAGGGCTTTTTGTAAAGGAGAAAACAGAGACCTAAATTCCTCTGCATCCTTTCCCCTTTGCTGGCTGTTTAAGATGCAGTTTATTAACACGAGTTTGCAAACTTCCCTTAGAGGTAATGTTTATGTTGCACCAGTCAAGAACATAGAAAACAGTAACAGTTCTCAGTTCCTGCCCCAAGAGTGCTTCTAGTCGCTCAGCGTGTGACCTCCTTGCCTGCTGGGGGGAGGGGCAGGGGCAGGACCCAGCTGCAGCACCCACCTGTGGGTGTGTGGGCAGATACCCCATCCACACCTGCTCTGTTTTCCTTCCTTCCCTCCCTGCCTCCCTCCTTTCACTCCTTCCTCCCTCCTTTCTTCTTCCCGTATATTTATGTATTTTCTTTTATTTATTTGTGGGGTCACACCTGACTCAAGCTTGTTTTCAGTGCAAGATTCTGATGTCAGCTTTGAACAGCCCTTGACCTCTCCTACACCTAGGTAAGGGTTATTTTTAAATCATTCACTTTTCCTATTTACAGCATGTCTTATAACTTGATTTCTAGCACTCTAAAGATTTCACTCTGTGTAATCCTTAAATGACCATCTGCAACCTCTATTTCCAAAGTAACCAAGCAGCCTCCACCTCTCCCATTTGTTTTTAAACTTTTAGAATTGCTAGGAGAGACACAGGCAGAGAGAGAGAGAGAGAGAGAGAGAGAGAGAGAGAGAGAGAGAAATGAGGAGAGAGAGATGAAGAGAGAGACACAGAGAGAGGGAGAGAGGTAGAGAGAGGGAGGGACAGAGTGACAGACAGGCAGAGAGACAGAGAGAAAAAAGAAAGAAGAGGATAGGCTGCTGTGCGGTGTGAGTTTTCACTCTTGAGCCTGGAGGGGGAAGGGCTGTCCTCCCCTAGTCAACCCAGCTGATTGGGACAACACAGCAAGGAACCCTGTACAGCTCAGCTCAGGAATCAAGTGAGTTCCAAGAACCTTACAAAGAATGTAGCCTTTTTCAAAGTAATTGTAACTTTTGGGGAGTCACTACTGAAACAACAGTCATTTGGAACACTAAGTATCAGGAAGTGACCTGAAAGGCAGGGGTCTCCCGGCCAGATGCAACTCTCACAGCAAGGCACCCACACTCCAAAGACTGAGCAGAGGAGGGCTGGGCTCAGATGGTAAGAAGGCTTTGGTCCCAGGGGGCCCCAGAGAGAGGCTCTCCTGTGTGGGAGGGCCAGGCTCTTGCTCCAAAATAGTAAACACAGAGTGGCTGCCCTCCCCTCCTCCCAGCTTTTATTCACTCATGCTTTGAATTTTCCTTCCTCCCCATCTTTGAAAACAAATGTACACATCCCCCAAAGGGATGATATATCCAGGTGTCCGCCACAGAGTCTGGCTCCAAAGTTATCATCATCATCAACATCTAATGATAACAGAACACACTCAGCACAGGACTGTAAAATGAATGAGCCACCCAGCTCATCACCCATCTCCCTGCAGGACACTGTGATTCTTCTTGATACCAGTCAGCCCTGTGTCTCATTAGCCTTTGACCCAAGAGTGCCAGCACTGGCTCACAGCCAGGAAGGTCGGGGTATAGGTTTGCCTGTCACTTCTGATCTTGGCCACATCGGGCAATTGTTAACCACAGGTCCAGTTTCTCTGTCTATAAGCCACACCAGGGGATTGTGGCAAGAATAGGGTAACATATAGAAAAGTCCAACCCATGCCGAAATAGATTGTAACTGGTCAAATTGAAGAGTTCGACTTCATGCTTTGATGTTTAGGGCAACATACACAGGAACCATAAAACTGGCCTCTTGGTTTCTGCCCCAGCAGGTCTATCTCCATTTCCACTTCCCAGAAAAGAGGGGGCTATGCAGCCTGCAGTGTGGTACACCCCATCTGGTGAATCAGGAGTCGATTCTTAAAGCCACTTGCTCCGGCTGCTGGAAGCCATCTCTAAGGTGTGGGAGGGAGGTGTGGCTGAACTGACATCAGAGCCTTATCTTCCTAGGATCTGTTCTACTTCATCTTCTAAAAGGACACATGTCCTTTTTCCTTTCCCATGACTGCAGAAGAATTCTGAGACCCGGCTGCAGACATTCAGGAGGATGTCTTGACTTGCATGAGCAAGTGTGCAGCCATGACAAAATGTCTATCTGTGCAATTCTAAGACCTGTCAAAATAGGGAGCTGAAATAAACCTCAGACCTTTCATAGCGACAACCTCAACACATGTGCAGTGGCATGGCATCCCCCCCACCCCCCATTCCCTGTGGACCCAGCTTCAGATAGCTTGAGATGTCTGTTTGGAGTGCTTCTCAGGTACGTCTGAGTCTAGATAGCTTCTATAGCCATGGTTTCCTGCTGACAGAGTCCAAGGGACAAGTGCAACTCTCCTGGGGAAGTCCCAGCAAGACAGGGTCCCCCAGCCTCCCCATCACCCTGTTCTCTCCCAGCTGCTGGCATGTCCACACGCTGAGAACACTGGCACTGGCATACCTGCAGTCACCGTCACCGCCACAGGACCACTCTGACTACTTGGGGACAGTTGTTGTATTTCTTTTTTACAAAGACTGCTGTCATTTCAGGGAGAGCTATAAATGCATGCTGATTTTTTAGGTAGAGTAATTTCTTAAACATCTGAGAGAAGCCTGAGAACTACGCCAGGAAAAATAACCGTTTCCTACCAGTCAAGAACAGCACGAACACCCTGGCCCAAAGAGACTTTACCATTATCCCTGTTAACTTCCTAATTTCAGTGGAAAAAATCCGATGGGTGTTCTACCTACTCAAAACATGCCTATGGTAAAAAAACAAACAAACAAACAAACAAAAAAACAAAACAAAACAAAACAAAAAAACATTCTTCTTTTAAAAAAATAAAAATAGAAAATGTAGTTTTGGGTTTTTTTTTTTTTTTGTATTTTTCAAAGTAAGTGGAGGGGGGTGGCAGACAGACTCCCGCATGCACCTGACCGGGATCCACCCAGCATGCACACCAGGGGGTGATGCTCTGCCCATCTGGGGCCTTGCTCCGCTGCAACCAGAGCCATTCCAGGGCCTGAGGCAGAGGCCATGGAGCCATCCTCAGCACCTGGGCCAACTTTGTTCCCACGGAGACTTGGCTGAGGGAGGGGAAGAGAGAGATAGAGAGAAAGGAGAGGGGGAAGGGTGGAGAAGCAGATAGGCTCTTCTCCTGTGTACATTGACTGGGAATCGAACCTGGGACTTCCACAGGCCGGGCTGATGCTCTACCACTGAGCCAACTGGCCAGGGCCGAAAAAGCAGTTTTATATGATACTAATTACACTATCTTGGATAGTCATTTTTTTCAAAGCTGTTCTTCCGATTTTACAAGCGAGGTGCTGGATAGGAAATCATATTTTGGGAAGAAAAAGCATCAGCAATATAGTTAACAAGCTCCGCAGAGCAGCAGCTCAGCCCCTGGGGTGCACTAATAGCGAGTTATTAGTGCTTAGATGTTGCAGAAGTAAAAAGTTTTTTAAAAAGGGACCAGAAAGGGTGATGCTTCATGTTTAATCGGATCCTCTGCCGAGGCCAAGCTCACAGTATCCCAAAAAGCTGAGGAATGCCCGACCAGGCAATGCTTCTGCCTAGGAGCTACTGACGGCTGAGGATAAGAATTCACCCCCCACCCCACCCCTGCCTCTGCCTCTTTTGCTTTCTGGGCAAAAGAGCACATCTGTTGAGGAGGGAAATCAGATATGATTCATTCCTCACCAAAACTGTGTGAGACAAAGCTAACTCCATGGTGACCATTTTAACTTGCCCCGCCCTGACCCCCTTACCCCGTGGCTGAATTTTCCAATGCTTTTAAAAATACGTAATATTTTTGGTTGCAATATCAGCAGAGAGAGACCAACCCATATATCAGCTTAGTGGTGTAAATGGTCAGTTGTGCCACGAGAGAGTCAGAAAACAGATGTTACAGATGGAGTTTCAAAGATGACACACATTCATTTAAATGGTCCTAAATGCAAGATCAAGGAATCTCCTTGAGGTTATTCTATTCAGAAGAAAAGTATCATTTCACACAAGCCCATCTCTCTCACACTTACAGTGCCACCAGATCTCCTTAATCATACACTCTTGCATTTTGGCCTTTAAAAAAAAATCAATATGCCTATCTGAATCAGTCTTCATGATTATTAAACAGGAGGAAAAGCAATGGTTTCAGGGGACCTCTTTCTGAATACACCTGAGATTATAGAGGAGAGGTAGCTTCTAAAGTCAAGCTTTTGGTTTCTGCTTATACACTAAAGGGTGGCCCGACATAGAGGCCACTTAGCAGCCATGAGCACAGCACCTTCTGGGAAAGTTCTCTGGGAGTGTCACACTCGGAATAGAAGAACATTCCCCAGAAATGTAACTGTGAGATCTAATGGCCTGGGCCACCAGGCTCTGTGCAAGAAAATGTGCCTGCCTTCTGAGAGTCTACCTGTGCTTTACCCTAAAAGAGAGGGACCATCCCAAAGACCCCGAAGAAGTCAGGACATTAGCACATCCCACAATTCATCTGACACCAAGAAAATGCCCAGGGAAGCTAATTCCGCTGTCGCAGGAGTGCAAGGGGCCCATTCCTGCTGGCCACCTGCCCTCTCCCCCAGATGCACTGCTTATCTTTTCCTGTGAGTTAAACAAGCCTGCCACAACGGGAAAGGGCCCTGACTGTGGCCATATCATATACAGCTGTGGCTGGCACGGCCCAGGGAAGACGGCTGCGCTTCGGAAATGTGAAACGGTATCACAGAGCAAATACTCATTGACGTCAGCGTTTTGCAGTGTCAATGAGCTTGTGCATTATCTAATTTGGCACCGTGGGTTTTATGCAATTATTATATTTTACGGTGTTTTTGCAATTGCCAGCTAGCCCCATGGGGGTGTGGGCAACCTGCATTCTTTGTTGATTGTAAATTTATTTATTGTAAACAACACTTCTGTTGCAAGGGCATCCAGACAGTCCTATTTCTTTTATATTTTTTAAAAGAACAGATATTAGATACAAACCCCCCAAATAAGTCGAAGACAGTAAGCTTGAAACAGCCTGACCTGAACCTGGCTTGAGGGTGTTTGTGTGTGTGTGTGTCTGTCTCTCTTCCAGCCTGATGAGTAGGTAAGAAAACAGCCTAGTTATTCAAGCTATTATCTACATATATCTCTCCACAGCCTCACCAGATCCTACACAGCAATACCTCTCGATCTAGGGCTCTTGTTACAATGCAGATCAAACTTGGTGGGTCTGGGCAGCTCGAGACTGCATGCCTAACCAGCTCCCTGGCTACTGACATGCAGACCCCCTTTTGAACAAAGAGAAGCCAGGATCGATCTGGGTGGGCTCTGCCCGAGGGCAAGGTGGGCGGTGGGCTCATCCAGGTACTTACCCTGCATCTGACTCTGAGGCTGAGGGTTAAAGGCAGTGGAGTGGTTCAAGGAGGCCCGAGGGTTGGGTGTGGGGGCTGGGTGGTGTGGGCTGACCCTCATGGCTGTACGCCGCAGCTGCTCCAGTTCACTGAGCCGCTCGGAAAAGGACAAGCTCCCAGGCTTGGTCTGATCGTCTAGTTTCTGACGATGTCCTATTATGGGGAGGGGTTGGGGTAGGGAGGGGGGGTGGGGCGGGGAAGGAGGGAGGGAAGAGATCAGAAAAAGTATTGTGGGTTTTCTGGAATTCGGGGTTTTCTTATCCTTCCCCTCCCTCTCCCCTCACCGCATCCTGGATTCCCTAGGGACTGCACACTGGGCTGGCTCCCAGTGGAAATTTGGGGACACTGTCCCCACAGCAGACTGGGGCCCCTTTTCTCACATGGACCACTGAGTGCTCTGCCAGTCTGGGCTCCCCACCCACCTCAAACCTCTACACCTATCTCCACAGGGCAGAAGGCAGGGCACTCTGGGCTTGGAGGTGGAGGTGACAGCAGGAAAGAGAAAGGTCCTGATTGCTGGCTCCAGGCACGTGCTAGGGGCAAGGTATGGCACCAGGAGAGGGGCCCTCCCACAGCATGGGATCAGCAGCTCCTCACTGCACACCAACCCCAGAAGGTTTCAGGGCAGCAAAGGGGGCCCTGAGCTTATCGAGCACGCCCCTTCCAACAGGAAACGGGGTGGGGCTCCAAACCCACAGCCCCAAGGGAAGCCAGCTTTCCTGCTAAGTGCACGGCACAGCCATTGCAGCCCCCCTCAACCCCTCTGTCTTTCCTTTTCTTTGCCTGCTTTTCATGAGAATTCTGCCCTCCCTGAAGCCTACGACCCCAGGAGCAGCTCCTAAGAGGGAACTGACAGGAAGGTGTAGCCCGGACCCTCAGACAGTCCAGTGTCCCCAGCAGGCCTACTGGAGTGTGGATGATGCTACCAGCTGATAGAATGAGCTTCCCCAGGGGGCTCAGGAATTCCAGTTGGCAAGGATACCCCTCAGTGTTTGTATAGACAGTAAGTGTCCTTGTCAAAATCATTGTCACCTGGAGGCAGGGAGCAGAGGCCACTCACATAGGACAAGGCCAGGAGGGTTGGGCCTCCTGTTTCTTCTCTAGATCCCCCATCAAAATATATTTAAACTGGAGACTCAAGCCTGTAGAGTAGACCTGATGCTCTGATGGACCTACAAAAAGGCAGGGAGCCCTCTGGGAGGTCTTCCTCCACTCCTAGGGTTCAAATAAAGAGTCACCAATGGATTCCACAAACCCCTCCTGGTTGTCACATGGTCTCAGGAAGACTGACAAAGCAGCTTGCTTGTGGTCACAGTCAAGTTCTCATTCACAGACCCGAGGCTCGGTTAGAAACAGGGTTCCCTGATTCCACTCCCAGCAGCCCAGGCCGGGAGGGGCAGGGGAGAGGGGCATGTCAGCCTGGCCCCCAATCGCTACACTCACGAAGTTAAATCCCATAGCTTGCACTACAGTCCAGATGCCCGCAGCCCGCCGTTTCCCCCAGCTGCCGGGCCCTGGCACAGCGACCGCCATCTCAAACTCCAGAGCGGAAAAGACCCACTATAGTGCCGTGACTTTATCATGAACAAGAGCCGCTTGGCTCCAAAATAAGGAAAAGCACTTCAGCATAATATTTGCGCAGCTCAAATGTGACGCTCCCACCTTTCATGTGTCACCAGTCAAATCTGAACTCTGATTCAGCCTCATAGCCCACAAAGCCCGGCCTGAACACAAACAGCCTGAGTCACGCAGGCCCAGCGTGCATGTGAGAGACCTCTCACCAGCTGAGTATTTTAAGCGCCGGCCTTGTGGGTGAAAGGCTGTGGGGGCCAGGTCCCAGAACAACCCTTGTCTTTTTTTCTAGAACATTCTATTTCAGTCAACCACGGAGCAATTCTGTGTCTCTGGATGGAGCCTTTCTTTTGACTCCTCCCTCCTCTTATCTTCATGACACATTCTTGGCTTCCCCTAGATCAGACTGAAAAAACCCCAAGTTTTCTTGCAGAAAAACCAGCAGTACCCACTCAGAAGCCACTCAGAGTATAATAATCTATGCCTACCATGGACGGCATGATGCCTGGTCTTAGGAGTCAAGGAGAGACGGAAGCAGGTAAAAGAAGCCTGGAGACTTCTGCCTCAGAATGAGTGCTGATTTGGAGTGCAACACTGCAGAAGTTCTAGCAGGTTTTGTGCCCAATTCAAAGCTTCACACTCCTTGGGCCCCCAGTGGCATTCTTGAAGAACACCATGACAAGGGCAGTGGGTGACCCAGGGAAACGTGTGCAAGATTATTCTGAATCCACGGCCTGCTGGGTATTTTATTTTATTTTATTTTTTTACAGAGACAGAGAGAGAGTCAGATAGATAGGGACAGACAGACAGGAACGAAGAGAGATGAGAAGTATCAATCATCAGTTTTTCGTTGTGACACCTTAGTTGTTCATTGATTGCTTTCTCATATGTGCCTTGATCATGGGCCTTCAGCAGACTGAGTAACCCCTTGCTCGAGCTAGTGACCTTGGGTCCAAGCTAGTGAGCTTTGCTCAAACCAGATGAGCCCACGCTCAAGCTGGTGACCTCGGGGGTCTCGAACCCAGGTCCTCTGCATCCCAGTCCAACACTCTATCCACTGCGCCACCACCCGGTCAGGCCCTGCTGGGTTTTGAAGAAAGGCCATCAACTGTGTCTGCCTCAACCACCAAGTTTGGGATGGACCACATGCCACCCAGAAACCAAACATCTCAGCTAAGTCACTACTGTGGCCAGGCACAATGTTACATTATTATTATAGTATTTTTTATTAATGCCCTCGTATTGCCCTATATTTAACAACAACAACAAAAAAGATTTCATGTGTGAGCAGTTTCTATACCAGCTGACACCTGCCAAAGTCATAGTCATTTACAGAGATTAACTGATGACTGTCTGCTTTAGCAGGAATGTGTGGGCATAACTCTCAGAGAAAACAACTCTCCACTCTAAGCTATTTCCTAAGCCCTGAGCGTCGCGGGGCTGACACTAATGCAGGAGCAGTCTCGGGAGAGTTCATTCTGCACCTGCCCACGTATGATTCCAGGAGTGAGTGAATGAGAGATTGATTGCCTTTGTGAGGAGGTGGGAACCCCTTCCTCACCACTGGCTGGAGAGTTGTAATGCCAGGGCTCAGGGAGGGGTGGGGGGGGGCGGCGGCGGGGATGTAAAGCATTATCCCAGGGATAGTGTGATTATTTACAAGCAAGATCAAATGAACACCTAATTCTTTCTTTTCTGAAACCATCAGATTCCATGCGCCCAAGAGCTGTATTTTGTGTGAGTTATACAGATCATAAAGTTGCAAGCTGGGGGTAGTGAATGCTTTCTGTCTCTAGCGTCCTATATCTGGGTGCAATTAAAATGTGACTTGGTGTCCTGGCTGGTTGGCTCAGTGATAAGAGTGATGGCCCGGTATGTGGAAGTCCCAAGTTCGATTCCGGCCAGGGCACATAGGAGAAGCGCCCATCTGCTTCTTCATTCCTTTCCCCCTCCTTTCTTTCTATCTTTCTCTTCCCCTCCCGCAGCCAAGGCTCCATTGGAACAAAGTAGGCCTGGGCACTGAGGATGGCTCCATGGCCTCTGCCTCAGGCGTTAGAATGGCTCTGGTAGCAACAGAGCAACGCCCTAGATGGGCCGAGCATCACCCCCTGGTGGGTTTGTCAACCCAGTCAGGTACATGCGGGAATTTATCTCTCTGTCTCCCCACTTCTCACTTCAGAAAAATACCAAAAAAAAAAAAAAAGAAAAAGTGACTTAGCCCCTTGAATTTTAAATACTAGAGAATCAGAAATGTCCTCTCTCAGATTCATTTTTTCTTCTTTCTTACTGAGTACAAGGCTTTGGTGGTGGGGGGAGGGCAGAGAGAACTCAACCCTGGGTCACACCTCTGGTGGAATCACGATGCAACCCCAAACACACGCACATGGGCAGCTGGCTTTCTGAGCACACTGAAAGTCAACTGGGAATGTTTATGTGGTGGCCCTTAACTTGGCGGCTACCTCAAGATTTCCATAGCGAATCTTCATGAATCTTAGGCAGAGCTGAAAAGGACACTAAGTTGTGTCTCTCTATTACTATTGAAAAAAGTACTTGATTAGAGTTTTATTATCTATGCAGTCATAACAAGCCAAGAGAAAAAAAAAGAATAAAAATAAATTCATCCCATCCACTTAATTTTATATTTTCATTACAAAGACATATATGTCTTGCAGTTTTCAGGGAGGGCTGTCCACACAGCACCTCAAACACTGTGACATTTGTGACTGATAAAGACAGCAGTGTCTAGTTTTCTGCTATGAGAATCAGACTGAGCAGGCCTGCATATCTCACTGATGTAAGATGTAGGACCTTATTTATAATATCTCGTGAAATAAGGTATAGGACCATCTATTAAAGGAAACAAGTAAGGCTGAACTGTCACGTTTTCTTTGAAAATTCTGACTTAGTGAGAATAATTTTCTGGAAGTCAATACCTTAGTCCATGTTTCTGATATGGGTTTGCTAGTTTTCTTGGTAGATTCTCAGCAGAAACATTAGGAGGGTATATACACAAGGCGCAGTTGTGATGAGAAGTTCAAAAAAATCATGCGAAACGATAATACCAGAAAAGATAATCTATATGTGTATGTGTAGATATACATCTCTATCTGTCACATTCTTCAAAAGGGTATATGTATCTCAGAAGATATTTGCCAGTCGATCTTTTACTAACGACATGGATCTGATATATAAAAAAACCTCTGGATTTGGCTTTCTCTAAATTGCTACTACCTTATGACTGTAGAAGAGATATTGGTGTGGTAAGAAACAGCTGGTTTTTCCTTGTATAACAGTCTATTTGCGAGGGTCCAGAGTCATGAAAGTCACTAAGACCAAAAAGCAATGATACTGAATATGACCCATCTTTAAAGCACCCTGGCAAGTGATAAAATAAACCTTCCTAACCGCTGACCTCACCTTTCTGCTGGCTGATTTTTTTTATTTATTTATATATATATATATATATATATATATATATATATATATATATATATTTTTTTTTTTTTTTTTTTTTTTTTTTTTTTGTATTTTTCTGAAGCTGGAAACGGGGAGAGACAGTCAGACAGACTCCCGCATGCGCCCGACCCAGACCGGGATCCACCCGGCACGCCCACCAGGGGCGACGCTCTGCCCACCAGGGGGCGATGCTCTGCCCCTTCGGGGTGTCGCTCTGCCGCGACCAGAGCCACTCTAGTGCCTGGGGCAGAGGCCAAGGAGCCATCCCCAGCGCTCGGGCCATCTTTGCTCCAATGGAGCCTTTGCTGCGGGAGGGGAAGAGAGAGACAGAGAGGAAGGAGGGGTGTGGGGGTGGAGAAGCAAATGGGCGCTTTTCCTATGTGCCCTGGCCGGGAATAGAACCCGGGTCCCCCGCATGCCAGGCCGACGCTCTACCGCTGAGCCAACTGGCCAGGGCCTTCTGCTGGCTGATTTAATGTTGGGCACTGTTGTCCCATATTATATTGTGTATATGTCACATATCCAATATATAATGTAATATAAAATATAGAACACACATGCTAATATATGTTAGAACACATGTGTTAATATATTGCAGGGGTCAGGAAACTTTTTGGCTGAGAGAGCCATGAACAATACATATTTTAAAATGTAATTCTGTGAGAGCCATACAACAACCCATGTACAGTACGCATTATCCAATAAAAATTTGGTGTTTTCCCGGAGGACAGCTGTGATTGGCTCCAGCCACCTGCAACCATGAACATGAGTGGTAGGAAATGAATGGATTGTAATACATGAGAATGTTTTATATATTTAATATTATTATTATTTTTTATTAAAGATTTGTCTGCGAGCCAGATGCAGCCATCAAAAGAGCCTCATCTGGCTCGCGAGCCATAGGTTCCTGACCCCTGATATATTGTATTAGAATATACTTTATATATATGTGTTTACATATCATCCAACGTTATACAAATGCAAATAGCTTAACTTTCTCCCCCAACCACTTCCAATATCATGGAGCTAAGAGAAGAACACAGGGTTGGAGTTGGAGGGACAGAGAAATCATTCATATGTTTCAACTGACTTGTGGGAAGGGAAGTTCAGAGACATCGTGCCATTTACCCAAAGTCACATAGCCAATGAGAGAAAGAAGGCAGGTCTGAGAATACACCTGCTAGCCTCAGCCTCTACCCCACCTCGTGCTCAGTGCACCTAGAAATACCACGTTCTGCGAAGCCCAAGCACACAGAGAGGAGAGGCACACAGTGGCAGACAGGAGATCACGGGGACACGAGAGCACTTTAACAATGTGCACTCAGTCTATACAATTCCAGTTTTGGTCCCCCTCATGCTTGGGAGAGCCAGAGCCCGACTGTGAAGGGCTGTAGAGAGGGCTCCATGCCTCACATTCCTGAGTGGGCATCATTCAGTTGCCCGGCATTCTAGCTTGGTAGGTGAGGGATGGGGCCGAGAACTTGGATTTCTGCTCAGGTACAGGTGGTGTGGCTGCTCCTGGTCCAAGGACCAGGAGTGAGAGGGGCCACTACTCCCTATGGCGTGGGCACATTCAGCGTGCCTCTAATTCGCCCTGGGAGGGAAACTGAAACACCATATAGACCAGAACTGTATTTAGACTAAGTCTCCAAGGCTTCTGAGTACTGGCTTGTTTTGGTAAGAACTTTTGGTCTTTTCCTTAATTTCCAAAATTCTTTGATGTATGCAGAGCCACTGAAAATGCCTAAAGTCTGCCCTGCAGATAGGCCGGCAGTGACCATTACTCTCCCACCTTCCCTGACATGAGTCCGGGAGTCACTGTCATGATAATCGGGCTGGTCTGTAAGATGAACCCGGAATTCTCAAGTGGGAAGGAACGACCACTCTGCCACCTAAGGAACCATTTTAGGGAAAAGCAGGAAAGGCAGAGGGTAAGACCTCTGAGCCCCCACCAGGAGGGGGTTTCAATGCTGACAGTACAATGCCCCTGCCCTGTAACAACATGGCACCAGGGAAATGTGGCTGCCAGGCTGGACGTTAAATCTGCCACCCCCCAACTCTCCCGCGGACAAGAACAGGCCTCTTCATCTCCAGCCTCCTTATCTAGAAGCCTGGAATTAAAGGACTAAGACAGATTACTTCGAGGGGCTCTAAAAGCATTCACAGCAATTACATTAGCTATGATTAGCTACTCTGCTGGTTCTTGTCGGACAACTCTTGAGCACAGGCTTTCTTGGACAACTTCATGTGACGTTAGGATTCTCAAAGCTTTCTTTCTTTATGGTCCCCCCCCCCCCCAGGTAGGTACTTGGCCTTTGGGAGCCAATCTGAAGCCCAATCTACCTTAATCCCAACAGGTTTTGAACTCTTGAGATTCCACCCAGCCTGCCCTACCCGCTGGTGAGTACCTGCTGGTGGTCAGCAACTTCGTACAACGCATCCTAAGAATCCACCCTCCCTCCGCCTCCCGCCATTTCATCAGTGGCCTCCAGGCAGTTTCTAGTGACCTTGGGCATCAGTCTTCTGGGATCCTCTTCTCTTTCCCCTCAAGCCTTCATGGAGCCTTTCCTGCTGCTTTACTGATTGGCGCGTCCCGTTCTGTCTGCGCCCCTTCCCCATTATCCCCCAAAGGCTGCAACCAGACAAAGTGGGCCATTCAACTCACCTTAAAATCTGCTGGGAAGCTGTCAGAGGCTGTAGCTGACAGCTGCCCAAACTCAATTCAGGGTTTCATTTCTCTGCTTCTCTTATTGGTCAGGAAAGAATGAGACTTTTTGGTTCCCTGGAGATGCCCTACCCCCATCAGTGGCAAAAGGACCGTAAGCATGAGGTTCATGCTCATCATTGTACCTGTGCAACTATTCACCCCACCAGTGCCACTCACATGCCCTGTGCAGGGCTTCCGTGCCCTTGCTCATGCCCGTCCTACCTCCTAAAGACAGGTCATCACAGGGAGCCAGTAGGGAAAACCCACCAGGATGCCGTTCCTTCCTAGGCAACATGTTTCTGCTTACAATCCTAGAGCTACAATGCTTGACCCCTGGAGGATCAGGGGACTCCAAGAGGGTCGGAAAGAGCTTTGGTTCTTTTGCAGGTAAGTGAGTGACCACCATGTCTGCCTATACATGGGGCTTCCCTATCCTGATTGTTCTTAAACTATGGTCTAGCAGTGGCCCCTCCCATAGCATAAAGTTCATGTTTTAGATGTTAGGCTGGCATTTTGCTGAGCCCGTTTTCTAAAGTGAATCCCTCTACTTGAGACTAGAAGGTGGGCAGTCTGAATTCCCCACTCTGCTGCAGCCACACTGCCTGCCTCAGGGCCTTTGCACTTGCTGTTTCCTCTGCCTAGAACAAACATTTTCCCTAGATACATGTGGACTGGATCCCACCTATCCTTCAAGCTTTTGCTTAAATTTCATCTTCTCCCTGAGTACTTTCTATTTTAAGTTGCAAACGGTCCCCTACCTGGCCAATCAATCCCTTTAGCTTTGGTTTTCTGCACAGCACTAATTTATGATACTATGGTCACTCTGTGCCCAATGGACTGTAAGCTCCATGAGGGTGGGATTTTGTCTCTCTCTCTCTCTCTCTCTCTCTCTTCTTTTTTTCCCTAGCACCTGTAAGAGCACCTGGCACATAGTAGGCTCACTCAAACTGACGGAATAACCAACAGACTGACTGAATACTCAGGTCCTTCATGACAGGTGCCATCCAATTGTCCTCCACCAGACTGTTGGAAAGCAGAAGTCATCTGGGGGACACAAAGTTTGAATTAAAAGTTTCAGCTAAAAATGAAACTGTAGAAGGCTCATAAAAACTACATCATGAGTACAAAATATCCTAACTGAACAGACGGAGTTTCCTGGAGAATGGTGTGTAGTTAAATGAGTCTGCAAAACACACAGGCAATGACCCAAGCTGTCCTCAAGACCTGGGCTAAGACGACTGCTAGACACACGGAAAGGAAAGGTGGGTAAAGGCCCAGCAGAACAGAGAGACAAAGCCAACAGGGGCCAAAGCACGTCCAGTAACTAACACAGCCTTCAGATGGAGGTCCACACGGGGCCTGCCTCACGCCCCACCCTCCTCCAACCATGTCCCCAAAATTCACAAGACGAAAACAGAAATAAAACTGAGCTCCCCGTAGTTCAAGCCTCACAGCAACAGACAGGGGAGGGTTCAGCTCACTCATGTGAGCTCTTTAGGGCCTAAGCCTCCCTGAAGCAGAGCAGTTGCAATCGGTAGGTCACTGGTTGCCACCAGTTGGCTCCTGTTTCTGAGGTGACTATGGAGGTAACTGTAGCTCAGGGTGAGAACCCATCTGGTCTCCTTTCCTCTTGACCAGAGGTGGCCCTCTGGGGATGTGGAGGCAGGTCCCGTGTGGACCTCCATCTGAAGGCTGCACCCTATCTAGAAGAGTGCAGACAGCTCACAAGTTCAAGAATCTTTCTCCCCTACCAGCCTGTGATTTCAGCTCCTATCAGCTCTCCCCACCCAGACAAAGGGACTGTTGAGAGAAACCCCCTGCTGGAGCGTCATTACAAAGTGACCCGAGAGTGGCAGCTCCTGGGAATGTGGCTTCATCTGTCCCAGTAGCTTCTGGCCCCATGGACTGATGGATGGACAGAAGGAGGGACCCTGAATGGAAGGTGACGTCAGAAGGGTAGGTTTTGGTGCAGGGGCAGGGGAGCAATGAATGAGAGTTTGAGCTTGGACTTGGGAGTCGGAACCTCTGAACTGGCTGTCAGCTCAGGTCAGCAGTGCCAGTCAGCCTGTCCGGGGCAGGCTCTGAGGAAAAGGAGAAAATGACCCCACAGGCCCACAGACTCCACTTCCCTCATGTGGTCACACTGCCGGACATTCCTGCTGTCCACACAGGCCTCTGACCTCCCTGTATGTCTCGCTCCCTCCTGCACTGGTGTAAGGCACATACCACGCATTCCTGGCAGAGGCACTACGCGTGTTCAGACAGGACCGGGTAAACTGAGAGTCTTTCCAAGGTTGGGTGGTGGCCCAGGGAAACTGGGCAAGCGAATGAATGAATGAATGAACGAGTGAATCTACTCTCCTTGCCTGGGCTACGCTTACCCCGGAATGTGCACCCAGCAGTGTGCAGGCTGACTTGCACTCCCCAGTGCTCTGACAGAGGTCAGAAAACTCCCTGCCATTACTAAGAGTCCTGCTCACCAGCTCCAGTTGTTCCCAGCAGCAGGACTGGAATGTCTGATTCCCACACCTCTCCAGTGTCACAAATGCCAACTAAACCTGGGGCTGGCCTCATGGAAGCAGGAAGAACCTGGGGCCAGCCAAAGTCCTTGATGAGGTGGCTGAGCAGACCCTGGCTGGTACAAAGTGATGGTGGCACCCTGGGCACTCACTTGTTAGGAGGCCAACAGTAAACGGCAGTAACCAGGCCGTTAGCCCTACCTCACACCGTCCAGACAGGGAGTTTTCAGGTCGTGTGGGAGATGACGCAGCCTCCTCACTCAGGCTAACTTCTACCCACTGTGGTCAACACCCATCTGAGAAGGAGCATCTTGGGGGTTGGTGGGGAGCTCCTCTGCCAGTTACCTGAAGTTGGCAAGTGGCTGGGGTTCCCAAAGGACCACCGCTTGGTGATAAAAACGCTGATCCCACTGCTTGCCAGGTGATGTTAAGGGGGATAGTTCTTTAGTCTGAGACACCAGTGCCTCCATGCACCCTGGTGACTCCATCTGAGCCAGTGACGGCATGAAGGCTGTCCATACTTCCCTTGCAAACCCAGGCACACTGTCCCATCCAAACTCTTTCTAGATCTGAAAGTAACAGACCCTCCCCTCTCTCTGTCTCTACCGGGGGACTCTGCCCCAAGAAGGCTGGCTTGGTGGGGCCAGTGGGAAAGCAATGAGAACACCGCCTTTTCAACAAATGTTCTGAACTTTCTCCTTTTGACTCTGCCAACAGTCTGTCTTCTGTGTGAATACCCTGTTGTGTCAAAGCCCTATCTCAGCTCAGAGAGCCGGTCCTCATCATGACTTGAAGATTATGCTGAGTCTGCGCCCAGCCCCAGGAGGCCCCCACCCCTCTCCCTTCCCTGTCTCTTCCCCACCCCCTAGCCTTTTTTCTTTTTCTTTCTTCTTCTTCTTCTTTTTTTTTTTTAACTACTTCTGCTTCCTTCATTCTCTTTGCAGCTGCAGCAGCAAGATATAGTAACGCTACTGTGTAGGGTTCTGAAAACGGGGCCTCTGAGAGCCTTCCAAACTCCATACAAGCCGTTTATTCTCCGGCTTGTTTCCTTTGGCTTCAGGTTAGCAACACGGAATGAGTCAAACAGTATTAACTTTCAATAGGGAAGTGGTGTGGTCAACCAAAGCTGTTTGCGGCTAGATCGTGAAGATAGGTAGGGCAGGTAATGAAGAACAGCCCGTAAGCCCGCGAGGAGGCACAGGAGGGGGACCGCCTGGCTCAGAAACACTCAGTGGGACTCTCGCCACCTTTTTCTCAGTTGGCTGAGGAAGGCTCACCAGGTCTCTGACTGGCCAGCTCCAGGAAGCTGGCCTCTGTGGCTTGCACAATTGACCTCTTTGTGGATCTAAGGATGTCCCTTTTTTTTTTTTTTTTGAATGATGCCAAAGCCATGGGAAACCTAGTTAGGGTGATTTCCCCTACTTTACAGCATGTCACCCTGGAGTGGACCTTTATTTCCCTTTCTCTCCGCTTGGGGAGTGGGCAGACATACCTCCTTGCCTACCTCTGCCTCTGTCACACCCGCCCCCCTCATTCCAGTCCCGGGTCTGGCTCCCAGATTGGCAGCGGCTCCGGGCTCCAGGCTCTCCTCCTTTACCAGGTGAGAAAATGACGCGTGGAAAATGCAATCACTCCTACAGATATCAAGTCGTACTTTGAGAAGCTGATAAGGATCTTTAAGCCATCAAATCCTCTCTCTGCAGATGAGGAAACTGAGGTTCTGAGAAGGGACGTGGGCTGCTGAGCCCCGGAGAGCCAGCCTGGGCCAGTCCCGGACGCGCAGGCCAGGCCGGCGGTCTCCCCAGCAGGCTTGGCCGTTCCCTAGCCCACAGCTCAGGATTCTTTTCAGAAGGACGGAGCAGTTCCTGAGAAGAGCCCTGCCCCCGAGACTCAAATTTCAGCATTTTCCAGTTCTTTCTCCCTGCGTTCAGCTACCTGTTTATTTTCAGACCGGCTGAATCACACAAGGAACAGAACCCAGTCTCTCCCAACCTGCTCCCCGCCGCCTGTCTGTGCGCCGACCTCTGGAACCTCGGAAGACTGTCACCTCCCAGCAGCTGCAGTGTTGACTGTCCTGGGAAACTGGCACCAACATGCAAGGGTGTCACATTTCACCCCCTGAAATCTAACCCAGAAATCTTAGGCGAGCAGCATATATAAAAAGCCACAGGCCAGAAAAAAAAGTTAAAAGGAACAAGGTCTGAGCAGGTCACACTAAGCTCTTAAAATTGCAGTGCAAACCTCTCGTTGGAAGGAAACAGCATTGGAGTCAGACAGAAAAAAAATCGTATTTGGTTTTGGGAAAACGTATTAAAAGAAGACTCAGCTCTCTCGGCTGTCAAGATCGATGCTTCTTTTTGTTTCCCTCATTCTTAAAGGGGATGCAGAAGTAGGGAAAGAGACCATTAAGACACTCTATGACAGAGGCAAGATTCCTAAAGAGTCTGCATTCACTGGAGGCTGATTTATGTCTCTTTTTTTCCTACAATTTTCTTCTCATCAATCCCCAAAAGCCATAATGAGATGAAATCTACCATCAAGAAACCAATAATATTTTAAGATCCCTCAGGTTTTTATATAACACACAATAATAATAATAATAATAATAATAATGCATGTTTCTATTGTTATTTTTCTATCCTCTAATTACATACCTATTATATTTGTAGTGTCTCATCTTTAGATGGCCTACAAAGCACCTTTGATAGACAGGGGTGGACTAAAAAATAGGTTAACAGTTGTGAACATGCAAAACATGGTTTATTCTTTTATTATTCATGTGTTAATTATTGTATTATTTGTATTACAACTGTGCACCTAACTTTGTTTACCCCCCACATATTATCTCAGTTCATCCAAAACAACCCTATGCACAGACAGGGCTCACATTACTAGTCCCATCTTATTGATGACCCAGTGGAAGGTTCTAGATGCTGAGAGTCTTGCCTGGTCCCACAGCAGCACAGATGCTCATGTTCAGTTAAGAAACAACTACATTTTGATAAAAATCTCTGTCTGAGAAAAGCCCACCTTTCTGTAAGGAAACAGGGCGATGGGGTTTTGCTTCAAGGAGAAATAAGTTGCTGAAGTCAGTTCAGTATTTGGGGTAAAGAATAGGGTGGAATGAAAAAAGAGAAAAGCCACTATAGTATTGTATTCTGAGGGCCTGCTCAGCTAGGATGTTTTGCAAAAAGTAAGCTGGCAATGGCAAATATCTGGCCCCCACGTGGGCAGAATTCCACAAGTTTTCCCCTGGGAAGGGCAAAGGCATGAGGAAAAGGAGCCGACCCATGCCCAGGGCATGTGCTTTAGTAACAGCGAGTGTTTAAGGAGCACCTCTGTGCCAGGCACTGTGCTGTTATCACCTGTGCCCCTTTATCCAATCTGCACAAGCCTCTCCCACGATAAAGATAGCATCTCCTTCAGTTTCTCACCTGAGGACACTGAGCTTGGGGAGGACGAATCTGACAACGGAGGAGAGGCAAGGCTGAATCAGGAAGCCAGCTTTCTGCCTGGGGTGGCCAACTACTCCGCTAGTCTGCCTCTCAGGCTATCCCATTTAATCCTCACACCGCCAGCCAGGGGGTGTCCCTAAGCCCATTCTGCAGATGGGGAAACTGGCACACAGGAAGACGTGGGGCCTGGTTGGTCCAGCTCCGCACTCCTGTCTCACTCCCACAGGCTCCGAGCTCTCTGCCTCGTCTCTGGAATGTGAGCTGTGCCCTGTTAGCAACACTGGAGATGACAGCAGAGATAGCACCATGCATGTTTCTCCTTAGCGCTTTAAGATGAGTGAATTAGAAAAGGCATACAACCACTGCAAAGTCAATTCAAAGTAAGGTGACAGCAGGAGCCAATCAAAAAGGGCCATACATGTACCCAGTGCTTATAGCTTACTCTCATTTCAGGTATCTATTTTTTATCTCTAATGACCAGAAAACGGAATACTTCCAAGCCACGCTGAACCAAAACCAAAACCAAACCAATAAACACTCTCAAATGCCTGCCATTTTGGTCTAAAAGGCCCAGTGAAGATCTCAATGACGGTCTGAGCTTTGTCCACAGTTGCTTCCAGAGAACCTCAGTAGGTAAGTCATGGGAGGGCCAAGCCCAGGGACTGCCATTAACTTACTTTAAAGGGTCTAGGGAGTTGGCAGATTAATCTGTTTCTTTAAAAAAAAAAAAAAAAAAAAAGAAGGCAAATAGGAAAGAATTTTGCTTTGGGTACCTTTTTTTTTTTTTTTTTTACATTTATAAATGTCTCTCCAGGATGTTTAGCTACTGGCTAGAGCGAATTTCCCTAGTAATCCTGTATGACTTAGTTGTACATGGGACTCCATACAAATATACCACATGTTAAGTCACACTTTGAAGAACTCGTTTCACATCCAAACTGCTGTCAATGTCTTGGTCAGTGATGGTCTGGTGATGCCCAGCTACAATGCTCAGCAACAGATTATGCCTAACATATCCTTTCTTGATTGCCAACTTTTCACAGCTAAAAAAGTGAATGTTTAAAACAAACTGTATATGAAAGAAAAGAACATGGAAAGCGGGGGGAGGGGGATGCAAATTTTCAAGTTAGCACAAATGATCTTGTACGTGGAAGGGTGGGGAGACTTTTTACTTAACTTACGTTAAGGTGCTCTTCCATATAATGTGTGTGTGTGTGTGTGTGTGTGTGTGTGTGTGTGTGTGTGGCTGTGGAGTTCATGAGGCCCACTTGATCTAATTCTTACTAAAGGCTTTTATTCTTTTCTTTTTTTAGTTATGTAACTTTAAAGGAAAAAAAAACACCCCAAGCCTTTGGGAAAATACAAGGAAAGTTTTTTTTCTTTTTTTTCAAAGTGAAAAATAGAAAGTGGTTCCTGTACTGAAAATATTCAGAGCCCTTCCCAAAGCCGAGAGGCTGACATGTTGTAATGCACCGTGGGCTGCAATGTGCCCACAGCAATCCCTCCGCGACCCACGCACAAACGGTGGGGCTGCGCACAGAACCGGGACCACCCGCTCCTGCAGCCACCAGGGCTCCCAACGCCGTGGCTTGAGCTCTTCACAAAATGCAACTAGATGGCAGCCACGGGCCTTAGCTGAGTTGCTGCCCAACCATCTAGGAGGGGCTACTCCATCTAGCCAAAAGGTAGGAGGGCAGCAGACCACCAAGGTGTAGCGCCTGCACCAGGGATCTCCAATGCTGTATGTACGGTGATCA
Organism: Saccopteryx leptura; assembly: GCF_036850995.1. Lineage (NCBI taxonomy): Eukaryota > Metazoa > Chordata > Mammalia > Chiroptera > Emballonuridae > Saccopteryx > Saccopteryx leptura. Next base: position 223,715,113 of record NC_089504.1, on the reverse strand, counting down.
CTGAGCACTGGAATGTTCCACTTACGGTATCTGGGGGGAAATGAGGAAGAGCCTACCGAACTGATACCCACAAATGCATAAAACAAAAACAAAAACCCAACAACTACAAACAAACAAAAAACAGAAAACAAAAAACTGACCCCAGAACAAGTGCAGAAAGGAATGTTGGTTTCAGAAATCCAGAGGGTGGCTGAGCAAGTGTGCTATGCTGCAAAGCTTTTGGGTGGCAGGCGGGTCAAGGTGCTGCCCCACCTGGCAGGTGAGCTGCATTTGTCTGGATCCCAAGAGACTTTGGCACATTTTGTGTCCGTTTTCTAGAACAGTGTGGACGAGCCTCTCCCTCAGCCATATGATATAGATTACGGAAAGGGCCTACTTGGAAGATACCAAGTGCCAACGTCCAGTGCTGCTCAGATAGGGTTTTCCCTGCCTGCTTCACAAAATTCAACATTCGGAGGCAGGCCGTTTTACCCACAAAGGACTTAGTTAGGATCAGTACCTACGGAGTTTCAAGGGTCCACAAAAATACTGGAAAAGAAATTACACCAGGTCTAAATACAAAAGGAAAACTGAAAAAAAAATCAAAATGTATAAATGTTTAATTAAACATCTAAAAAGCAACATTAGGCAACTTCATGAATTTTTAAACTTAGGATTCACAAACCCTTTTTTGTTTAGTGTTCTCATAGCCAAAGGATTGCAAGCCTCTGTCCCATGTCCCCAGTGCCCCTTGTGTCCCAGGAGTAGTTTCCAACGTTCCAGGGAGGACGTCACATTTGGCCTCCCTGCCCCATGAGGAGGGCACCATCCTTGTTTATGGAGGCTCAACCAGGCTGCCACCCCCTGATATGGTCACCCACACAGTTAGCAAGTGCCCAAACGGGGATCCCAAAACCTGACTGCAATTCCAAGTTAATGGCTGAAAAATCAGGGCCATGGGAAATTAAATGAATTACTCATTGCCAGGTAATTTAAAAAAACAAATGATAAAAGAGAGCCCTTTGAAAAATTTACAGGAAAAAAAAATAAAAAAAACAAGCAAGCAAAATGTATCACCTGGGTGCATGTGGATATGTCTAATGTGACACAGGATGGCCTAGGCCCATGGAGCTCGATCTCTCAGGGGCTCTGTTTGTGGGGAACCTATGGCTCTGTTTTTTCTTTTCTTTTTGTGACAGAGAGAGGGACAGATAGGGACAGACAGACAGGAAGGGAGAGAAATAAAAAGCATCAGTTCTTCATTGCGACACCTTAGTTGTTCATTGATTACTTTCTCATATGTGCCTTGACCAGGCGGCTACAGCAGACCAAGTGACCCCTTGCTCAAGCCAGCAACCCTGGGTTCAAGCTGGTGAGCTTTGCTCAAACCAGATGAGCCCGCGCTCAAGCTGGAGTCCTTGGGGTTTCAAATCTGGGTCCTCTGCGTCCCAGTCCAATGCTCTATCCACTGCGCCACCGCCTGGTCAGGCTGGCTCTGTTTTTCTGACAACATTCTGTTACCCTTTCCGGATAGGAACTAATTTAGGGATTCTCTTTCCATTGCTTCATTGGACCAAAGAAGAGAGGACAAAAGCACCGACCTGCCCAAGTTCACACCTACTGGCCCGAGGTGCCAGTGCGCAGCCTAAGTCCCCCAGGCCAGGACCCAGAGACCTTTGTACAGGTTTTAAGATTGAGAAACTCAAGCCTAAATGCTGCCAACAGGATTTTTTTTCCTTCCTTTTAGCACTTCATATAGAAAATTCTAGCAAGGGCTGTGATATATTAACTAAGATCTCAACCTCAATGATATGGGACTCAGGGGGTGATAGGGGTTTGCCATGGTCCGAGTGGAAAGAGAAACTCAAGGTAATGATTTAAGTTTCATTCAGTTTTTTCTCTCTCCCTGTCTCCTGAGAAGGTACCTACATGGTTTCTTGGGCTTCTCACTGGTACCTGGGAAGGAACTTCTCCTCTTTCTTTCTGAGTGATGTCTGTAGAAGATAGGGCTAGTTTCTGAGAGATCACAGGCCACCCAGGTGTCAGCCAGCTGATGAGGTGGGTCATTACTGCTTTGGGGCAGAAGCGTACTCCCTCCAGGGTGGTCTTACATATCCATTCAACCCAGGGACCCTTTCCGACCCTAGTGTGTATTAAATCCACCACAGACTCAGGGGGCAGGGAGATCTCTATGTACATAAAACTATTCTTGATCTATCTTGATACTACTAAAAATAATAAACAGCAAGGTATTCTCAAGTTCACTGGAGCCAGTTAGGCAGGATGGTTGTTAATGCTTTAAGAAAAGCTCCTGCCAAGTCCTGAGGTAGCGGGGGCGCTCGGCATGGCAGCATCACAGGGCAGTGGAAGTCACCCCAGAAGGTTTGTCTTAGCACCAAACACCCTTCAGACTGGGAAGAGGAACAGAAGTCAGAATGTTTTCTCTTTGTCAACCCTCTGTCTCCTACTGTATATCTGGGTGGGAGGGATAGGGGAATTACCTTTTCTCTTTTGTGGATTGGGATTTTGTCTAGAAAAAAAAACTAAAGGCCAAATCCATTCTTTGGACACTCAGAGAAGAGGCATTGGGCAGGGCTCAACTCACTACCTGAAGGATACGATTCAAGCACAGTGACAGGGTGACTGTGATGGGTCCTTACAATCCTGAGATCACAGTATATAAAACTGTCTGGTATTCCCTTGACCATTCAGGAGCACGAATGATACAACTTCCCATCCTCCAGTGGCTGCACGTGGGGCACACAGGCTGCTAGGAAGACTTGCCAAAGGGGCACTGTTCACCGGGCGAGCATTCCTGTCACAGTGTCCTGCATGCCAGCACTGGAGGAGGAGGTGGGTGTTGTGCACCACCATCCCTTAAGTCCCCACTGATGCCAGGTGCCAAGCAGACCCTGGTGACAGACATGGAAGCAACTGTCGCACATGTGACAGCCGGCTGCCTCCCACCCCCAGTGTATGCTGGACTGAACCCTGCCCAAGGGAAAAAGCTGACCTCTTCCTCTCAGTATAAAAATTACCCCTGCTGAGGCTGCGAGGCTCTGTGTTCTCTAAAAAAAACTGTGTTTGAACCAGAACTGTATGGACAAACGCTCCTAATAAAAAAATTTCTGGAAGAGAAAGTTCAATACAACGAAGCTCAAGGAGTAATTGGTGCAGTTCTTGAAGTCAGACGCTGGCGTCTGTGGATTACAGTGTCTGGGCTGCTTTGTCTTAATTCTGCTTCCCAGCCGTGTGACCTCGACAAGGGGGCTTAACGTCTTTTTGCGTCCGCCTCTCTGACCTGTTCCTGTGGATATGGTATCAGCTCATCTGGGCCAGCACTCAGAACAGCGGTAGGCAAACAATGAGCACTGCCAGCTGTTATTATTATTAGGTGTTTTTGTGATTAAGAGAATATAACATGCTAAAAAAATGTCTATGAGTCAGTCACAAGAAGCCAATACTTCTCATCCCATACTGGGATGGGTAAACTTGGGTCCAAGGACGTGGAGGCTCATTACCACTGTAAGTTTATAGGGACCCTTCACTGATTCCTCTTTCCACTTGCCATTATTATATAAAGACCCTGTGTCTTCTCTGCATCCAAGTTATAGGGTTGATATTTACATTCACAATCATAGAGGAAAAGTATATTTGACATTGACGCAATCTCAACAAAGTCCTTCACAAAGCAACTGGGTTGTCGGGGAGTGAGGCCCGTCAGTTGACCTCTTTTAACTATAATTCCCTATTTTATCAAAAAGTTAGTTGGCATAAAAACTAGCGCCCCAGGAAAGAGCATACTCTCAAGTCTCTGAGTAGCAGCTCCACCTCACTGTCCATTATGGGGATACCAGGGAGCTAAAGCACGGCACGGTGACTGTGAACAACTTCTTTAATCCAAGGGCAGGCGTTGTCCCAGAAGTGACCAATATTTGTTTTATTAAACTTTTTAGTTTTTAAAGAGGTTACTCAGTGTTCCAGATGTAACCGATTCCTGGCTAGACAGGTGACAGGTCATGACATCAGAATGACTGTCCAAATCTACAGCACTGGGTCAGTCCCCCGCCCCCATCAGTCAGGGGCCTAACAGCTCACTCTCCTCCCCCTCTGCTGAGCAAAATATCTTCCTGCACAGCCCTGAGCTGCTTCCCACATTCACACTATTTCACGGGATATGGGCAGAGAATATGCTCTGGAATCTCAGCTTTTCATATTATAGACACACAGACTGAATGACAGATACATGGACTGAGCAAGAGTTTTTCATTAGTCCTCCAAATATTAAAAAAAACTCTCAAATATCCTTTTTATTTTTAAAATTCTTTTCATCTATCCTTTAGGCTTAAAGAGAAGACTCTTTTTGTATGTTCCCAAGGCACTGAATGTTCTGCGTCCTACTGTTCTGAAAACAGATCCCCCCACGGCTGCTTGCAAGGATGGACCCCAGCGGAGAATCCTCCTCGTGGAGCTGATGCTCGGAATAGATTTATGTTTCAACAATTAATTTTTTCCCTAGTGGTCTGAAACATCAAGTTTCCAATCAGCCTGAGGGGCTGTGGGATGTTCTTTAATTTTCAGTCCTTTTGTGAGTGACTTGAGTAGGGGTGGAATGAGATAAGCGTTCCTTCTTGTGTTTTTGTTTGTTTTTGGTATGCATGCTGCAAGGTGAAGGCCCCATGCCTCCAATGATGCACCACCTCTCTCCCCTTTCTTGACAACCTTACAGCTAGGATGAGTGCGAGGAGGAGTCAGTTAAGCCAAAACCTGATTTCAAACACAAGATTTTCGATGCCAGGTCAAAGAGTTTAGTATACCCCATGTCCAGATGCTATGGGACAGATGGATGGACAAGTGAATGAATGGACAAACGAATGGAGGGATAAGAGTAGAGAATTAGGTAACAGCTCCTCCTTCTATTTCCGGCTTTGTCACCAACTATTTCTTTTCAATCTAGGCAAGTCACTTCATTTCTCTGGGGCTGCTTTCCTTTATCTATGATGCTATTAGGCCTACAGGCCCTCAGGCTCCTCTGAGCTCTCACAGTCTGTGACTTCATAAAACAAGAGAACTTTTCAAAACTATTAGGCTTGGCAATGAATGCCAGGGCCATTTTGCAAGAAGGACCCAGCAGTCATAGTACCATAATAATGAAGGGACACTGGAGGTCCTACTGATCCTTAGATTTGACATAGTCTGGGCATCCCTGATTTACATGCAGTGACCTCTGTTAACATTACTTTAGAAGTGACTGCGAACTGTTCACAATAGCCCAGACACAGAAGCAACCTAAGTGCCTACTGATGGATGGATAGAGAAAGGACAGTGTGTATGTGTGTGTGTGTGTGTGTGTGTGTGTGTGTGTGTGTGTGTGACACAGTGGAATATTACTCAGCCATAGAAAAAGAAGGAAATCCTACTATTTGCAGCAATATGGATGAACCTTGAGGACATTATGCTAAGTGAGATGAGTCACACGAAGAATGACAAATAACGTATGATCTCACTTGTATGTGGAATCTAGAACAAAATTGAATTCATAGAAACAGAGTAGATTGGTGGCTGGAAGGGGGTGGGGGGAGAATGAGTAACATTGGTTATAGGGTACAAACTTCCAGTTATAAGAAGAGTAAGTCCTGGGGAACGTAATGTTCAGCATGGTGACTAGTCAAGGATACTGCATTGCATATTTGAAAGTTGCTAAGAGAGTAAATCTTAAAAGTTCTTAACACACACAGACATACATTGTAACTATGTGAGTAAATGGCTGTGTTAACTAATCTTACTGTGAAAATCATTTTGCAATCTATAGTATAACCAAGTATTGTGCTGTAAATGTACATGTTATAGCACTTATATCTCAATAAAGCTGGGAAAAAAATTGCTAATATTCTCTTTTATAAAAGTGGTGGTGAGCATAACATTATCAGAAAGAGGTATTTCCTACCCTTAACCAAGTCAGCCAAGTACTAATGAGAAAACCGCACACTAATAAGTAGTCATGCCCCCTCCCCCACCTCATAGGCTGAACAGAAAAGCCGGCATTACATGAGTCACCCTGGGAGTCTGCATGGTTAGGGCTGTTTTTGTAGAAGTCACTAGTGAAAGGGGAGACTATCTACCTGGGTCTATAACACCTCTTTGTAACATATGTACTTAACTAATGTAATAATTTTCTCTGACCTCAAATTTCATTTGGTAGGAAAGACTCCATAAAAACAGGCACCTCTTTGGGGCAAATCCCTTCAGTCTAATCAGAGCGCCCTTCTCAATAATGACTGTTTTCTTCCGTTATAAACAGCAGGGAGCAGCCCTGACCAGTGGGCTTAGCAGTAGAGCATGGGTCTGCCGTGTGGAAGTCCCAGGTTCAATTCCCAGTCTGGGCACACAGAAGAAGTGACCATATGCTTCTCCATTCCTCCCCCTTCTCTCTCTCTCTCCTCCCTTCCCACAGCCATGGCTCAAATGGTTTGAGCAATTTGGCCCCAGGCACTGAGGATGGCTCCATGGGCTCACCTCAGGCACTGAAATAGCTCCACTGCCAGCAACAGAGCAGCGGCCCCAGATGGGCAGAGCATTGCCCTGTAGGGGACTTGCTGGGTGGATCCTGGTTGGGGAGCATGTAGGATTCTGCCTCTGTTTCCTCACCTCTCACTTAATATAAAAAAAGATAAACAGCAAGGAATAGAGCAGACTGTATAGACAGGCCAGCTCTTACAACGGTGCAGTTCCCCTTCTGACTGCGAGTTCTTAAAAGTCACAGCGCCCATGTTTTCTGAAGCTCAACCATCTCTTAGGTTCTTCAACTGTTACATAAAATATTAGCAAGGGGACAAAACCTGCCCTGTTCTACACATGGGAGGATAGAAGTCAGGGTGTATCAAGGGGTCATGTGATTTAAACTTCTTCCTCCAGGCAGTCATCATCTGAACTGCCCAAGAGATGGCTGTGGTCTCTGCTTCTAAAGACAGAGATTCCACAGCCTGAGTGAGCCTTTCTAGCAGTGTAATTACTCTCAAAGTCAATTTCCTTACCTGTCACAACTGCTCTACCCCCACCTTGGTGGAGAGCCCAAGACACCTGCTATGTGTAAAGCACGGTTACTATTAGTCCTTAGTTCGCCTACCAAGATGCTCACAGTCATTCCAGGTTTGGATGGAACTGTGTGGTCCTCTGCATGTGGCCTGCTTTTCACATATAAATTGGAATTGGGGTGTTACCAAGTCCCACGGTTTTCTGAGTCTGGGCAGGGCCCAAAAAAACTGATGGGGAAAAATGAGGTCAGAGGGGGATGGAGTCAGAGTGTGGCAAATGGCACCAAGGGGACTGTGGATAGAAGACCACATCCTGAGGGTTGGCCTGTGGGCAGGTGGTTTTCTGTGGGACTCTTGCCATGCTGGGGCATTGGGAATGCCGAGGCAGCCCCTGGAATGGTCCTAGCAGGTGACCAACCAGCCATAAGGCTGTGGCAAGGTCAGCAGGAAGGATTGCCACAAAGTGTTCTGACCACAGGGTGACATGTTGAGAGCCACACCCCAGGGGCAATCCCAGAAGCCCCAAAGGCATCACAACAATGAGAAAGTCCTCAGGTCTGGCCCTGCAGCACAGCCAGGAAAGGCAGCGAGGCTGTATGGGGCTCTCTCGTGTCTTCCGAGTTCACTCTCAGTGCAAGGAGCTCAGTATCAGTTCACTCCGTCTTACACAGACACTATCATTTTATCCCTATTTTGCAGATGAGGAAACGGGGCCAGAGGGGCTCTGTGACTTGCCGAGGGCATCAGAACCTGAACCAGAACTCTACCATTTGCCCCCAGATTCTTTATCACTTTGTTTTTCAACTGGCCTCCCTGCCTCTCATCTTCCAGGAATAGCAGTAAGGTTTGAATCTCTCTCTCCCTGAGAAGAAAGTATCAGTTTTCCACTGGGGACCCGGCAAGGTCTGGAGGCACACAGATACTGGTCAGGGCCTCCAGGCAGCTCCACAGGTCTGTGGCTGTAACTCAGCCTCCATCCCAGGAAAGGGTGTGGTTTGGAAAAGAGTGTTACTTTTCTGTTTACTCAAAGATAGTCATTAAGTCACCATGAAGACATCTTTCTGCAGACTAAACAACCCCACTCCTTTTTTAAAAAGCTTTCCTCATAGGAGCTATTTTTTTTTTGGTACCATCTTTCTATATTTACTAGTCTCCCCTCCCTAGCCCCCACCCCCTGACATTCTCCTACCCTCCCATTCTCTATTTTAAACAATCCTGTAATAAGATTTTGATCTGTGCCACCAAAAGAAAACGGTTATTTTCATGGTTTTTATCTCCAGCCTTAAAAATGAATAAAAGGCCGACATGGGTGGTAATCAGGCCCTTGTGGTCCACTTTGACCCTCAGGCCTCTTTTTTGGCCTCCCCTGTGCCTGCCTAATCTTCCATTCCCTGTTTGCTTCTGATCTGTTGGACTTTACCGTTATTTGAGGGATAATCTTCAGTCTCACACAGACTGAAATGGTTCTAAAATACACTGATTAGCCCTGATATCCTTCTGCCCTCTAAGAGGATGCTTCAAAAACAGCTCAGTGCTCAGAGGCAACCTTTGAGGAGTAAGTATTGTTATAAGATTCTTTCTTCCTGCAGGGGCCCGATGCCCCCCTCTGTCGCACTGGAGCAGTGCCAGTCAAACCCAAGGATTCTAAGGAGTGTGCCAGCCCAGAAGGGTCCCACTTACTTCGAGGTTCTCGGGGTCCATCCACCGTGATTTTGATGGCTCTGTGGTAAGTGGCAACTTGCGGTGGGTTTGTGAAGACGGTGATCGTCAGAGTGAAGCTTTTCCCTGGTGGGACACAAAAGAATACAAAAGGATGAGGCGATGGCCTGAATGGAACTTGCTAGATAACTGACCATGAACTTATTCCCTTCCTCAACCTGGAAAGGTGGCAGTACTTCAGCCTCAGCCATTGGTTCTTCTAGTATGCCCTTGAGTTTGGCTTTACTTAAATTCTGAAATACATGCCTTTCCATTTCTCTCTCTAACACTTCATATAGTTCCACAGCTTTCATTTAATCATCGACAAACAGGATCAGGAGAGATTTGGAGTCGTTTTCTTTCACATCAAGACCCCAGGGGACATAGTATCAGCTTGGCAAGGACCCACTGCTTCCCCACCACCACCTCCCCCTTTTATAAACTCAGGAAAAAAGGGGGGTAAAAGACTCCCATAACCATCTTTTTTTTTTTTAATGTATTTTTTTAGTTTGCTCACTTTTTTTTTTTAGATTTTTATTTATTTATTCATTTTTATTAGAGAGGGGGAGAGAGAGAGGGAGAGATAGAGAGAGAACAGGAAGCATCAACACCCATATGTGCCTTGACCAGGCAATCCCAGGGTTTTGAACCGGTGACCTCAGCATTTCCAGATCGACGCTTTATCCACTGCGCCACCACAGGTCAGGCCATAACCATCTTTATGCTCGAGGTTTGTTTGCACCTCCAAGGCTTCAAAAATACTGAATGTTGGTTGCTTTTTAATATTATTTTAGAACACTAGATGTTATTAGAGGCACTCATGGAATTGGCCAGACAACATCTATAGTTCATACATGGACTTAAGGATATGTAGCTGGCAGATTGCGAGTCAATCGGAACCCTAAACACATATACACACATGAATTTCCATCTAAACATCTCACTCATACTCATGACATATGAGTGTGTCTTCACAATATATATCTCATACGATGCTCTTAATAACTTTCAAAAGCTATTTTAAAAGTACATTTATAATATATAATGTCATTACTAATGTAATTAATATAAATATACTAATAATATGATTAATATGCAAATATATCAATGTTAAAAAACTATCTTCTTGGTCTAGTGGTTCAGAGGATGGACTCTAGGTAGCTGGCTTTGGCAAGACAGCAGCCCTCTCTGTGCCTCAGTGCCCTTACCTGGAAGATGGGTACATATAACTTTTCCTACTTGACAGCATTTCTGGGGGGAGGTTAAATGTGTTACTATGAGTGAAACTGACAAAACTGTATTCTGTGCATGGTTTTCGAAGGGGTATTTGTTGTGTTCACTGTCTTGTTTTCTCTGTTTCCCATAGCAGGATCCTAAGGTTTGACCAAGCATGATGTTCAGACCTCCTACATCAATACAATGGTGCTCTAACAGTTTCTTTTCTTACTCCTGCAGCATGAAATGAAACCAAAGAGAAATGAAAGAAAAACAAACATGCCCACCTGCTCCCCTACCTGCTCCCAAAACCATTTCCAAAACTAAACCTTCTTCCTTCTCCCAGTTAGAAACAGCAGAATATTTTCAACTGCCATGCAAGATTGATACAAAAGAAGGCGCCAGAAGAATGTTCAGTGGAGAAACATCTTTGGCCACAGCAAGCCAGCGATTCCTGATCAGGAAAAACCCACCGAACCATCCCCATTGATCAGGATCCTATTTAAAGTCTACGATGAGAACACTCCCAAGTGAAGGTCAGATGATGCAACCTGCTTTGCCCCATGTGGCTTTGTAACTAAGGCCATGGCTGACCTGTCCAACAGGCGGGGTGAGGAGTGTGCCTCGGGCCAGAGCACTGGGGGATCCGGGAGGCCCTGCGCCTACATGCATCTTCCCATCAGCTGGCCTTCTCCCTGGGGAAGGATCTTTTGGGCCTTAGGGATGTGCTATCTTCAGGACATCCTTCCAGTGCCACCAGGAGACAGATTGTTTCTTATCCTGTCAGCAAATACTGGCTTGGAGGAATGGGCAGGAGAGGCCGCAGGCCAGGCCTCATGAAGAGGGACAGCGAGTGAAGGTGAACATGCAGAGGACCAGCCACCTTGCTGTGCAGTATGTGGCTTTTGAAGAACTGGTCAAAGGAGCAAGGGCCGCTGCAGCCCTGGGAGCAGCCCTGCGCATGTGCTCCTCTGAGCATCACGGCTGCTCTGCCCTTTGTCCGTCAACAGCCTACCAGGGTCAGTGCTGCCAGCAGCAAGGCTGAATCCCACAGCCAGCTTATAGGATCCTCTCACTACCAAGCCTCTCGCTCCCCAGGTAGAATCTCCTCCTCTGTGTCCCACGCAGAGGCCAGGGCATTTCTGCTTCGGGGTCTTTCTTCCTCTGTCCCCTTCACCGGCCACCCAGGCCTCCTGACTCCAGCCCTTGCCTCGGTCTTCTGGGCTTCACAGCTGGGCACCTGTCACTCATCTTTCAGGAAGGCTTCCTTGCTGACGAGAGGCTGCTTTGTGGCTGTTCTGGGGCTGCTCCTGAAGTAGTCTTTACCTCTGATTGACTAGGATGTTGTGTTGAATGGGGTTTTTGGTGGTAAAGGCCTGAGGACACGGGTTGTGTCCCCTCACAGGGAGCTGAGAAAAGGGGACAGTGGGAGAGGCTTCAGGGTAGAGGGGTAGAGTATGGTGGGAGGTTAAATGAGTTAAGATGAGTAAAGCCATTAAAGCTGTATCTGGTGCATGATACTCGAAGGTGTGTGTGTGCACGTGTTGTATATGTGTGTGTGTGTGTGTGTGAATGAAAAAGGACCTTGAAGATATATGCAATGAATAATGACCTTGCCCCAGTGACTGAGTAGGGGTGTGTGCGCGCACACGCACACACGTGTGGGGGGGTGGGAGGAGTGGGCGGGGGAAGCTCTTTCTGCAATGGGGTTAGAAGACTTCATACAAATCATTTGACCTCTCCAGATGTCACAGTTTCCTGGTCTGCAAAATAAGGGGGTTCCTGGGACACATACGATGTTACTTTCAGCTCTGCTTTCATCTTTGACAATGCAGTCCGTTGGGTGCCCCTGTGGGCGCCCGTCTCCACATGCAGGCGTGTGCGTGTCCCTGTGGGTACCATCTCCACATGCAGGCATGTGCGTGCCCCTGTGCTTCCCTGTTTGCCTGCAACTTCAGCATCTCAGAGTCTGTGAAAAGACTGCAGGAGTCTCCCTGGGCCGCTGTAACAAGGTACTACAACCTGGGTGGCTTAAAACAACTGAAATCGGTTGTTTTACAGTCTGGAGGCTGGAAGTTCAAAATCAAGGTGTAGGCAGGGCCTTGTTCCCTGTGAAGCTTCTCTGAAAGAATCCTTCCTTCCTGGCCTTGCCCGGCTTCTGGTGGTTGCTGGCAGTCCTTGCCGTTCCTTGGTTTCTGAAGCAGCAGTCCGACCTCTGCCTCCATCACCACATGGCCTTCTCCCTCTGTGTGTCTTCTGCTTCAAACCTCCCTCTTCTTAGAAGGGCATGTGGTCGCTGGATATAGGGCCCACACTAAACCAGCAGGATCTTACCTTAACTTGATTACGTCTGCAAAGCCTGTGTCTAAATAAGGTCACATTCTGAGGTTCTCGGTGAACATGACTTTTTAGGGAACACTACTTAATGCAGTACAAACACCAAATGTTAGGAGTTCCAGTATTGGCACTGCAAGTGACAGCTGTCCTACAGGGGCCTGCGCTATGCATATGACCCCCCAAAATGGTCCCACTCAAGTCATCCTATTCTTGGTTTCCTAAATGACCACAAAGAGTCGCTGTCTTCATACTATTGGCATTTTGGGGTTTGTGTAGAACTTGACAACTTTTCAAACACTTTCCCAGATATGATTTCATTTGGTCCTCACTACATGCTCATTAAATGATTTTACTGTTCTCTAGGAATAGGTAGCAAAACCAAAGGCTCAGAGTGGTGAAGTCATTTACCCAAAGTCACACAGCTCGTATACACAGCAGAACCTCCCCCCCCCCCCCCCAGCTTTGTGCGCACTGTTCTTCACAGGATTGCCCCAAGGTCCTAAATCCTTACCTGCAAACTCAGAGGCACCAGCCCCAGGAATCTGGATGTGAGGTACTTTACCACACTCTGCCACGGCACCCCCCAAAGAGAAAACAGTCCCTGCAGCCCTGATGTGCCCAAACTGTATCCAACCGCTTGCTCCCTGGAAGCCTGGGTTATAGTTCAAAAGCAGTTTCTTCCTGAGCCTGAGCTGGCCTCCTGGCTGCTGAGGGCTAAATGACACCTCCGGTTTAACCACAGTCTGGCCGACTTAATCAGGAGTGAAATTCAACCAAAGTGAATATTTGTGAAATCATTGCTCATAATTAACATTCTATTATTTATGCCCATCATTTTATGTGCAGTCACAAGAAGAGTCTGCCTGGCAGGAGCTACCAGGTGGGGTGTTTTGGCCAGAGTGACACGGTCCACGAAGGTGGAGATATTCCGGTAGCTTCTCTCATAACAGGCTCTTGTTTCCAGCTCCGACAAGGATGTCTGCCTATTGCCCATAGACAGAGGTAGTGAGTGAGAACGTCTGGCCCATGGGTGTATGTGCGTGTGACTTTTTTCCACTCGGGGAAAACTCTGCCATCTACTTACTTGTGTTCTTCTGAACTTGGCAGTTGGGGACAGTTAGCCATTGGGCCCAGTGACTTCAGGACCCAGGGCCAGCAGTGCTCTGCCCCGATCATGCCCCAGCCCATCCCTTCTGAGACAGCCCTTCTTGGCCCACACCTGCACACATGGCAGCTGTGCCCTGGAGCACACGGGTTATTCACCAAACTCCCTCATTCAGATGACCGATAGGCCTGGTATTTTAAGTGTGTGGGTGGGGAGCATGAACGGCTCTCAAGTGTTTTTCTCAGGAAGCTGCTGCCGGGCTCAGACACAGCCAGGGCAGAGGACAGGAGAGCAGGTCTGCCACCTCACAACACCCCACCTGGCTCTGCAGGACCACAGGCAGGGGTGGGAGACGGACTGATGGTCACCATGGAGCTCGAAGTGAGTCCTTGCCAGGAGAAGCTCCAGGGCCCCCTCCTGCCGCCTGGCTCTGGCCCCATGAGACAAGCAGAGGCCTCGGCTGGCGCACAGATCACTCTGAATGTGCTGCTGACAGGCCCGGCTCCCGAGGGGCCACGCCGCAGTCACAGGTGCCCTGTGTGGGGATTCACAGAGGAGGGAGCTAAGGAAAGGGGCCACTGACACCTTCCTTCTCACCCTTGGCTCTGGCCGAGTTGTTGAGTTCCAGGAGGAATATTAGAAGCACAAACACTAGGACCAGATAAGAGATCTGGAGAAACAACAATGGGGAGAAGGTATGTCCTGAGTTAAGACGCGAGGTGGCAACGATGGGACTTCATTCTATAATCTCATGCAAGTGGAAAGCCTAGGGTCCCGGGGAACAGTGTGGACCCTCTGCATGGCCCATACTGCCTCTGCTCACATCCCCGCTCGGCCACTTGCTAGCTGAGTGGCCTTGGGCAAACGACTTAACTTCTCTAGGGCCTCGGCGTTGTCATCTGTGAACTGGGGGTCATGACCAGCCTTCATCTCATAGTGTTGCTGTGCAAGTTAAACGGAATCATGAATCAGCAAATATCAATTTAACTATAATCAAAGTCATGCGAAACATGATTCCACCAAGCCCAGGGCTGCAGGCAGTCCTGTGAGGAGGGGCTGGTGTTGGGAGGTGAGGTGTGCGTTAGTGTCCTGCAGGACCATGGATGGAGGCCTAAAGACCCACCAGGAAATCTGTGCCTTCTACTGAACTTGAAGTTCAAGTCCATGCCTGCCCCGCCAGCTGGCGACCTTGGTAAGGCACAACTGTGACTGGCTGGTTGGCTTCTTGAACCAGCCAGGCCAAATGCTCCCCAATGGAACAAGTGTCACCCACCTCCATGCCCGCTTGTTCATGCAAATGCTGGGACAAAATACTAACCGCTTTATTTAGTTGGGAAGATGGTCATGGCGAGTGTTCCCGGACACTTGTTGCCCTGACACACTGCCCAAGGCGAGGCAACCAAGAGGCCCCAGGGCTGGTCACTTCCTGCAGCCCCTGTGGTCACACAAAGCCACGTCCAACACACACACCACTTCCCTGCCACATCTGTGGCTAAACCTCGGGGTGGCTGCAAATGTGCACACAGTTGTCAAAAGGGCTGAGGGTGACGAGAGGGCTAGAAGGTGGCTCTTTCTCATTTCTTGTCCAGGAGCAAGATGACATACTTAGAAGTCCATGTCCCATCCTGGCAATGTTCTTGCTGCCAGTGTGTCTGAGGGGCCGCCCTCTCACTCCTGTCCTCCTACAACCATCCCTCCCTAGATTTGGTTCCTGGCGGGCAACCCACCTGCATTAGCTCCTGAGCTGCTGGACTGTTCACATTACTGTCCTTCGTGTGGGTTCAGATCCCTGAGTTAGCCTTCTCCTTTTGAGGTCAGTTTCTGAGGGATGTGAAACTTGCCCTTGGTCACGCAAGGGCAGGCTGTACTCACGGGTGGGGGGGCTCGTCTCTCCAGGGGTCCTACAGCTTAGGAACCTCAATCAGAACAATTTTTAGTCACTCAGGTATGCCTCTGCTAGAAAAGGTTTGTGCTCACAATGGAAACACCCAAGAAAGTGAGGAAGGAAAAGTCAAAGGAAAAAACGACGCAGCTTTTCAAAACTAAGAAAGTTGGGGAAGGCACACATTTTATTCTTTGCAAATTCTGGGAACCCCAGAAGATTCTGAGATATTACAGGAGACCTCTCCCCTTCCTGGGTAAATACGGTGCGAGGCCCAGTTCCGTTGGATCACGGGTAACTAAGTGCGGAAACTCATGTGCCCTCAGATTTCAGTGCGGAAACTCATGTGCCCTCAGATTTCAGTGCGGAAACTCATGTGCCCTCAGATTTCAGTGCGGAAACTCATGTGCCCTCAGATTTCAGGAGGAATCTGAATTTGGGGTATTTTTTCACAAAATGCTTTTAATTTATAGTACTTACTTTTCCACTGGAACAACCTAAATGCCAAAATTCATGCTTTTTGCTCCCTGTCCATTTCCTTACCCAAACACTTAACCACTACTTTTGACAGTGAAGCTGTATAATTATTTATCTGGGGATTTCTGAATGGGGTACAAATCCTTCCAGTTGTATGGAATTTCCTGGTTTCTCTAAATTAAAACCAATCCACATGTGTGCCAAATGTCTGTATCTGCAGATGTCTTCACCCACCTGCGTCCACATGGGCAGAACATAGATGGGAGGCCCAGGCTATTGGCACAGAGGCAGCCCCCAAACGTCGACCAAAGTCAGGTGCTTAAAATACAGGCCTCGGTCTTACATTTCTTTGGAATGATAGGTCAGTGGAAAAATAGTTTTTTTCTCAGAGAAAACCAAGAACATGCTAAGCGTTTGCTTTGGAGACATTCTATAAAAATGACTTGTTTGAGGACAAGGACAGCATTTTATTCTCCTTTGCATCTTCTGACCCAAGGTGATAAAAATGTTTGATGAATGGATCCATGAATTAGCCTGTAACTTCTCAGTTTGACAGCGGGTTCTGGATGTCTGATCGCAAACGAAAAGCTCAGCCTCATGAAAGGACAGGTGGGCAGGCCTTCCCTTTCACAAGGAATATTCACCGAACCCCCATGGAGCAGGGTGCCTCACATGATTCTGCACTTCCCTTCTCCATATTTCCCGGTTCCTTGCGGATCTTCCTCTTTCTCTTGGTATCACAGGCCTGAGAATCTTGGTTGCGGAACCAAGTCCTAATCCTTTACGTCCAAACACCCCCAAGACCCTGAATTCACAGCCCCTGTTAAGCCAAGGTCACGCCTGCTGCCTTGTCCTTCGGGTTGGTGCACCCAAATTCCTCAGTCACTACCCATCGGGCTAGGACCACACAGGACAGGTGACTGAAACTACCTCACCAGGCTGGTTTGGTTCTAGCCCTGACACTGCTCATGCCTAGAAGCCCAGTGAACACACAGCCCGACACCACATGGCCTGTGGTCAAGAGGTCCGAAGGATGGACATTTTGCAGAGAAGGCAGCTTGGAGTCCCCAGGTCCCACTTTCCAGCTTTTAACACCCGTGGCGGCGGCTGTGGGACACTGTGAGGACAGGTGGGTGTGGGGGTTGAGTGGGAAGGAGAGGGAAGCTCCGGGCAAGGCTGGGTGCGGTACACAGGGCCTGATGGGAACTGATTTCCAGGCACAGTGCCCTTGACCAAAAGGGGTGCTTGCAAGCTGAAGAAGCACCTGTCTGAGACTGTCTAACGGCAGCAATAAGAGTACTCAGTCCCCAGATTGGTACAAGCCTCTTCCAGGCACGTTTTCCATTCTTCAATCTACAATCCAGGTACCTTTCTACCATTTCCATCTGGTTAACTCCCTGCTGAAAACCCACTGGCAGTTCTCCGTTTCACTAGAACTAGAGCAAACCCCTAAGGTGGAACTCAGGACCCCCGCCTAGGGTACACCTCCCCACTCTGTCTCCTCAGCTTGGACACTCGTCTTAGTGCCTTTACCTGGACAGCCTCCTCATCAGCCTAACGTGTCTCAAGGAACATGACAATTTGTTCAGGAAGTCCTCATATCTCTTTACTAGGCCATGCACTGCCACTCCTTTGTGACAGTCGCCCCTGTCCCTTTGCCATGATACTGACCACTCAGAGCAGTGAAGCCCTGCTTCACTGCCAGCCCCTCGCTGGCCCTTGGGACTCTGCATGGCCAGTGCTACCCCAGTGCCTGGCACACAGGAGGTGCACTGTGCACGACCTGATGATGAATGAATGACTTGATGAAGGAATGAATGAAATACCCTCCTAAACGACCTCTGAGGATAGGCCACACGGGTGTAATAAAATTGCAATGGACACTCTACTTCCTGATTGTAAAGTGTTCAAAGCTGGTGAGAGGCTCACCAATCAGCACAGAAAACGCAAGGTCCATCACGTGCTCAGTGCCCTGCCAATGTCTGGAATGATTATTCACGTGTCTGTTTATAAATATTTATGAAGTTTCCACTGTGTCTTAGGCACCCTCATCATACAAGCTTCCTGGTCAGGTCAGGGAATACAAGTTCCTTGCCACGGAGGAGCAGACTGAGGAGAATGAAAAATGCGAAGCTCCCAGCTTTCTCAACCAGCAAGACACATGCTCACTCCTGCCTGCCTGTCCCTCCTCCCTCAGCCATTCTCAGTGCAGAAGGAAGAACAGCACTTAGTGAAGCGGTAGCCCTTCCTCCCAAGTCTTGTTATATACACATTGCCTCGTTTTAATCATCCTGACCACCTCTGGAGGCATTTGTGAAAAGCACTGTCATACCCATTGTATAGTGGGGCAGACTGAGGCCAGCACGTTTAGTACTTCCCACGAGCATGCCCACTTCTCCTCCTAAAGACCTGTAGGTTCATCACAAACAGATGCGTGTTTGTTTGTTATTAATAGCAATTGTTATACAATGGCTTTACTCTAATCTGGACCCATGGATATAGACAGAATGCAAAACAGTATAGTCAGATACTGCTCCCCATCCCCCCCCAGATTAATCAATGCTCTGTTTATCTGTGATTAATAAAACAAAAACAAAAACATGCAGAGACATTCACTTGCGGGAAGAATGTGAGGCCAGTGGGTGCCAGCCTGCAGACCAGCGACAGGGCCAGGGGATTACTCGGCTGCATTGTGAAAATGCAGCATCGACTATTAAAATACGATCGGGAATGAAGGGGGTATGTACGAATCATAAATATTTGCATGCTGTTAATGTTTGGACAAAAGGGTTGGATGGGCTAAATGGGGAGAACTTCTTTTCCCATGGAAAGCAGTGCTTCGAATTACAGTGCATATTTAATTTCGTCTCTTCCATTGCTAATCTGAAATCTCAGTGCCCGCTGCGCCTAACCCTTTCTCAACCCGAAGACTCTGCGGGCCTGAGGACTAAGGATAAGAGCTGATGTTCCCTCCTTGAAACTCATCCATTCAGACACTCACAAAAAAGCAGGTCCCAGTGAGGTTGCTAGTTATGGGCTTAAGGAGTATCCAATGTTTACTCTACAAAGTCACTGCCACCGCAACAGCCAGGCAAAGTAGTAACACCTGAAGTATGTCTTATCTCTGGAAACCCACACTGCACCCATCTGCCCAGCCCCATGGACAAAGGCAGAATCGAGCTCAGACGGGTCAAGTAACTTGTCCAAGGACACACAACTCTAAGCCAGGGCTCTCAACCAGGATGATACTTCCCATTCCCCAGTGAACATGTGGCAATGTCTGCAGACATTTCTGGTTGTCATGATTTGGAGAGGTGCTACTGGCTATTAGGTAGAGCCCAGGGAAACTGCTCATGATCTGACATTACATGGGATGGCCCCACAACAACAAAAACAACAACAGAATAGTCAGCCCTGAGGGTTGACAGTATCCCACCCTCCTCTCAGGGGAGAATCCATTAAAGGTCATGGGCTGACCATCAGGCTTCACTGCCTAGAGTAAGAGTCTTGGGTATGTTAATCCCTGCTCTGTCTCAGGTACTGATCTAGTGACTCATGAGACCACATGAGTACTTTTCAAGACAAAAGCTGGATCTTCTGTACTTTGAAAATCCTTGCAAGTCCACCTCTCGGGCTTCTGGACAGATCATCATGTTTTTGCCAGGGTGCTCGGGTCTCAGTCACCATTGCCGCGTGTAATGCCCACCAGAGACGCTCTCTAGCTGCCTCCCTGAGACCTCAAGTCCATGTGGGTGAGATGTGGGCTCGGTGTGGTCCAGGGCTCAGACGCTGCCCATGAACTCCACCTGCACCATCAGCTCTTACTAGTCTCAAATGACTCACCGCATGCCGTATCTGGGAGCTGGGTGCTTCACTGTGGGGAGCTTCAGGGAAGGAAGGAAGTTAGGGGCGAGGGTCCCTGCACAGGGGAAAGGCAAGCACATGGCCCTGGAGCAGGCACGCACAGCTAGCTTCATCAGGGGGTCTCCCCCAGTGGGCACTGCCTCGAGGCAGTGGGAAGAGCTGAAGGACCCCATTTTCAGACATTTTTCTTTTCAGGCCACTTTTCCCTGGGTCTCAGCATGGAAAACAGGTAAGGGCAGAACGAACATGTCAGGGCAGGTGGGAGAAAGCTCCAGAAGAACTCAGCATCAGTCTGTCTGTGCCATCTGCAATCCCAGGGCTGTCTCTGGAGAGGCCAGCCCATTGGGCCTCAGTCGCTCTCCTCCCACTTTTATTTCAGGTGTGCCAAGTGGGCCCTTTCTGGGGCCTGCAAGGCATCTGCCAAGGGTGCATACCAGTGACTGGTGTTTAGTACTCTGTAGTCTGATGGGACACATGGTGGCTTGCGTTCTGCATCTGTGGACCTGTGAAGCTTTGGGCGGGGGGTGGGGGGTGGGACACTGATCATGGGGAGGCTAGCAGAGCACTTTCACTACTTCTGATGTTCCTGTGAACCTGCACTTGGGCTAAGGCCATGGGACAGTCCTGCAGGAAGGGCTTCCCTGCTGGGGGCCCACCCGCCGGCAGCTGCTGTGCGCCCACGATCTCTGGGATGGGGGATTTGGTGTAGCTCTGGGCACACGAGACTTAAGTCAGGTTTTCCTAGTTCTAAACAGACTTTAATATTCAGAGATGCTCTCCAATTTTATTGCTTACTGAGTGTGGACTTTTAATAGAAGTTTTCTGTAAATTCTGGAGAGAGGCAGAAAGTGTTAGGGAAGAGACGTAAAGGGACATTTTACAGCTTCCTGTGTTGCGTGTGGAGCTTGATGAGGGTTACCCGATCTCAGCGTGACTGATGTTCTGGATCAGGTGGGTCTTGAGTGAGGGGCTGCCCTGTGCATTGGAGGATATTGAGCAGCAGCCCTGGCTGGCCTCTACCCATGAGCTGCCAGTAGCACTCACCCACACTCCAGCTGCAACAACCCAAACAGTCTGTAGATACTGCCATGTGTCCCTGGGTGTGTGTGTGTGTGTGTGTGTGTGTGTGTGTGACAAGAATCACCCCAGCTGGGAACCACTGAGTGAGACCACCATCCAAATGGTAAGTGGTATGCCACACACATGAAACTATTACAATACTGGCTGTTAACTGCCGTTGAATAATAAAAAAATGCTAAGCAAGGCCCTGGCCGGTTGGCTCAGTGGTAGAGCGTCGGCCTGGCGTGCGGGGGACCTGGGTTCGATTCCCGGCTAGGGCACATAGGAGAAGCGCCCATCTGCTTCTCCCCCCCCCCTTCCTCTCTGTCTCTCTCTTCCCCTCCCGCAGCCAAGGCTCCATTGGAGCAAAGATGGCCCGGGCGCTGGGGATGGCTCCTTGGCCTCTGCCCCAGGCGCTAGAGTGGCTCTGGTCGCGGCAGAGCGACGCCCCGGAGGGGCAGAGCATCGCCCCCTGGTGGGCAGAGCGTCGCCCCTGGTGGGCATGCCAGGTGGATCCCGGTCGGGCGCATGCAGGAGTCTGTCTGACTGTCTCTCCCCATTTCCAGCTTCAGAAAAATACAAAAAAAAAACAACTAAGCAAATGGACACACAAGACCCTAACTATGCCACCCTGAGGTTTCAACTAGGATGATGAAGGTAGGACATCCGGAAAGACCTGGAGTTGTTGGCACTGGAGATACTGTGCTTAAAGAGGTAGACACAGCCCTGTGAGTCAGACCAGTCCTTGTTGATGATCACAGATGGATAGATAGATGCTGACTGTACTTCATACAGTGGTTTCAGACAGAATGAAGGAAAAACATCTGTAAAAGCCCCAAAGCAAACGCCTAGAGCAAAGGAGCTTCTCCTCCCTCCTCACAGGCCCCTCCTGCCTCGCCCTGTCAGCTGAGATCTGATAAGCACACAGGTCACAACTGGGCTCAAACTGCCCATTCCTGGGCATTGCTTCTCTTGAGCTAAGGAGAGCCTCCTTTGTTTGCATAAAGAGATGCAGTAAGGGCCACACAGAGCCGGAGAGGGTGCAAGCTGGCCTCCCATTGACCAGGCCTGGGAGTTTCCTGGGACCAGGAGATTAGGAGCAGGTAATAGGGCTTTTCGGTGTGTGCTCCCACACATTCCTAAGGACAGTCTTAAATCTCAGGGTAAAAGCAGGAATTAATCTAAGTGGCAAAATAAACAGGAAATTTACTAACATCATTCTTTGAGAAAAACACAGCTTAAGTGGCTTGTAAGTGAAGGCTTCCTCGGTGAGGCAATCAGGACACATGCACTTGAATCCCACAGCAGAATGGCCACGGAGCCTCTCTGAAGAGGTGGAGGGGATCCCTTCTCCATCTCTGGGTGCTCAAGTTCCCGATGCCCTTGTTGAGAAAGTTCAGTGACCTAAAATGGAACTTCTACATGGGCACGCTGCCCACCCGATAGGGGCTCAGAGAGGCTGGGCCGTGTGGCTTGGGTCCCACATCAGTGCTGAGAGCATGCCAGGATTGCAGGTCCATGTCCTCACTGTAGACTGAGACACATCCCCACTGACTGCGGGGCTCCTATCTGAACAAATGATGAAAGACAGGCGTGGCCCGAAGGCCATTAATGGATATTTATAAACACAAAAGCCTTAGGCAGTAATTCGTTCCTCATGCCCCATGAGTGAGCCGATAAAAACAGCACGTTTGAAAGTCTTCACCAGCAGCTCCCATGGCTTACTGACAAATTTCTGTTAATTCCTTTATTGGGGCTTCAGATGAGAAGACATTCTTCTGAGCATGGATTTGGTCCTCAAAGACAATTGGTCCAAGAAGTCATCTCAGGGGAAGCGCATGAACACACACGTACCCCACTGGCTAAAAGTCCAACAGGCCCTTTAATAACTCATAACCTGACATATAGGAGTTGATGCTTCCTGCACCTCCCACCTTCTCTCTCTTCTCTCTCTCCTCCTCCCTCTCTCTTCTCTCTAAAATGAATAAATAAAATCTTTAAAAAAAAAAAAAAAAAAATAACTCATAACCTCTCCACATTGACAGCCTGTGATTACTCACAAATTTCCCCTTACTGAACTGAACTGGTTTTATACTCACCAGCAGAAAGAACATGGTCATCAGACAGGACACTGTCTCTCTTTTCAACAAGTAATTTTTCTTTAAAAATACAAAAAAAAAAAAAAAAGGAACACACAGAATATGTTCTTCCATGAGCAGTCTCCTCCACCCTCCCTCGTCCAATGCCAACCAGCACAAAAAAGAAAATTCAACACTGATTTATTAGAACCAGAGCAGCCTTGCGGCCGTTGGCCGGATCTCTGTTTATGTCTATGATACTTGCTGCTGAAACAGGAAGCTCTAAAATCACTCAACCATTATTTCTCTCAGAGGCACTTTCTGACTAACAGTCCCTGTCCCCAACAAATGCAAGCTGGCTGGCAAGGAAGGGGTGGCAGGTGGGTGGGACGACATCTGAGCTTCTGCCCATCAACTCCAAGACATTGTTCCTACAAATAACCTCTATTTTAAAAAGCTGCCTAACGCCCTCTGCAAGGCCTGACACTCCATAAAATCAGCAAGAAAGCCGTGAAGGGATCAAGTGTGAGAGTGTGTTCCAGGCACAAGCCGTTTCCAAGTACGTTTTTCTCCGCAGGCCGGCCAGGGCATTATGGGTGCAGGGACTGCTCCTGGTGGTGGCTGGGGGTGAGGAGCAACCTGCTTTCAGAGAGTGTTGCTACTCTCTTCTGGGGAAACCCAACACAAGAGCAACCTGATCTCTAGACACAAATTCTCAATCAGATGATGGACACTAGCTTTCGCCCTGCCATCTATAAGAACTATTTGCTATGGCTGCCTAAGGCTTGGAGTATCAGAGGCGGGGTTCTTTTCCATTCCTATTTATCCACACTGAAGTCTAAAAACAGATTCCTGTATATACATATGTTTTTAAAGTGTAGATCAATCACAACCAAAAAAAAAAGTGGTGGGCGGGGAGAGAGGAGATTTTACTACAATCCGCCTGTCCTTTGAATTCTCTCCAAGAGAGCCAATGGCCAGCTTGCCATCCTCAGTGCGACCCATGAAACAACCCCAGGTTGCAGATGAATTTTTCCTTCCCTCCCTCTGTGAGTGTGTGTGGAAGAGAGAATGGCTTGGCTCCTAGGAGAACACTGTGAGTCATGCAGGCCCTGTCTCAGGAATAACCATTCTATAAAGACACATCTCTGTTCATTTGGAGTATCTTCCCTAAATGTACCTCTCTCCCTTCTCAAACACGATCTCTCATCTGTCCAAAAGGCGACCTCCCCGCACAGTTCCCCAAATAATGTCAAATAACTCATGAATGAAAATGCCTGGAGTAAGAAACATTACACAAACATGCAATAACCAGATTGCGACGGGTAAATATTATGTCTGGGAAGACACCCACAGCGAGAACATGATGGAGGAATTTCATTTTACGAAAGCATTGGGGAAAGGTACTATTTTAAAAGTGGGCAAGATGAAAGTTGTCAGGGAGGTCAATATAAACCGGGATCCACCAAGAGAAGCAGTCCTGTCACCATGGACCAGGGCACACACGGTCTCCCGGGGCGGGTTGTGCAGCTCTGTAGCCAGGGGCCCGGGACATCACCAGACAAGAGGCTGCCCTCTTGGTGACAACATGGGCTCTTTTCCTTTGCAAGGAACCACAGGCATGCACACCTGACAGCCTTTTAAAGGTCTGAGCCAGCAGCTTGAATGGGATCCACACTACAAAAAAGACAAACCAGGTCCTGGCTATAATAAAAACAGATGCTACCCAGACAGCACGGGGGACAAGAAGAATGTCTACCTCACCTTTATTGGTGCATTTTCCAGTTAACTACAATGTGCAGCACAGAACTAGGCTGACCCTCCAGGGTCAAGGTGAAGTTTCAGGTGCACAGATTCTTGGCTTGGTGGGGGGTAGGAGGGATCTGGATCCCTGGAAGGTCTGTAAGTAAGCTTCAGAGGCCCTGAACACTTAAATTGTACATGACACTGTGTATGTAAGAACACCTGTGTATTTTATTTTCCCCTTGGGAGAAGGCTTCCAAAGGATTCTCAAAATAATCTGTGATGTTCCCAAAAGATCAAAAGTCACATTCTCAGAAAAATTAGAAGGATTTGCAGCAGATTCTTGCCCCTTGTTTATGGCGTGGTTGATGATACGGTCTGGTGGATTTCCTCTTTGGTCTAAAATGAATTAACTAAAGTCATGTTCCTCGATTGATCAACTCTTTACTGACTGATTAAGGAGTTGGATGGGGCCAGAAGCATTCATAGATTTCACTGCTATAGTTTCTTAAATGTTTCCCAGCCGCAGCCATGATGCACTCTCTTATAACTGAAAAGATCTGTAGCACCTGCCTTCACAGCAGAGGTAAACTGCTAATTAACTTCACCAGAGAATTCTTTTTGATCCTGAACTTCCATTTTCTGGAGGCAGGGAGAGTCCCAGAACGTGTGGTTAAGTGTGAGCGCTTCTGAACAACAACCTGTGCTCAGCAGAACCTGCCATCTCCCGGGAGCTGCTCTCTCTTCTCCCCTTGTAAAGGAACGGTCACTTTATATGGAGACACCAAATCCAAGAAAAGAAAACGCCAAGGGTCAGATACACCCTGAACAAGATTTAAACCTGACAAGGAGAAAAAGGAGCGAGGGAAGACAAGGAAGACGGTTCAGACTGCTGAAGCCTTCGCCAGCCGTTTCAGAGGACAGTGTTGTCAGGAGGGCCGTAAAAGCCGGACGGGCAGGTTTTCCCAGTTGTAGGCTGAACTTGAGGTTAGGAGCTGTGATCCTGGACATCCGCCAGGGCCCAGACAGATCAGTTTTGCAGAACAGAAAAACAAAACAAAACAAAAAAACAAACAAAAAAAACCCCAAAAAACCTTCCATGTCCAGCCTCTGGTAATTTCTCTGGGGCTTGACAATCCCCACGAACTGGTAGCTAGTAAAAGAAAAGTGAGTTTCTTTGTCTCCCCATCACTGGGAGCCGAGCTCCAGGCGCCTTGGTGAAGCCATCAGACCAGCGCCTGTGACAGAGTGTGAAAACTGCATGGAAATGTTCAAGGAGCCAACAGCCAGGGCCTCCTCGGCCACTGGGTGGTGTGTCGATGCCAATGACATGTTTACAGGCACATTTTCCAAAAACAGAAAATGAAATAGAAAACCATCTTAAGACCACTTAAAAAAAAGTGGAATGAAACTTTTAAAGCAAGAGATTCAGTGTGGAAGAAGATGGAGACTGATTGTTAAAAATTAGTGAGAATCATCTGCTCTCTTCATAATGGGAAGCAAATTACCAAAATGCAAAAACAAAAACAACACAAAAAACAAAACACAGACAACCTGGCAGGCTTTGATGTTGACACACTTGAAAGAGTAAAATCAGGTTGTAATGTACGACTATGGAGAGAAATTATGAAACAAACAGGGCCTTTAGACAGCTCATTTTTGTCCTGTGGTACTGACCAAAATATATATATGCATCACGAAGACCGATAATACACATGATAACCTTAACTGGGTCAGACGGTCAGCTAGGGTTTCTGTAGTTTGGATTCCTCAGTATCACTCGTGGGAAGCAGAGACTGTCCAGAACAGAGACTGTCCATTTATGGCGTTTCAATTAATTTTCTCATTCCAGGTTATCAGATGACAGCCCAGCCTTGGTTGTAGCTATTTTACTCTTTGGGGTTTATGCAAACTCAAGGGCACACTGGCACGAATCGGGCAGCCAAATGCAAACAATCCACACCTTGGGGAAACAGTTCACTGTTACCCAAGTAAACACAAGCACCTATTAGTCACCCACTCAAAACAGAAACAGCCAATGAGATGGGAGACCAGCCCCCAATGCCAGAAAAGGAAGCACACTGCTTTCAACATCCCATTCTTAATCGACACTGGGGTACTGGGCATCGCCAGGGAGCCACGGCGGAACTTCTTGTGGAAAAATGTCACTGGCGTTGGCCAGGAAACAGTTTCCAGAACTTCTGTAACCAAAACCTGACACACACACCGACAGAGAGGCATGCTATAATAATATTACTTTCTCTGGAAAGGCAACCCAGTGAGACCCCACTCTCAATCCTGAAGAGTGGATACCCACAAGAACCGAATGGAGATTGTTAGCCAGGCTGGTAGGCATGGACCAGGAGGTGGGGGCCTTGCCTTTTTATTGGCTCCTCACCCGCTCTGCCAGCTACTCATCCGAAGCCTTCAAGATGTTTTCTAAACACACATCTCTGAATCATAATGTAAATTCCATTTACTGAAAGGCAAGGACTTTTAATATAACAAGGGAACGCGTTTAATGACTTACACCTTTATATCTTATAGCATCTCCCATGCTTTCAATAAGTAGATATAATTTTCTTTGCATTACCCTATTATTAACATAGTCAGGACTATGAACATATATTTTCAATCACGTTATGTTTTTTTAAGTTTGCCTCACCCATGATTCTATTTTGAAAACACTCCAGACAGCTAGGATAGCAAAAACAATAGCCAAAAAAACCAACATGCTTCAACTAATCAAATTCTCTAAAAACACAGATTTTCTTATATTTTTGAATGCCTTTAAAAAGAGCAGTGATGACTCTTTCATTTAAATGTCCACTGGTGGTATTTTTATTTTTTCCAATACAAGAGTCATTTGCTGTTATTTGGGCATTTATCATGTCCTTTTTTACTATACTCAAAGTAACTTTAATTTGTAAGCTTATCCAATACTAAATTACAAAAATGAGATTTTCAAAACAAACTATCTTACCTCTTTCAATCAAACTTCTAGTACTTATCTCCATTTATAAAGTATGGTATGGATTCTTACAATGCAGAGAAAACATAATATTTAAAAATAATTGGAAACCAGAGGAGATAACTATGAGCCAAGAGCTTCTTTCTGCTCTAATCCTCTGATAATGGGCAAAAACACCACCACCACACACAGACTGTCCTAATACAGCAGTCTCTCTGAATAATCCAGTCTTTAATATCATTTGCATCTAAAGTGTTAAGTTGGCCCAACCCCTCCCCCCTAAATAATAATAAGACATTCAAATTGCACCTAAGAGGAAGGTCATATTGCTGTCAAACTGACCAAACCAGAATGGGGCTACCAACATTTCTTCTTAATTTTGATACCATAAAAAGGTAAACTTACTTGAAAGTGCATTTCTAATAATATGCTATATATTGCTTAAATTATGAGAAGTGGTCGTGTGAACCTCTGTCATAGAAAGCACATGGGTCCTAAGGTCAGGGCTTCCATTATATAGGATATATGGTTATTTTTCTGATAAATATCAAAGAGAGAATCCAGTTGTATAAGCCTAATTTCCATAATAGTAAGTTTTCTATCTTTATACTTTAGTAAAGAGCTAAGGGGTTTCCTTGAAATTCTGATTCCCAAGTCAGAAAGCAGTAATGTAAAGCTAGAGTCTGTTAAAAATATTAAATTTTAAATAAATATTTTTTTAAAAGCTTGATGTAGCAATAGTAAGCAGGAAGACTGTGTTTCTAGGAATCCCATCACGGAAACTTCTAGAGGTTTTGCTGTTTGGGTTGGTTGCCATGTAAACATTTTGTGTTTCAAGCTCAGTTTTGACAGATACCTACCTCGTCCACTCCGACCGACAAACCTGAGGTCATTGAATCTTGCGACTTGGTTTTTCATGGCTGCAGTAGCATTCCTCAGTTCGGCTGAGTAGTTTTCATCATTGCCGGCCATCACCGTGACCAGAGTACCGTCTGGAACGTCCCCCAGCGCCACCACCTACACACCAGTCAAGGGACAAATGTAAACATCAGGAATGTCATAAACTGGGATGTCATTTATGAAAGAACTGTTCTATAATGAAATGTACATTACAGGGGCCCTTGTTAGTGTGCAAAGGAAGGACAATCCTAAGTTAAGCAAAACAACAGAAAAGTTACTCACGGGAAGATTTAGTTTTAATTCCATTGTGCCTAGCTAAATATACATTTTCAAATCGTAAAACATTCACCTCAGAAAGCTACATAAGGTCACATAGCTCCTCAGGGGCAAGGCCGGGACCTGGCAAGGCTATGCCTTCTCATGAACACTCATCTCTTTTCAATTTTTATGTGTGAAACCAGAATGTCTAGTTTCCATAAGTTTACAACCTAAACCATCTTGCACTGGTCCAGCCCTCCAATGACACGCCTAAAAGGGCCCACTTTACTTTTAGGTGTCTAAACTTATTTGTGTTAAAATAAAATTTGATCGTTACAACTGGATGACTGACAATTCTCGAGTGACTGAAATTGTTCTTTTGCAGTTCATCTTTGAAACCCCCCTACTCACATCTATTATCTTGATTTTCACTAGCAGTGAATACTGGTATACAAGGGAAAAAAAGAAAAACAGCAATGTGTCCTTTGCTTCTGTGTTCCTGTGAATTCAGGAGGGGGGGGGGCTAAGTCACATTTTTGTATCTGTGAGTCCCAGAGATGTTAACTATGTCCTAACAGATGACTGAGTTTTCCTCCAACCTGGCTGATCTTGGAGAGGAATTTCTTCAATGTAATTGAACAGAAATGGATTTCCTATCAAGAATATTAAAAAACAAATTGGTAGATATATATTTTTGATACTTAGGGAATAATCAAGCAGTATTTCAAAGTAAAATGCCCTAAAGAGGTAGGCATAAAGGTGCTTTGTGAAGTAGTACCATTTCTTGATTATCACTTGACCCTTCTAGAAACAACTTTCTTGGTCCAGAGATTTATCATTAGCTACATTTCCATTCTTTTATTTTAGTTTTTCAAGTGATCACAGAATTTTCAAATCAAAATGCCCCAAGTTTTCCTTGTTCTTGTCATTTCTGCTATTTCTTGTGGCACTTTCTCTGCCAGCAGTGAAATCTGAGTTACTCATTTCAATTATATAATACCTACACAGTTTGGTTTGGTCTTTGAGTCAGGATAGTAAAACATTCTACAGTGATCACCTCTTTGCCTGCTCTCCACCTCCCCGTTTTTACCTAATAACTGCCGCATAATGTGCTGGCTAAGACCTCTATCTTCAGGCATCCTTTTCTGTCTGTGAAGAAGGCTGCCGTCGGCTAACGTGTATGAAAGCAAAGCCACAGTTCTCAAAATGCCGACTTCGTGGCCTGCTTAGTCACCACCCCTTCCCCATGTCCTCCAGACGCCTGTCTATTGTTTTCATTCATCCCGACTCTTCAGACCTTGGCTTCCAAGGATCATGACGGAAAATGAAACAACTTGCTATGAGGGGTACACAGACACCAGGAACACCGGCTCTCACATAATAAGTAGGCCCTTTCCTCATCCGTTCATCCAATCTGCCCTGCCACACAAGGCCTGGCCTCTTATCTTTCCTTCCAATCCTTTCCACCCAATGGTTGGACGTACTTTCTTGAAAGGAGATTTTAAAAACACAGCTATTTATTCCCCAAGCACCCTCTAATTAGGTATTTAGTTCCCATTATAAGTGTGTTTGTTGCTGTTTAATTAAGAGCAGTAATAGGACAATTCTCTTTTGTTTCAAAAAAATATCACTGAAATAAATCTCCACAATCAGTTATTTAGGTACATCATTGGCACTTTTTTTTTTCTATGCCCATGAAATGTTGCTTACTTCATTCTGCCCTTAAAAAACTCAGTCTTTGAAAAATTTTTCCACTCTTTTTTTTCTCTACTATTTTCTGTTCCCTCTGTGAAATCAGCTCACAGTGTTGAAATGTCCCCCTTGAACACATATTTTTACTTCCTCATCTCCATCTCCCTGCAATGACCCAGCTTCTCAGTTTTAATTCAACATTCAGTTGAAGTACACAGGGACAGGATCAACCACATGGTTTTTAAACTGAACCACACACGGTTGGGACAGACCCTGTGAAGAGGTTAAAAAATAAACAGCTCTTTTGTTTTATAGTGACCGAAGCGTATTTCAAACCACCTTTCTCCTCTGGACTCAGGGGACACTGCTCCCTGCGTCTTGCTCACCTTTCCAAAACTACCCTCAGGAGGAATTGAGCAAGTTCGTGAGACCTTCACCAAGCAGAAACAAACATAGAACAAAATGACCACAGTGGCTAGGTAAGATTGTTGAGGTTGGAATTTGAGATTTAAAAATATTAGGAGTTTAACTCCTACCTCTGGTTTTTTGTTTTTGTTTTTTTAAATTCAGCAGAAATCAAAGATAGGTGGGTGCTCAAAGATCATTTACTTGGCCTTTTATTGATCTTAGAGGGATTTTTTTAAAAATTTATTTCATGTGGGGAAAGAGGAGAATATTAAGTCCAGGAAAATTATATTAATTTAGGTAATGTATATCATCTAATGATTAACAAGCACATTTAGACTAGGAAAATTTTTTTTAAAATTTAAAACATACCTGTGTGCTAATTTGAAAGATTTTATCATTGGTAAGCAATATAAAGAGAATTAAAAAAAATTTATTTTAAACAGAAAAACAGAGCAACTGGAATGAAAAGCTATAAACAATAGGTGAGGAAACACAAACATTTTCATTTTAGCACAGACCAAACAGGCAAGAAGGGACTTGTTGGCCAAAGGGTATCTCATATTTTGTTTTACTTCTCTGTTTTCAAAGTATCAGGAAGTTGGGCAAAATATCAACCCTCCTATACTGGGAGCTACCCACACTGCTCTTGGCTAGCCTGTTCACAGTTCAAACTGGCATTTAAACCAACTCTAATTAGGCTGAAATTACAGCTACAATTCATTTATTTCCAATCCCTTAATTTTCCAGTGTTTCAAAGAAAGCTATGAAGTGGAACCTAGAATTCAGCCGAGATGACATTTCATGCAAAGCTCAGGACTGCGATCTTACCGACAGAAACATGACATTTCTTTCTTAGGAAAAGAATATTAGTATCAGCATCCAAGGTTCTGAACTTGCTGAAGGCATGTTTATCCTGTGCCTTTGGATTCTGGTGTACCAGAGCCTAAACAAACTGTACTATTACCATGTTACAAAACAAACCCTAAACCTTCCAAACAGCTTTTTATGCTCCTTCTGTAACTAATGGGTAATGTAGCGAATTGAAGATTTTCTCAATAGTCAAATACACATTTCTACTGCCCTAAAATATAAGTGTTCCATGAGTGAGGGGGACACTTCTGAGGTCCAGGATAAGCAATTAGGATGATTTTCGTCTGTTTTAAGGAAAATCCATAATCTTAATCTCCCTTTAGTTTCAAAGATTAAAGCAGAGGATTTACATATAGAATTTCAGAAGACTCTGAAAGAATAACTTAACTGCTCTTTTCATCAATAGCATCAGACTTTATCATTGCTTCCCATTTTTCCTCTTTATTACAGGGAATGTAATAATTCTTTACTGATTAACTTCTTAGAGAGATTGTCTGAGGCTTATTTGAAATCTAAATTTTAAAGTAGTAATTTCTGTAGAAACTGCCTGGGAGGTGGGTGAGTGGCGCAGAGTGGAGCCAGGGACAGTGAGTGAACCTGGATGCAGTCCCGTTTGAAGTTCAGCTTACTTTTATATCTACGCTCTGCATTTCTGCCCTCCTGAAAATTTCATCTGTTCTTTCAGTTATGTTGTGAGCAGGTTTCCTTCAGGAAGAGGCTTCCCTTTGTGGGGACCGAAGTGATGACAGATATGAATCAAGTGGTCTGATTTCTCTGCTGTCCCTTCCCTTTCCTCTAAATGTTCTCAAGATCCACTGAAACTTTTTTTCCAAGGGCTCTATACCTTTATCATTTAGTAGCCTACAAACCATCACTCAGTAAAACAAATTACATTTTTTAAAAAGAGCAAATAGTCAAAAGTCATTTTTAAAAGGAAACCTCTACGGTTATTAAAGTTTCTGCTAAAAAACAAAACAAAAAACAAAAAAAACCCAAAAAAACCACAACCAACAAAACCCCAAAACCTCCCTGATGTTTCATAAAAGCAATTTATATGATTTTTTCCCATTCTTTCAGAAGAAAAAAAATGTTTTCATGTGGTGGCTTGAGAAACTACATCACTTCAAGTCCGGGAGATTCTTTACTCATCGCTTAGTGTTCTAGGTGGGGGATTCCTGGCAGAGGAGTGGAGATTCAGAGGTGATCCTGATTTGCCACAAGGGAAGCCACAGAACCCTAAGTGTGTCAAGGACAACTGAGTTTAAATTACCCTTTTTCTGATTATTGGCCTGTCATCTTCCAACTGCTCTTATCTGAAACTGACCCCAGGGCCCAAGGCTGTCAGGTCCCCTCTCACAAGTGGCCTCAGTACTTTCTGGAGAAGAGTCTCTTTAGGTAAAAGGATTACAATGATTAAAATTGAAATGGGCTCCAAAGCAGATCTACATAAATGGAGAAAGAGCCCAGGAAGAGTCCAGGAGCCAGTCCACCTTATCTTCACTTTCAACCCCCTCAAATACTCTTGTTTTCAGAAAACAGAGGAATAGGCGGTAATTCAAGAGACACCGCCAACTATACATTTTGTTTTGTTTTAGGAATTACAATTGAAGTTTTAAAAATAAAGAACTCTGACAGTACTTTTAAAAAGAATGAACATTATTCCTTGTAACTAGATCAAGATCTCATCCAGGCCTGGAACCATAAACAAACAAAAACATATTAAATTGATCTCCCCTTAAAGGGGACAATTATTTAACCAGATTTGTTAAAAAAAAAAAAAAGAAAAAAAAAGAGTAGCCAATCTTTACAGTTTTTTTTCCACCTGCCTGCCTTAGCCCTTTAAATGAACAGGAAGTGACTGTACTGATTGTACTAAGAAGCTGACCCTTCTTAAACCCACCCAAGGCAGAAGAACGGAATCCCCATGGCTGAATTTAAATTCCTGCTGTTCGCTGCCAGAGTGGTGGAGTGGTTGTTTAAAAACTCCCGGGGTTGTTTATATATTCCCGTTGAAGGCCAAGGTTTTTAAAAGCAGCTCACGGCGAGGGCAAGATCAGGGGTTTGAGCTGCTCAGCTGAAGTTCCCTGGTCTCGCCACCCAGCCCTCAAACAGACGTGGGCGGATTAGACCCCCGGATCCAGAAATACAGCCTGGCCACCTTTCGCTGCCCCGGGGCAGGGCTTAATCTAGGTGAGCCAGCGATGGCGATAACGTTCAGAAGGGTTCCAGGAAAAGAAACTGGATTCGCTACTTGCGGCTTCTGGCAGGGAACAGACTAGAGGCTTGCAAAAACTTCAAAAACTTTTGCAAACTCAACTACGCCCGCAGTGGACTTGCGATACGCTACCAGGGTGTTAAAGAGGGGGTGAGGTGGGGAGCCCTGACAGTTCTCCCTGTCAGTATATTTTCACGGACTCCAAGGTATGAAAAGTACCTCTATTTCTCCAAGCTCCACGGAAAGGAGGCAGAATGGTTTGGGTGTGAAGCCAGCAATGGGGAGAGAAGGCTGGGAGCAGTCAGCCGTGTCACTGCTGGGTTATAACTTTTTCTACTTTGTATCAAAGCTAAAGACCCCTGTTAGGGAGGTCCCGACAGGCCCACTGTGGACGTCTTCGGGGGCATCCCAATTTTTTGTAGTCCTCCCGGGAGGCAGCCCGGGTGGTTCGAGGCGGGTCCCTTCGAGGGTCGCCACGGCAACGCAGCATCTCCTTAGATGTCTCGTGCGAGCGCTCGGGGATGGACTAGGGGCCGGACCCGCCCGCCTGGCCGCTGGCCTGCCAGATCTACCCGGCCTTCGCCGGCCTCCGCCAGCCTCCGCCCGTCCTCCCGCCACCCGCTCTGGGCTGAGTACCTTAAAAGCGATGGGCAGGGTCTTGTTGCAGCGCCAGTGCGTGGGCAGCACGGAGCAGAGGAAGTTGGGGCTGTCGGTGCGCACCAGCTCGCCTGGGTGGTCGGCTAGCACCTCCACCATGCTGCGGTCGCCGCTCCTCAGCTTGCCGGCTAGGGCGGCGCTGGCGTCCGGGGCGCCCAGCGGCAGCGCCTCGCTCATCTTGCCCGGGCTCAGCGCGGTGGAAGGCGGCGTGAAGCGGCGGCTCGTGCTGGCATCTACGGGGATACGCATCACAACAAGCCGATTGAGTTAGGACCCTGCAAACAGCTCCTACCAGAGGATGACAGGGGCGCGTATCTTCAGCAAGCAGCTCCGGGGAGACCAACATACAAATTCAGGGACCTTTATTGCTGCGGGAGTTTGAGGGAGGGGGCTGATTTAAGTTACTAACTGTCCAGGAAGAGGAAAGTTCTAGTTATGCCGATGGGCCTCAGACCCGGGCAGGGCTCCCAGCATCCGGCCACTTAGTGCTTTAAAAAGTGGGCGACCAGAATCCAAAACCAAGTGCCAAGGGAGACTATCTCCTTCTGAGTCTTGCTTCGAGAGTTGAAGTTCAGTCTTTGGCTGTTACAAAAGTTTCGGGAGGCAAAATTCCCATACACTTCCTAAAATATTTATGCGGAGAGAAAAAGGACCAGCAAACACATAATTTGGAAGCTCCAGTAGATAATTGCCTGTCAGTTTTTCCAGGTGACTTTTGTCTAAAGTCCCAACGCAACAGAAAATACAGGGTTGTCTTCCATTTACATTGCCACTTTTATCATGCAAAACTGGCTACAGTCCTCAAAAGCAAGAACTGCGACTTCCAAAGGTCGTGCTTTTAATGTATGTGCATATATATACATATAAATATATATACACATGCTCTACTTCATAAAATATTTACAGTACAATCTGTAGAGAATTTAAACACAACAGAAATCCATTAATGTTCGCTGCAGATTTTTTTTTTTAAGTAGCCTTGAAAATCAGCTTCAGTAGTTGGAGAAGAGCTGGGCTAGAAATACTTGTCATGGTCTCTCAATAAGTTCTGGCAAAATGCTCAGTTAAAAAAAAATTCAGCTTTTCAAAGAAAAGCTAATCATAAAAAAAAGTCCAAGTTGATGGTACAGCTCTCCACATCTAAGAACTTGGGTTTGGAGATGTTGGTTGAGTTTGTGGCTGATTCTGTGGTTTGGTGGGAGTTGAACAGCAGCCGAGTCACACGCACGCAGACACGCACTCTTCCGAAGCCAGCCAGTGTCTACATGTACTCCGTGAGTCAGCCCAGACTTGGGCAGTTAGAGAGACGATCTTCCTTCGGTGTCGCCCCAGCACTGGCCGGTTAACTGCGGGGACGCGCCAATACCCACGGTCACTGTGTAACCGCAGCAGGTGGAGCGGGCCTTCGAGGAGGCACCGCAGTGCAGATCGGAACAGACGGGGCCGCTCGAGTTACCCACGCACACTCTCCCACGCACAATGCCACGCACAGGGAACTTAGCGGCTCGCCTCGAAGCACAGCGCACTTTCTCCTGCAGTTGTCAAAGGAAACAACCGGGGAAAAGTTCACAGCCAGGAAAGTAGTTAACCCATCCAGCCAAGAAACCGTTCATTCAAAAGTGAAAAAAGAAAGAGGGAGTAAGTCGAAGCTCCAACGCAGGTCAAGAAGTAGCAAGGGTTGACGTTCTTCTAGCGTCCCCAGGAGCCCCGGGAAGAGGTGCCTGCCGGCGCAGGGCCGGGCAGCGTGGTGCCCTGGCTGGGTCCGGCCGCGGGGCGCCCGTCCCGCCTGCGCCCGCTGGCTCTATGAATGAGAGTGCCTGGAAATGAACGTGCTTTTACTGTAAACCCGGCCCGAGGAATTCCATTCCCTCAGCTCGTTTGCATAGGGGCGGCCGTGGGCCAATCACAGGCCTTTCCGGTATCAACCAGGGCGCGGCTCCCGCCGCAGGCTCCTGGATTTGGCCCGCGCGCCCCCGCCGCCGCCGCCGCCGCGCGCTACTGTACGCAGCCGGGGTAGAGAATCAGCGGCCGCCGCGGTCATCCCGCGCTCCCCGCATCCAGGCACACATAAGCACAGGCTCACACGCGCCCCGAGGCCCCGCCCCATTGCAGACCACAGCCCCAAGGCTTTGCACATCCGCGCGGTTGCGCGGCGGTGGTCCCCAGGGCTGCAGTGGTGGCGCCCGTGGCGGCCGCGGTCCGGGAACTAAGGAGGTGGTTGGAGGAAGAGACCAGCAGGCTGGGAGGACTCTGGCTGCCAGCTGCACCCGGAGCGGCCCAGCCCGGAGACTAGCAAGAGGGAGACGCCCTGCGCACCCTGGAGATGCAGCGGCCTCCGCGAGGCTCCCGGGACCGGAGCCCCGGGGCGGCACCATTTTCTACGCGGGCGCCCACGGCCGAGCCTCCACTTCCCCAGCGTGGGTGCGATTCGAGAAGGAGGGGACCGAAAGGCCTGGCCGGAGAGCGGCTCCGCGCGGCCCCAGAGCCCGATTGGCAGCGGCAGCGGAGTGGCGCTGATTCATTTAATGAGGCCAGACGGTTTTCGGTCTCCACAACATGGTTTTGTATTTTTAGTTTTCTCTCTTGGCTTGTTTTAATTGGTGTTTTCGCCGCGTCTGGGCTGCGGTTCAATTACGCAGCGCTCCTCACTCCGGTTGAGTAGGCTTAGCGGAGAGCAGAGGGGTTTCCCAGTCAGAAAAGATCCCAAAGAATTTGGGATTGGAAAGAAAGTTGAAAGTATCCTCTGGGCTCGCTCTCCTTTTTGGAGCGGTGGCTCTCCCTCCCGCGGCGCTAAAGCCTATTGCAAGACCCGGGTCGCCCGAGCCCCGCTACGACTCCCCGGAAACCGCCCGGCTCCTCTCCCCGCCCCTGCGCGCACGGCCCTGATGCGGAACCCACTCCGGCTTTGCGGGCGGGCGGGAACTTCCTCTGTGCCCGGCGCCGCGGGCATTTGCGCGTAACTTAGTGGGAACCGCCCCGGCATACTGCCCTCGGCACCGGGGGTCCTTCTCTCCACCGCGAGGTCCCTCACCTCTAGGTTGGGTGCTCAGACGGAGCCCCGTTCCCACCTGCCCACGGAGGCGTCAACTTCAACTCAACTTCAGCTCCCTCGAGAGGGGGGTCCCTCACCCGCCCCCTCGGGCCCCTCCCTCCTGCCGCTTCTCCCTCGATTCCTCTCAGCGGACGCGCGGCTGGGGCTGCCGCCGTCCCGCACTCTCCTGGAGCTTTGCCAATGGTGCTGGCCTGATAGGGGCGGGGACCATGGTGGGCGCCCCGACTGCTTCCTGGGCCCCAACACTAGCGAGGCCAGGAGGGCTGTGGGAGACGTTCGGAGGACTTCGCGGCGGGCCACTCGCGGACGCCAGGGGGCAGCAGCCGCCCTCGCTCGCGGCCCCGGACGCCCGGCGGCCTCAGAGCTCAGGGGAACGCCCCCGACGGCGCCGGGTCCTGCAGGCTCTCCTTGCGGCCTTTAGGTCGCTCTTGTAAGAACTTCAATTTGGGGAGAACGACAGGAAACGACCAAGGGAGCTAGTCTGAGCGGCTGTGTTCCCTTCCTGCTGTCCCAGCGGCGGAGCTGGTGGCGCGGAAACCCTCGGGCTGTTCAGACAGGCCCGCGTCGTGGTCTCTGCGCGGAAACCCTTTGCCGGGACACCACAGCCTGCCAGCCCCAGGCAGTCAGTGCTTCGAGCGTTCCCGGCTTTCCGCGCTTCTCCTCAGGTGGGCTCGTACCCTTGCCCATCTCCGAAGACCAGGGACATTGGGAGAGGAACTGTCAGTACCCAGCTGCATTTTGTTTTCTGTCTGTCACTGGGGTCTCATAGAAAACGCCTTTGTATTTTTAAATGATTTTTGAAGAAGCCCCATTTCAGGTATAAAGCCCTCCTCCCCGAGGTCTACTGTCCACATGGGCCGAGTGATTCCAAATACTGCAGCCACCAAATCTGGATGCTGCCCCTTGTCCGGGTCGGCCGCTGCCATCTCCTGGGAGAGTGAAACTTGTCCAAACTCATACGCATTTCCCTCTGAGCTCACAAAGCGCTCCGGGGGCCGCTGCCTCCAAGTGCACCTTCAGGGACTCCGGAGGCGCGGGGTGCGGTCCCATAGTGCCGCGAAGGCAACAATAGGCTCCGACTGGGGGAAGAGAGCGGTTTGGGGTAACACGCTCATCGGAAAGGTCAGAGAGGGCTCTTCTGGGCTCAAGTGGTTTGAAACCCTAAACCCCGCGAGGGGCTGCGGGTCGGGCTCTCCGCGGCTGCCTCCCCGCGGGAGTCAAGTTCCCTTCCTTAGTAAGAAGAGAGGTTCAGCGATAGATGTTTCAAGTGGAACCTTTCAAGGGCAGCACCGTGGGCACTGCTTAGCTAGGAGCCTCAACTGATATAACCCAAATTCGATCGCAGAGGAGGACAAGAATAGCAAGGAAAGCTTTTGCTGATTTATTCTAAACCCGGCCGGGCTCTTGGGGTTCCCGGGATGTGAGCGGGCTACATCTGCAATGCACGGCGTAAACCCGAAAACCAGAAACAAACCTTTGCGTCCTCCTCCTCGAGGAACTAAAATGAATGGAAAGCAAACAGCATGGGACTCAACTCAGGGATACCGGGAACCCCTTAGTGTAAAGAGCTTTTTACGGAGCTAATAAAGTTCAGTAACATCGTGTACGAAATGAAGAACTTTCCACCAAGAGCGCCCATTTCAGCGGCAAATATAGAATTTCCCTCCTCGTTACTGCACTCCGAGTGTTCCCCCGGGATAATCCTGAAATTTACCTTTGTCACAATACAAAAAAACGAAAACAAAACAAAACAAAAAACAAAACAAAGTGATATGTTGGGTGGATGCATCATGACAGATTCATCCCAATTTGCTCCATGGGGGAAAATTTCGAAAAGGCTTATAACAGGAATGGAATGTAAGTTTTCACAGTGAATTTTAAAAGTGGTATTTGGCTAGTTGAAAATAATTTCCCCGGGAAAACAGTAACAGCTCATTGACGTTTTCCTTCAAATATGTAACTAAAGGTGGTCTCTGAAAATACCTAAATATTTTACATTTTTTTCATTTTCAAAGCTTTCTAAAGAATAAAAGATGCATAAAGTTGAGATTAGAATCTTAACCATTCTCTCAAAATCAAAATCGCCCCCTACAATGAGCAATATGTTTCTAAAAATCTAATATTTCTAAAACAATTATTTCTATTTTCAGGACCATTTAAATGAAAATAAAAATCAGAGAATGTAGTTTGCTTGTGGTTCTGAATCAAATTGCTGCAGCTGGTACTAATGTCACAGGAAGGACAACCTTCAGAAGAGGAGTAACTTAAATAACCTGCTCTCCACAGCACTCAGTTTCCAACACTGGAATTCAGTTAAACATTTTCCCCCTCTGGAGGGGCTTTGAGATTGTTTCCCTTTTGCAATCTAATTCCTTAGTTCTTCCACCACATCTTCCTCCATGTGGATGTTTCCATGGGAGACTGTGGTTGATGTGTGACTGTTTCACTCTAACTTCATAACCCAATTGTGCAGCTTGCAAGCAGCAAAACAGAAAATTTCAAAACTAAGTTTTGCAAATTTAGGGATGCTTATTAAACATTTTACCCGCATAAAAATTTTGTATTGCCACTTCCATAACAAAGACAATTAACAGGGTTATAACAGAAGCCAAGCTCTTTTATTTTATTTTTTCCTAGAGTCATCTAGAGTCATTTAATCACTGCAGAATGCACCTGTGATAAATGTGGCAGCACTGAGGTATCATTTAAGATTTCATTGGAACATTTTATATGGTTTGACATTTACAATATAGAGAACAGCTTTTAAGTATTTTTGAATCAGCAAAAGAAAAGCCTTAATTATTTGGTTAATTTATATCAAGTTATTTATAGGATACACAGGTTAAAATCATTATATGGACATATATATGTATGTACATATTTTATAAAAACATAATTGGAAATCCAACATACCGTGAACATCTCTAGGTGGATTCATTCCGTGTACACATTCTGAAAGAAAGGGGGAAAAATTGTATGAATGTACTGACAGCAAACACAAAATTTACCAGTAGTTGGTGAATTTCATTCTAGTTGCAGTATATGCAACTATAAAAACGAAATTCTCCCCCTAATGATTTTGTTAGCTTATCGTCTCTTACACTTTTTACCACTGGATATCTTTTTTTATAGCATGTTGTCCAGCTTTGGCACAAAAATAGCTTAAAACAGTAATTCAGCAAATAACAAATGAACTGTTATGGATGCACGTGATTTTATGTGCCTTCAACCAATGTTTTCCACTGCTGGCCGAGGCTGAGTCTGTTGTTTTTAGACTCACCTGTGATTTATTTACTAAACATTAGAAACACATTTGGGGGCTGCAGGAATGAATCAAACTGCAAGGTGAAATTAAGGAAACCTTATGCAAAAAACACTTAAAAATCTGTAATACAGCAGAGGCTAAATACAAGAAGTAAACATACAAGTTTTTTCAAGTGATGAAAGGGACAATTTGGAATACATCTTAGGAAAGGAACATACTGATAGATTACCTCTATGATCATGTACTTCCAATGATAGGACGTTTTAGAAATATTCCTTCCTTGTGTGCTTCCTTCTTTCCTCTTTGCTAGGAGGGCAGATTATTTGTACTGAAAGCTCTCATTCTTGAAATAACAGATATCAATTTAGTAGTGAAAATAATTGTCATCTGATAATCTCCAAATATGAATCACTTTACTATATACTGCTGCATGGACAGTGAAAGCTAACTCCATTAAGGAAAGTCATAGGAAACTGTTCCTCTTTCCCTTGAATATCTACATATAATGTTCTGAATTTGAAATTAACTCTGTCATCAGCTCTATATATTGATAATAGTTAGCATTCAGTAATGGATCAGGGAGGAAATGCCATTTTTCAAAGCCTTAGAATTTGAGCATTTCAAATACTGCAGACCTAAAGCTTTGAACTTCACAAT
Organism: Saccopteryx leptura; assembly: GCF_036850995.1. Classification (NCBI taxonomy): domain Eukaryota; kingdom Metazoa; phylum Chordata; class Mammalia; order Chiroptera; family Emballonuridae; genus Saccopteryx; species Saccopteryx leptura. The sequence continues at coordinate 223,673,697 of NC_089504.1, read as the reverse complement.
ATTAGTACAATATAGCTTAAAAAAATCTTTTAAAACTGAGGAGGTAATTATTTCAGATTTCCAGACGCTGTTTAAATAGGCAGGAGAACAAGACTTGCAGCTTCTTGATCTTATATTTTGCCAAAGCCAAAAAAAAAAAAAAACAACCCTAAAATAATAAGGGGTTCTGAAGGACTGGCCCATGATGAAAGATGAAAGGAATTAAATATGTATAGTCTCAAAGCAGCATCCTAAAAAAACCAAGGTTGTGGTTTACACGTACCTAAAATGACTCCATAAAGATTAAAAAAAGAAGAACAGGGCAGGAGAAGAATCATTTGCACTAATCATAAATGGTCAGGTGAAAAATTACAAATGTACCCTCAAGTTAGCAAGTTCAGTTTTAATAGGCAAGGTGTAAGGCGGGGATCCACACCAGTGAGACTGACCAGGCATCTGGATTTATGGCAAAGAGACCCAGCAGAACCAACCACCCTGGAAACTTTTTCACTGGGACCTTGAGAAGCCTTTCCAAGTCCAGGTCAGTTTGAGGATGAGAACTAGGATGGGCAGAGGGGAAAGGAAGTGTTTCCTCTGCACCTAATATTTCAGAGAAAAGCCAAGATTCATTTTTTAAACTTAAAACCAAAGGCAGAAGTGAGTAGATTCTGAAAGGTGTGCATGGTGTCTGTTGAGAGCTTTCTTAATTTGTCCTGTGTTAGTACTCTTGAAAACAGCGTACACCATTAAGCTGTTGGGGAGGAGGAGGGAACGGGAATGGGACAGGTGTCCCTAGGTGAGGCAGCCCCTGTGCAGATTTGAAGTGATTTGCCCACAGAGGTCTTAAAGGTGCTGGCAGCTGAACTGCGGAGAGGAGAGAGGTCTGTGTGCTCCTGACAGTGAGAGCTGCACCTGGCCAGCTTGTCCTGCAGCTCCCTCCCTGCCTCCCTCCCTGCCACCCTTCCTGTCTTTCTAAAGCACTCTCACTCTCATCCTCTCTCTTCTTGAATGCTACTCTATGCCAGGCAATGGCCAGAAGCCTTTATATACCTGTCTGATTGAATCTTTGAACAGCACCATTTCCATCCCTATCTTATAGAGGACTTGGAGAGTTTAGGAAACTTGACAGAATTGCTTCACTCTTGCTCTTTGCACATGCATACACATGCACACACACAGACATACACACGTACACATATGGGCCTGTGTGCATGGTGAGCTATGTTTTGTTTTGACCACAGCTATGTGTTTTTATGGGTGTCCTTTGTAGAGTTCTGAAAAAATAAAACTCTGATCTCATCTTTCACTTTTATCCTCCCCTGTCTTGTGATCCCCGTAGGAAAATATCCTTGAAATTCTTCACCTTGCAAATCTCAAATCTTCTGGAGTGTACATATACTGAAGTTATTTCTGGCACTCCACTGAGTTTGAGGAACAGGTCAAGATCCATTTGGCTGAGAGACTTTTGAATTCATAATAAATATAAAATGGCTTTCTCTTCTTTTCCTGCCTCCACTCTTTCCAAATGGCTTCTTGAGGACATTCCCAGATAGAAGTGTTTGGTTTTCCTCCCTTCAGCATTCCACTAATGCTTCCTCTGTGCTAGGCAGGGTACTGGGCTCATGGATAACCAAGATGAGTAAATGAGGAGAATGGAGTATCATGGACACACACATGTAGGGTCCTGGGTGGTGGTGGGAGGAGACCCAGGAGGAAGGGGGGCACAACCAGGTGGGCTCTGCAAAGACTTCCTTGCTAGTTGAGGTGATCCTTGGTTTAACTCGTGGAGGTTGGGTGTGTTTTTACCAGGTGGTTGGGAGAGTTGAAGGAAGGGCTTAGGGAGGTGGGGCAGAGCTGGAGGAGAACAACTCCGGGTAAAAGGATCAGCATGAGAAAGTTATGAACTTGTGAAACAGATCAGCCTGTCAGGTCTGGTGTGGTTGGAGCGTAGGTTTGGAACAGGCTGGGAGTGGCACTCACAAATGAAACTATGCTGGCAGACATGAACACATACAGGTCACACACAGCCGACACAACTTGAAGAAAAACTGGAACATCAACAGGAAGGCAATGGGTTCTACCAGAGCTGTGATATCTGGTAAATAGCTCACATGTATGTTAGGATAATAAGTCTGTCACAGGTGGGTAGGTGAGTCGAAGGGGACAGAGCTACTGCAGGAGCCAGACAAGCATCACGAGCATCTATTAAGGTGGCCCTATATGTGGTTCAGTGCCATCAATAGCAGGTAAGACTGGGAGAGGATGAGTGTGGAGAGAGGCATTAGGGTTCAGCTGGGATGTGCAGAACAGAACTGTAGGTGCATGTGGGACAGTCAGGAACTCAGGTCAGAGGGTTGGTGTAGTTGAGAGTCCTTACATACCTGTCACAAGCCCAGGTTATCTAAGGAGTGTGTCTGTGGACAGGAGAGCACTGGCAGAGTCTCAAACCATCAACCTTTAAGGGATGATCAGAAGAAGAGGGAAAACCAAGGAGGCTGAGTCAGGACAAGCAAAAGGAGAGAACGGGATCTTAAACAGCAAAAGAAGATGGGAAGTTTGAGAAGAAAGACATGCCTCAAAGTCCAAGGAGGGGCTGTGAAGCTGAGGACTGAGAAGACTGCATTAGGTTTGCCTCCAGGGGAGCCATGGTAACTGTTTTCAGAGCAGAGTCAGTGGAGCAGAGGATGGGGAAGTGAATGGGATGTTGGGAAGGGGAGGTAGGTTCTTGATGGAGGGAGGGAAGGGAGGGGCGGGGAGATGTGAGTGTGTGTATTTCAGATGGAAGACACAGGAGAAAGTTACCATTTGCCACGTGCATTTCACTGATGAACTCATCAGCCCCCATCTCAAACCAGCTTGCTCTCCCCATTATTTTCCCATGGATCCATGGATTCACCTGTGACCTCATCCAGTCTGTTGCCAAGTCCCCTTTAAAGTGTCTTTGTTTATTATAAGTCATCACCCCTTTCCATCCCTGTTGACATCAGTCTGGTTCAAGTTCTCATAGTTTCTCTTGCAAAGGGGTTTCTGTTCATTTCCTATGGTACTTTCAAGTTAATATCCCAACCCACAGTTGGAGTTTCCCTGTGCATCCTGAACTCAGTTCAAGTTCTTTAGCACAGTCCTGTTGGACTACAGGCCACCCACCCTGTCCTCATCTTGGACGGTTCAGATCCTCTGCCCTAGGTGAAAATTTCTCTTAAGGACCAACTGTATTCTTTGCCATGGTCTCCAAGTCTTCTGCATGACCCTTGTGACTGTATGGGGGGGGGGGATGATGGAACCGACATGTCTCTGGCTCCCGTTTTCCGTGTGGAGTAACATCCCGTGGTGTACAACTCTTGGTCTCTTTTCACACTTTCATTCATCCACCATAAAAGGCTGAATTGCTTGGTTTGTAGCATTGGAAACGGAAACCAGATATATCATAGGCAGAATCCTAAAATGGACTGATTTTCATCCTGATCCCTGCGACTACAGACATGATGAGATTTCATCCCTTGGTCATGTTACATGGCAAAAAAAAAGAATTTTTCCTATGTAATTTAGGTGACTTATCAGTTAGTTTTGAGTCAACCAGAAAGGAAATTTTCCTGGTGGGTCTCATCTAATCCTATAAAACTTTGAAAAGTTAAGAGTTTTCTCATTCTGGGGCAAAGGTGAGGCTGGAGAAGGATCCCAATATGCCTATATTTTTGGCTGGAATATGGAGGGAGCCATGTGCAAGGATGGGACAGTATTGACACCCAGCTGTCCACCATGAAGGAAGCCCCCTCATCCTACAACCACAGGGAAACAAATCCTGCCAACAACCTGCGGGAGCCTGCAAATACAGTTTCTCTAAAAGCCTCCAGAGAAAAGCTCAGCCACACTGATTCTAGACCAGGGGTCTCAAACTCGCGGCCCGTGGGCCGCATGTGGCCCGCCGAACAATTTTGTGCGGCCCGCAGACTAATCCACAAAGTTCAAAATATTTTGGATAAAATTAAGTAAGCCTAGGGGCCTACTTGTATTTTTCATTTCTATAGCATCCTAGCTAGATATTAGCTTAGTTAACAGCAGTTGTGATGCGAACTACAGTTTCTGGTCGTTTTGTGACACTGAGTAAACTGCATGTATGATTATGCTTGTTGTACTGATTTTTTTTTGTTTTCAACTGCAGTGAGAAAAGTGTTGCATAACAGTTGCCTTTTGTAGACCTAGTGCGGCCCGCCAAACGGCTGTGATCTTGCTCTGCGGCCCACATGCTGAGTTGAGTTTGAGACCCCTGTTCTAAACCCTGTGAGTCCGGGAGGAAGGAACCCAGTTGGGTCTGGTTGGATCTTTGACCTACACAACTGTGAGCTAATCACTGGGTGTGGTTTAAAAGCTGCTAAATTGGTGGTAATTTGCTAGGTTGGCAGTGATAAAACACTTGTACACAGAGCATGCCTTTCCCTGCTCTTATCCCTTCGGGGAGATGTTGCTCGATGCTGATGATGTTCAAGTCTCCCTATTTCCCAGGTCTGGTTTCAGGAAGCCACATACCTAAGCCATGGTCTCCACAAGTCCTATCCATGATAAAGCTGATATCTGGATCCCCTGTCTTCTGGACTCCTAGGTCTATCTTGTGGTTGGTTCTGGATCATTGGGGAGCAAGGGTGTCTTTTACAGGGCCCTTTAATGCCAACTGTATAACTGTCCTATTCTCTTCTGACTTACCTTCACCCCCACACGATCACATAACCACTGCCTTTGAACACTTTGCCCATAAGGAACACTTCTTTCCTCTTTGAATCCTCATACAGTACTGCATGTGTTTAAGTGCAGGTACAGATTCAGTAGCTTTGGGGTGGAGCCTGAGATGCTGCATTTCCAACAAGCTCCTGGTGCTGCTGCTGCTGGTGATGGTGGTGGTATGAAGATCACACTCAGAACTGGCAAGGGAAACTGCTCATTATCCAGCAAAAATTGTGTCCACCACATATTAGATGGTGGTGTCTAAAAGTTTTTCATAGATAACAGTGCAAAATTGCTATCTCTGATTGGACATTTTAAACTATTGTGATGACTAAATGTTTGTGTGAGCCCTCTACCCTGCAACTCATATGTTGAATCCCTAACCCTCAATATGATATATGAAAAGGTGGGGCCTTGGGGAAGGCATTAGATTTAGATTTAGATAAGACACTGAGGGTGGGGCTCTCATGATAGGATTAGTGCCCTTATACAGAGAGATATGAGGGCTTTTTCTCTCTGGCTTGCTCTGACATGTGACCACACAGCAGGAAGGTGGCCAGGTGCAAGCCAGGAAGGAGGTCTTAACCAGAACCCAAATGGGCCGGCATCCTGATCTCAGGTTTCCAGAACTGGAGAAAATAAAGTTGTGTTTTCAAAGTCACCCAGTCTATATGGTATTTTGTGATAGCTGCCCCAGCTAAGAAAATGATGGCAACCGATGTTACCTGTTGTAGTGCATCCTGTCTCAGACCTCACACTAAGCCCTTTCTGTGCATTATTCCATTCCACCCTCTTGCACACACAGCTTGTCATGATTCCTTCACTTCACAGACCCAGAAACCTAATGCAGCAACTGGTCCAGTCTAAACCTGTTCAGTTGGCTCTGCACAGCCTGGTTGTAACCAGAAAGCTAAAGCACCTTGCAAAATGGTTCATATCAGTATGCTATTATCTGTCAAACTTCTTCACTAGATCTTGGCAAGTTTCCTGTAAACCATGTGGATATTCTTTCTTATTCTAGAGCAATGTATAGAAATACAACACAAGCCATATATGTTAATTTTATATTTTCTAGTAACCAGATACAAAAGTAAAGTGAAATTAATTTTAGTCATATATTTTAATCACTTTGACTCAATATATCTAAAACATTTTAATTTCAGCACATTATCAATATACACTTATTGTGATAGTTTGTGTTTTTTTGGTCGCAGGTCTTTAAAATAATACGTGTTTTACATTTTTTCTTTTCTTTTCATTTTTCTGAAGCTGGAAACAGGGAGAGACAGTCAGACAGACTCCCACATGCGCCCGACCGGGATACACCCGGCACGCCCACCATGGGGCGAAGCTCTGCCCACCAGGGGGCGATGCTCTGCCCATCCTGGGCGTCGCCATGTTGCGACCAGAGCCACTCTAGCGCCTGAGGCAGAGGCCACAGAGCCATCCCCAGCGCCTGGGCCATCTTTCCTCCAATGGAGCCTTGGCTGCGGGAGGGGAAGAGAGAGGCAGAGAGGAAAGCGCGGCAGAGGGGTGGAGAAGCAAATGGGCGCTTCTCCTGTGTGCCCTGGCTGGGAATCGAACCCGGGTCCTCCGCACGCTAGGCCGACGCTCTACCGCTGCGTGTTTTACATTTATTGTGTCTCTCAAGTCCAATTTGCCACATTTCAAGTCCTGCACAGTCACCTATATTTATTGGCGACCGTGCTGGACAGTGCCACCAGAGTGACCACTCAGATCACAACACACCCTGAAGAGCAATTTTGCTACTATTCTGTGTCACCCTGTGTGTCACCTACTGTTAGTGAAGGTCATTCCTGACTCATATTCTCCCTCTGAGTTGTCCCAAAGCAAGGTTCAGAATTTTTGTTACATTATTTGACTCAGAGATGGAATCACACACATCCACAGGGACAACAACTGAACTGCAAAGGCCACCTGACCACTGGCATCACCACTAGGGCACTGCCTGCCACACCATGGAAGAGCTGCAAGTCACTCACGCACTGTCCATTTCCACAGAAGCTTTGTCAGCCGCGTACTGCTTTGCTGATACAAAGCGCCTCTTGTCCCTCTCTTCCCCAGCAAAGCCAGCTTTCTATGACATTCATATGGACAACACAGATTGGAAGAAGAGGTTCATTATTAATAGTTCATGATACTAAAATAGAATTGCAAAGTGGTTAAGTGATCCTCATTCTCAAATAGCAATTCCTATAAACAAGTTTATTTTGAAAGGTAACATAGATTTTTCAGAAAAACCTACTCAGTATGTCAATTTGCTAACAATCTGCTTGTTAACATACAATAATAGTTCAATTCATTGAGGCAGCTTCTGGTCTAAGTGACAGAGAGAATCCCAAATTCTCAGAAGAAATAGCAAGGTAGAGAACAAAGAACACGTGCTTTGTCACAAGTTCTGTCCTATAATTTACAGAAAATTGAGATTAGAGAGGAATAAACAGAGGGTCCTAAGTGTTACCTATATTTTTTATTACCACAAGTATTTAAAAGGATTAATATTCAGCCTTTTCACTAATTGTTTTTTTTTCCATGTCAACCCAATGAATGAGGTTTCACTATGTGTTGTATTATAAAATCATAATGTAACAATGGATGCACAACATAGTTTAGTCACTTTATCCTTTGGAATAAACAACCCTAAGGTTCTTCATCATTATTATTACAACTGTTAGGGCCTCAAATTGGTGTTGTTTTCTCTCCACACAGAAATAAATATTTTTCTGTTTGTGATCCTATGTGGACTGCCAAGAAATTTCCCACAAATATAGCAGAACCTCTTAGAAAGGGAACATAAAAGCTTGAGATAAACCTTGGGTGCTCAATCACTCAACTATCTTGGATGTGGGAAATCTACCTAACGGCCAAGAGCAAGATGCATAGTGTACCTTTGAAGGCATTGCTGAAATGTCCCTATTGATCAATTGAATAATAAACTGTCAGATGTTGGTCTTTGAGTGTTTTCCAGGCATTCCGACAAGACAGCTCCTTTCACACAAATCCTGCTATCTTCAAACTTAGGAAACAGACTTCGTAGGAAATAATGGGCTGAGACTTTCACTATCCTGCTTTCTTGTGAGGTCATGGAGTGATTATACTCCACAAGGGCTTTACAATTTTAATGTAGTAGTGTGAAATAAAACAAACAATAAAAAAAAAAACTAAAGAAGTCAGCAGGGGCCTGACTAGGTGGTGGCACAGTGGATAGAGTGTCTGACTGGGATGCAGAAGACCCAGGTTTAAAACCCCAAGGTCACTGGCTTGAGTATGGGCTCATCTGGTTTGATCGCGGGGTTGCTGATTTGAGCATGGGATCATAGACATGACTCCAAGGTTACTGGCTTGAGCAAGGGGTCACTCGCTGTAGTCCCCGGTCAAGGCACATATGAAAAAACAATCAATGAGCAACTAAGGTGCCATAACGAAGAATTGATGCTTCTCATCTCTCTCTCTTCCTGTCTGTCTGTCCTTATCTGTCCCTCTCTCTGTCTCTGTCACAAAAAAAAAAGAAAAAAGAAAACAAAAGAAGTCAGCAGCAATGGAAGTGACCATTCCATGGAATTATATAATTACATTTTTTAAGTTTCATAAAAATTCTAAGATCTACACTGTAATGATTACATCTTTTTCAGATTACATCAATAATGTTATATAATTGATGTTTTTTAGTAATAATCAAATTTTTATAAGTCATGCATCATGTACTGAAACGGAGTGGGGACATTTTTGTGGGGACTTCTTTCAAAACATCATTGTTTATTTCTGAATCAAACAATGGTTAAACCAGATTTAAATGTTTTGATACGAATGATTTGGACTTGCTTAGAAAAAATGCTACAATTTAAATCTATTTTCCAAAATGTAAAGTAAGTTTTGATATTTTTTTTCATAAATAAATGATGCTAATCCCATAGAGATCACCTCTTCTTGAAAGGTAAGAGATGAAAAATGAAAACACCATTGAACAAAATTAAAACACCTGAAAACAATATTATCTATTAGCTAATTTCCAGTTTATACTTATATATACAATGAAGGCAATATACAGAGGTCACCCAGATATTCTTGAAAATGATTAAGCACACTAAGTTTAAAGCTCTTTGTCACATATTTGTGCAGAGTAGGGTGATTTTTTAATAGCAAGAGCAAAGGAATGGGTGATCACCCAAATGTTATGACAGTTGACCCCCAAATGAATGCTAGTCTGTCTCTGGTTGAACCACTGAGCAATGAGCACTCTGCTAAAGCATGTCCATTCCCCCTGCTTCCCTTGTTACTTCAACAGTTCAAGTGCTTATGGAGACGCACATCTTGAGGATAAATTCAAAATCATGCCTAGGAAATACAGCATTTGAGGGTTGGTCTGGAGGATGGGCAAGCAGCAAATATTTATGTAAGTGTGGACTTACAAGAATTTTTTAAAACGCATTCAATTCTAAGAAGTTCTAATCGTCAAGTTCTCAATTTAGGAAGCATCTCATTTTTTTAGAGAAAACTACCCTAGAACAAGTCTATTTCCATACCACAAAAGTCGAATTGTTTCTAAAATAGGAACTGTTTTCTTTCTTTAGTCAGGAACCCTCTTTTGCCCTAGACATGGAACAATGAGAGTGGATTTCTAAGGGGGAAAGAAGGAGACTTTACTGAAGAGGCCATTAGGGTTCCACCTTCTGCACTGTGCTGAGTGGTGAGACTGCACCCGCTCAGGTTAGCCAGGGGAGGGACAGACAGTGTCTTGAAACTGTGCCGTGAGCTCAGCCTAGGGTACCTGGGCAGACCCCCTCTCTGGATTGACATGCTGATCTGGAGATATTGAACATGGCAAATTGAACAATGACATGAAGCGCAGGCCATAGATTTCTTCCCCCTCGCTAACCAAGCTCACAAGAGCACTCATTTCTTTCCTCTTTGCCTCAGGCAAGGGTAGGCTGGCAATTTCCATTTAGTTACTGAAGTGATTTCCCTCTACCCTTCCTAGTTAGAGTGGGAATGGAGTAAGTCTTCAGGTTAACCCCTTGGGTACTAGGAATGAGAAGGAAGTTTTATTTTCCCTTTGTGTGTAATACTAGGAATGAGAAGGAAGTTTTATTTTCCCTTTGTGTGTAAATATATATATATCTGATTACAATAAATAAAGGTTTGCTTAATCACATTCTCCCTAAAAGATGGTCTTCTAGTGAAAAAGCAATACCGTCTTAAGGCAAAGCAGCAAAAGAAAGACTTCTTTAATGAGAATGTTATTCTGTTACTAGTTATCTTTAAAAGTGTGTGTTAGAATTCTTATGAGTAAAATTAAATACAAGTTCAGATACGAATGAGGACATTATACCAAAGCAGCAAATGCACATTGCTTCCCCATGTTACAGAGAGGGACACAGCCAAAGAGGAATAGTTCCTTGGTGTTTACCAAGCTTGACAAATCTGGAGCTAAAAAAGAAAAGTATGATGCATATCCAGAAAGTACATATTAGACCACCTGATGTTTACCACCTAGCTTTTTCTTTCTCAAAATAAAAACTCTCATAGAAAAATATCCTCTCTTGATTGATTTTTAAGGTTTTTTGGAATGTTAAAAATGTTAAAATCCAATATACCTGAATAACTTCTCAGTAGCCAACTCTGAAATGGGAAATATTCTCTCTGCTGGAGGTCTGTTTATTTTGCTTTGAGCCGAAGGGAAGGGGGGCTCTCTGACTTGTGCTGTAAGTCAGCATTCCCGATAAAAGTTAATTTCCCCTCTGAGACAAATTTTTGGATCTTGAAACTTAAATATGGTTCTATTCTATTTTCCAAGAGAAAACAAACATATATTGGCTGTTGGGCAGATAAAATGTATTATGCTCACTTTGTTAAAGTTAACGCTGCCCACGTGGAGGCTGTTGCCCAGGTGATATTAATGTGTGTTGGGGGCAGGCAGAATCCTTGTAGCCTGGGGCTTGGTTTTGGGATTAAGCCTTTCCTACCCTTTTTTGATGTGGGGTGGTACAATCCAATCATGCCTCAGAGAAGTGACTTTGTATTAGAGACTTCCCTATTTTGTATATTGGATTAAGGGTTTGGATTTCTACACTATAAAATGGGGATGGAGCGGGAGCTTGCGCTCTTGGTTCCTGGGATCATTAGAGAGAGATCAGAGCAGAGAGCAGAAGGAGGCCACATGGAGGAGGCCAGGGGAAGCAGCCAAGATGGCGGAGTGTTGAGTGAAAGGCCAGTTTATGCAGGGAGAAGGAAGGAGATGCGGAACTGAGGAGAATAAGGCTGGTGAGCTAGAAACCTTTGATTCTAGGAAACTCGGATAAGTCAGTGGCTTTGCGAGCACTGAATGTGAGTGGGTTTTGGTGCCCAGTGTGTGTTTTTACTTGCCCGCCGGGTGCAAGCTAGAATTAAAGATGACAGCCCATCAGTTCTTGGCTCCGTTGTTTCTTTACCGACTGTCCGAATCCGATGCGAACCTGCATGGGCAAGGAGGCTGCTGTGATGGTAGCCCTGGCTTCTGGCTTTACATTGGCTTAGTAGGTCCAGGAATTAATTTATCCTATCAGGGACTGTCTGAATAGACAACACTATCTCACCAATACATTGGATTTGGGCTTTGTTACTATTGAACAGGTTTGCGGTTCATCTGCCTGAAGACAAGATACTAGGTCATAGGACCTCTGGGGCATCCGTTGAGTGTTCCTTGTCCACGAGGATAGAGAGAGCTGTGGAATTGATTTGTCCAAAGTGAAAGCCTTTAGTGAAGCTAATGGGGCTGTGATGACTAAGCAAATTTTAGTGGACAAAGAATAATGGCCTCTAACATTTACAGAGCTACTTTTGAGCTCCAGGTATCATAGCCTGGGCTGGGCCGTGCATCCTCTCACTTAATCCTCTTGATAATTCTAGTAAGTTTGACACTGTTATCTCCCCCCACCCCCTTAAGGTTAAAGAGGTTACACAACATGCCTTTGGCCACACAGACTTGGAGCAGTGAAAGTAGATATTTGACCGGGTACACAGAGAAATCAATCTTTGAATTGTGTGTGTTTTCATAAAACAATGTTGTTCTTCCTAGCTCTCATTCAAGAAGTTGCACAGACATGACTTTGCAGAAGGACGGACTGTGTCTCAGGCAGGCCCTCCCAGCTCCAGGGGGTTGGCAGCAGGTCCACACCAGAAGTGTGCGCGCTCAAGTAAAGGATCTGCTTTAGGACCGCGGAGCCCAGAGAGGTGGATAAATGTTTCAACGACTTTTCCAGAAGGGTACTTAAGGAGCAGGGCCCATCTCATTTGGGTTTCAGCCCAAGGACTTCTGGTTTAAATAGAAAACACATTAAAGCCCTTTATTTAGAGACCTGTATGCCATTTTTAGGGAGCAGCCCCAGTTCCTCTGACTTTATCAGGAGCACAATGCCAATAGGTGTCTTGATGTTGTCATTAGGATTCATTATTTATTAGGACTTGATAGTGTGCTCAAAGTTAGGAGGACCATGAGCCGCCCATGGTGATAAGCTGACAGTAAGGACAGTGCTTCCTTAAAGTACAGACTTGGGGGGCTCGACAAGGAGCGAGAAAACCACAGCAGGAGTACCCTACTTGGCATTCGCCTGTGGGCCAAGAAGAATACCTTGACTTCGGACTTAGAAACAAGCAGGACACTGCCATGTGCAAAGATGCTCAAAAGTGACTTTCAGACCATAGCTTGTAACACACTAATTGGTTATAGGTGAAAAAAAAAATAGTGGTTATTATTATAACACAAAGAAGAGGAAGGGAAAAAAGAGAAATTGAAGAGAATGAATAAAACATAGTGTTTCTCGGGTAGAAAGAGCAAGTATTGCTTCCAGAAGCCCCTTCTAGATGGCTTAGATCCATCTCCTGAGTCGTGTGTACATTCCTCTTCTTAACTGTTTCTTGCTGTTCTGAGAAGTTGAAAAAACTCTGGCCTAAAATGCCCCCCCTCCCCCATAGTACTCATTTTATTAGGTGACTCAGTCAGTGTGTGATTCTCTGTGACTCTTCACAGGTCCCTTCATCTCTCCTTGCCTCAGTTTCCTCATTGGTCAAGTCTTTTACCCTGCCATTGTCAAGGGTTATCAAGAAGCCTAAGTTCAATCATAACTGCTGAAGCACTTGGAAAAGCCAATCATCAAATGTGGAGGATAATTATAAGATGAATCAGAGTGACTCTGTTTTGAAGGCCACCTTCCTGTGGAGGGGCAGCAAGTCACTCTGAGAGGTGGGGAGTCTTAGCAAGTGCTTTATGCAATTGATTCATTCTACAGAGAGAAAAAGAGGGCCTGAAAAATGAATGGTTTTTCTCAGGTCCTGTCATTGTGGCTGATCTGGGACCTGTTGGCCTGTTCCTCAGTGTCCTTCACCCAAACTGGCCACTCTTCAACAGCCATGCTGTTACTTCTTTAAAAAATTTTAAAAAAAGGGAGGGTCTTGTGAAATTTTATTTGCAATGCACGAAAAGCTAAATTGATTTCTTCCCCTTCAGAGTGGCTTCCTGATTGCAATCACATAAATTAAATCCCGGCCCCCATGAAGAAGTCGCAGGAATTGAGTAATAAATCTCCAAGAAGAGACACTGAGAACACTTTGGAAGTCTCAAGAAATAGTAGTAGTAAGCAAGGAATAAACATCCCTCATCTCTTACCTGCAATGTCAACCAGGAAAGGAGTTTTAAGTCATATTGGAAAGGAAGAAGGAAGAATGTCTTTTCTTTCTGTCACAGTCTAATGGCATGAAAGGGGAGAAGCAAAATAAATAAACAAATAAATGTCACCTGAAGTGTCCTGTTTGTTTCTCCAGGGGGGAAAGTGGAGTAATATATAGACTTGGAGGGTACAGCACAGTGGTTGCTCAACGCTATGTTGTAACACTGTGCTCACGTTCACCGAGGGCCGTGATGGCAGCTCTTGCATCAAACCCTCTGCAAGGTGTTTCCGGGGCTTAGCTGGCCTGCTGGCTCGGGGGAGGGGCACCTTCTATTCTTGGGCAGGCCAGATAAAGCTTGGGGCTCAGGGCCACTATCTTTTAGTGCTGAGGCTGTAGATAACACCGTTTCACACCCGCTGCTGCCCCTGCCCATCCTGCTTTCCCAATTTGCAGGTCTCCATTGCTCAAGTCTTTTGTGTGTGTTTTATCAGACACCTTTTATTGTCTGAAGGCCATCTGTCAAAGTCAGCCTTTGAACTTCTTTTGCATATACATTGAACACAACCAAAGGTTTGGGATATGGAAAGGGCTTAGTTTACAATTCTAAAGAAAGAGGAACAGCATCGTGCTCTTTCTGCAATAAATTATTTGGGGGGAGGAGGGAGTGGAGTGTGCAAGGGCATGGGGCTGGGGAATTTACCTTTAGGATTACTACCCCGGGCCACTATTTTCTGCCTTTTGTTTTTGCACAAATTAAACCTGAATGCTGGTAATGCAAAATGGCAACAGCTAATATGTCTTGGATTGTACTCAAGATCCACTTCAGGGTCCTGTTCATAGGACTTCCTGCATGAACACCGCACCCAGTGGACCCTGTGTTCTCGTCCTTGTCCCCACGATGGTCAGAGGGACAGCCAGGGCTTTCATGAGACCCCAGTTTTTCTCTCATTGGATGCGGTGCTCCCCGGAATGGAGCGCCAGTCCTTGTAGGAGGAATTAATACTTGCTCATATTATTTATATATCCTGTATGTGGAAAACAGATGGTGTAAAGCCAGTAGCCAGGGCCACCATCACAGCAGCCTGGCCCATGCAGGTTCGCATTGGATTCGGACAGTTGGTAAAGAAACAATGGAGCCAAAAACTGATGGGCCATCATTTTTAATCCTAGCTTGCACCCGGCGGGCAAGTAAAAACACACACTGGGCTCCAAAACCCACTCACATTCAGTGCTTACAAAGCTACTGACTTATCCAAGTTTCCTAGAATCAAAGGTTTCTAGCTCACCAGACTTATTCACCTCTGTTCCCCATCTCCTTCCTTCTCCCTGCACAAACTCTGCACAAACTGGCTTCTCACTCAACACTCCGCCATCTTGGCTGCTTCTCCTGGCCTCTTCCACATGGCCTTTCTCTGCTCTCTAATGCTAATCTCTGAAACCAAGAGAGCAAGCTCCTGTTCTGCCTTCATTTTATAGTGTAGAAATCAAAACCTTTAATCCAATATACAAAATAGGGAAGCTTCTAATACAAAGTCACTTATCTGGGGCATGATGGGATTGTACCACCCCACATCAAAACTAGTGGGAAAGGCTTAATCCTAAAACCAAGCCCCAAGCTACAAGGATTCTGCCTGCCCACAGCCCACAAAGACACACATTAATATCACCTGGGCAATGGCCTCCACGTGGGCAGCGTCATCTTTAACAAAGTGAGCATAATACATTTTATCTGCCCAACAGATGGGATCCACTTGGATCACTCCAGATAGGTTCAGAACTCTGTCCTTCCTTTCCCATATCCTGCACATCCTAAGTTTAGCCTTACCCGCCAACTGTGAAACTCGGACTGGAAAGGACAGGAGACGGAGCGAACACAGAGTGCTCCTTCCCTCTGAGCGAGGAGGTGACTTAATGCCATTTACACATGCAAGCATAGAGACCTCACTGCATATCTTAAAAAAAAAAATGGATGCTGTCCTGCAGGTCTCCAGAGGGAGGTGCAGACTCAGGAGGGCCATCCTGCGCAAGAGGAGAGGAACTTGTGTCCCTGTTGGAAAGTGTCAAGGAGCGGGTACACCTTTGCAAGATTCAAATTTGACCTTTAAGATTCTGGGTCCTCTCACCCAATTTTCTCAGTTCATATTATGCCTTACTCTTTCTCTGCCTCTTTCTCCTCCCCCTCCTTTTTTGAGACTAACGCCCCCCAGGTTGTGAACAGCCACCATGCGGAATTCTCCCCATGTGGATGCTTCCACAGTCCAGCCAGCGGAACAAGCTGACGAATTAGGTTTGCAACCCAACAAGGTTAACATACACTGGCCCTGAGATCAGCGTCCATTGTCCAGTGTCAGGGTGTGCTATCTCCACCAGCTGCATTCTCTTCCTCATGGGCTCGGGGACTTCCGCCTGCCGTCCCTGTGGGCCTAGGTTGTGCTCGTGGCTTCCAGTGTCCAGAAGGTGCTGAGCGCAAGGCTCCCCGGGTTCTATTTTTCTCCTTTTTGTAATTGGTTAAATCATCAGTGATGGAGATAATTTTCAGAACTATTTCTGTTTCCTGATTGGGGATTTCATTTAGCCATGTGGGAACGTAGGACAAATGACCCGTCTTTCTGAAGTCAAGGACTGCAGCATGAGAGCTAAGTGAAGAGCAAAAGGCTCCCTGTCCCAGTCCTCCCTGTCCCAGTCCTCCCTGTCCCTGTCCTCCCTGTGGGAACTTGACGTATGTCTTCAGTGCACCAGACAGAGCTCTCTGCACCCAGATGCCGCCCTCCAAGTGGGCACCATCTTCACCCTGGCCAGCACCGGGCACTATCGGTGTTCGGGAATCACACACATTGGTTTGGACTCCTCATGTTCTTACAGGCACTGTATTTAAATATTTCATAAGACTTCAATGCATGACCTGTGAGCCTTTGCTGGAGTTTTTGGGGGCGGTCAGAGCCATCAGACTGGGGGAAGAGGACACTTTCCCACCGCATGGTGGTGTAGGGCCAAGGGGGAGAAAGAGTTGGTTCTCAGTAAATGATTTCCAAACAGAAGAAGCTGAAAATCAGCATGAAAAACATCTTTCTGGGGCTGCTGTAGAGAATAAAGGTGCAACAATAGCAGAGCCAGGGTCCAGGGAGCAAGAACCTGAGCAGCAGGTGCCCTGCTGCTGGTTGCCCTGGGAGGGGGTCTTCTTCTTGGTCACCTGGGTGAGGCACAGAGAGATGGGGACTGGTGGGATTGTGTACCGGCAGTCACGTTCTCCCATAGAGGAGTGGCCGGCAGTCTGCTCAGTGGGGAGTTTGCAGTGGGGAGAAAGGGCAGCAGCCCCTCTAGCCAGCCAGAGACCTGTGTACCCAAACTCTGTGAGGGTTGTGCAGGGCCCAGTGAATCAGCCTGCCTCTCTGACTTCATGGAGCACCAGTGTCCCACAGTTTGTTCTGCCTCTGTTCTGTCCCTCAGATATGCTAAGCTCTCTCTGCCTCAGGACCTTTTCACATGCTTTCCCTCTTCCTGGACCACTTGGCCCCACCAGTTTTTTCCATGACTGCCCAAATGTCATCTATTAAAACAAAGCAACTCCACTACCTACCCCTGTGCTATCACTGGTATCCTATCAAACACACTTATTTAGTCAATACTTTTTTGAATGAATGAATGAATGATGAACTATAGTTGCCACATCCTCTCCAGCCTGTCTTAGCCTGACTCAGCCCATACCTCAGAGTGAGGAGTTACCTGTTTCCAGGTGGTGAACAGTGAGAGAAAACCCTCCCTCTGCAACTTCCTCTCTTAATCACTGGGTTCCAGTAAAGTCTAGAAGCTGGGGACCCCTCTCTCTGTGTTTTGACTCTTGGAGCCTGGAGGGCTCTGGGAGTTGCCATGGTCAATGACCTAAGCAACCACTTCAGCGTTTGGGGCACAGTGACAGCCACAACAGTCAACAGGGTAGGGAGGGGGTCCTCTTCCTGACGCAGAAAGGATTTTTCTCGCTCACGTGGTAAACATCTCTGACCAAATCAATAACAATGACGTATAGACGTATAGTCAGGAATACTCGTCTGTGAAGACCCCAGGACCCCCCCCCCTCAGTTCACAACTGAGTCCAGGTCAAAAGGGGTCCTCTCTGCATTTGGTGAATTCACATCTGCTCCCAATCTGAAACTCCAGGGCAGTCTTCCAATGGTCTCAGAGATACATGTTCAGTGACTGTGCCTGGGTCTGAGCTAGACATTCTGAGCAGAAGCAATCCAGAACATGGGAGAGGCCCCTGGCCTCACGCCCAGGTAGCCTCACTGGCCTAGTTCAGGGAGCTGACAGGTGCAGGAGGGGGCTGTGGTCCTTGACTGAGCTTTTTTCTGGGATGAGCAGGACTGTGGGAGAGGTGGAAGCCTGCAAGGCTCTGCAGCAGGGGTGCCCATCCTCGGATGAATGGAGACATGTGCACCGGGGCAGATTTCCTGCTCTGAGACACAGGTGCACATACCGGGGAACCCAGGACAGGCAGTTGGTGGCTGGGAGCGACTAGCAGCATCAACAAAATTCTGCTTCTGCTCTCACTACGCCCCTTAGGGCTTGTTACTTTCTTTCTTTATTTTGGCCCCTTCAACGTTGTACTCTTTTCAATGAGGATTCGGGGCCAAATGCATATTCCCCTCAACCCCCGCCCTCCATGACACAGGGCTTCAGTTTAGGGCAGGGTTGGGGACCCTGACATTGTCTTCTTTAATAATTCATGTGGCAGCATTGTAGGGATCCTCTTAACTGCTTCTTAAAAGTAATTAATTGATTTTCTGACATATCGGTTAACAGTGTATCACGCTGACACAAATTGTGTTTAGGCTCTTGATTGGACTGGAGGACACTATGGATTAAATTCAGCCCGGAGTTTAAGCTTTGGAGGCTCTAAAAATATGCCTGTCTAAAAGGAGAGGGTTTTTACATGAAGTGTTGTCTAAAAATCTAAACCATATGTCCTTTCCGGTCCTGTCAATGGGATAAAATATAGACCCGAGCATGTGTAGCTGCTCAGACATTGAACATTCAAGAGGCATGAAGTAACCTGCTGCTGCTACTCAATATGCCCAACACTGCATGCAAAGTGGCCCAGACTATGTTGGGGGAATTCTCTCTCAGTCAGAGAGAGGGGTGACAGCAAAACATGGTTTGCTAGCCTCGTACTGCGTTGTCTCCTGTCTCCTGGTGATGGGCTGGCTCTTGTTTTCATAGCTGAGTCGACAAGATCCATCATTGCTGCCGCAATGAAAGAATTATCCATGGGGAGCGTCCCATCAACAATGCAGACTTTATTAATGGGGACGTTTAGACAGACTAGTTAAGTGGCTTGCCCTAGGTCATGCAGTGGGTCGGTGAAGTGCTGGAAAAAAGGGCTTCCTGATATCTTGGCTTCAGTCTGGATTTGTGAGTCAAAATTCTGTGATATTAACTGCATTACACCTGCTAGGAAGTCACCTGCCAGGAAGTCACCGTGTATGTGTGAACAGCTTCTGTGCCCATGATATAAAACTCCTTGGAGTATACGTTAAGGGGATTGGTGTTTCTTCCCACTCCTGGTGCTGCCTGCCCTGTGGCAGGGATCTGTGGGGGTGTGGCCCCTGGCCTCTTCCCCATGCTTGGTGGGTTGGTGAGTTGAGGGGAAGGAAGTGGCTCCCTTCTCTGGGGTGTGGGGGGTGGGAGATAGGGGGCTGGTAACAGCAGGAGGCACACACCCTGGTCTGTGCCTTTGTGTGGTGCAGCCTAGCGCCAGTGTGGCAGTGCCCAGGACAGTTTGAGTGAATCTACCTAATTTTGGAGTTCGGCCTTGGGAAGCCTGAGTTGCTGCATGTCTCAGCCCCATTCTGTAATATGTCTTTGAGCAGCAGGAAAGCTGGCCCTTTGAACTATATATGTTCTACTCTCTTTTGTCTGTGTCTTAATTGATTTGGAAGTCAGGAAGGCTGCCACTGATTGGACATGCTTCAATCTTCAGCAAAGAGGTCTGAGCATCAGGCTGGGACTCGTGCTGACAGAGCAAGTCCACTTGGACTTGCGATGCTGAAAGTGAGCCTGGCTTCCTGACTCTTACTCCCTTGGGCTGGTCAATTAATCTGTTTCCTGAATTATAGGATCAGGATGATTCCTCCTTTATACCTCAGTTAGGAGGATTCGATGAGATAGCCTGTTAGACAATTCTTAGCCTATCTGTCACCCAATCAATAGGACTTAAACTATTTTTCTACTGCAAAGTACCAGGGAAAAGATATATAAAAGTATTTACAAACCTGAAAACATTTCCACAGAGTACTATTTCCTTTTTATGAATTTGAGAACATCTTAAGTTCTGACTGAGATTTACAGGAAGGGGATTTTAATGGATGGAGGAAAGACCACGGTGAAGAGAAGGGAGTGGGTGCATTAAAAGGAAGCAGCAGTGTTGAAACACCTCACAGGTAAAGCTGAGCTCATCACTGATCTAGTCCCTCTGAGAATAGAACTTGACCTTCCTTTGGTAATTGCTTGAGGAGCATTCCCTCCCTCCTAGCTCAGCCCAGTCCAAGTGGGCAGGAAGACTCGTGGCCCAGGTTCATTCGGAGCACCTGCTTTGAGTGCATAGAAGGACTGTTGCGGTGAGCCACAGGGATAAGAGCATTTTAAAATCAGCAAGGAAGCATTATATGCAAATGCGAAATGTTCTTATAGACATTCATCCGACTCTAGTGTGATGGCATCTACTGTCATGTTTGTTGTTTCTTGGCAAAGAGGAAGGCATTGTCAGACGGGAGGAATGAGCATGAGGGATCAATAGTGTTGGGGGACTCATTTCAGAATGCTCTAAAAATTTGGACACTTGTAAACCCCATTTTTCTAGGTCAGTGTTCTTTTGCTGACACAGGAGAACAAAAGTGGACACTATACAAATATGAAAAAGGTATCCTGCAGGGAGGGGTCTAAAGGGTCATAGCTCCTTCCTATTCTTTATCTTGGGCAGTGAAAAGCTTTTACCCTGAGGCGTAGGTTGTCTGTTTTACTCCGTAAAAGTATGGTAGCAAGAGACCGGCAGGCAGATTCAATAATGCATATTCTAGAAGTTGTTTAGATTAAAAATAGAAGAGTTGTTTTTTTTTTGTTTCTTTTTGGTAGGGGGAGAGGGGAAAGGGACATGAATTATTTACCACAGCTCTAGAGATGGAAGAAAGTCTCAAGATTTTGCTGAAGTCTCTGATTGATTTTCTGACACAACAAGGGAAACGAAACCCAAGTGGCCCGTTGGTTGGTATTAAGTGTCAGCCACATGATCCCCTGTTAAATGTGGAGCTGTGCTTTGAGTGCTGAAAGTCTGTGTCTTGGGGGTAGGGGAGACGGTGGTAATTTCTGATGCTGGGTAATTGGGACAGCCCACAAAGTTCTTGAAGCAATCAACAAAATATGAACTCCATAATCAATTAGTGTACTGCAGTCATCTCCCCTGTGCAAAGACCTGTCCTGGATATTCTCGGGGAGTAAGATCTGGTGAAGGCATGGTCCTCAACCCTTAACAAATGCACAGTTTAGGAGAGATGGCACGCTGGCCACCAAATACAGTTTAAGGTAGAACTCAATGAATGTGATAATGAAGGTGTATA
The DNA here is from genome assembly GCF_036850995.1 of Saccopteryx leptura. Lineage (NCBI taxonomy): Eukaryota > Metazoa > Chordata > Mammalia > Chiroptera > Emballonuridae > Saccopteryx > Saccopteryx leptura. The sequence continues at coordinate 223,652,728 of NC_089504.1, read as the reverse complement.
CACAGCAGCCCTGTATGTGTGTTATCCAGCTTAATGATCACAATGACCCTTTTGAGAAAGGCACCTTGATTGCTCTAATTTTATAACTAAAACAAAATTTTATAAATAAAATATACAGGGTTAGTACTATCAAAGGCCACCCATAGTAACTGGCAGAGCCGGGACCCAGACTTAGGACAGTCAACAGCCAAATCCTGCTCTGAATGCGTGCTGTTTCCCATATCATAAGAGTCCTAAGGGGTTTGGAGACCTCTTCCTGAGGCAGGTGGACATTGTAGAGGTAGCACAGTCCTAGGCACAGCTGTAATCCAGGGAGAATATTAGGGATCCATGAGTGGGTCAGGATTGGAAGCCCACAGACCCATAAAGAGATATGACAATCGCCTTGGTGAGGAGACTATGGTGGCCAAGGAAAGAGAAGGCAGAGGGAGAAGATGAGGTGAGAAGGAGAAATGAGAACTTTGGAAGTGGACATAGGAGTGGGGCCAGGGCACAGGGAATGATGCCCAAGATTTTAGTCTGGGAGACCAAAGAAACCCACATTGCTAATCATTAAGTGTCTTTCAGTTGAACTAAAAGAACTTGAATTCTGCATTATCATCTTACATCTTGATTCTGAATGCATAAGCACTGGATTCTTAAGCAGTAGAGGACCTTGGGCAGAGTTCTAACACTAAATCATGTCAAGGATGCCTCTTTCGGGTCAGAAAAGTAACAAATAATGGCACCCCTGATGTTTCTCTTCCTTCCTGGAAGAAAGAAGAAGAAAGACAGATAGATGGGAAGGTGGCAGACACACAGGGAATGGTAGAGAGTGCTGGGGACATTCGGCCTTCATGTAAATGCTATAACAAACACGGAGATTGGCGGGTACAAAGGCAAGCCAATTATCACCATCAAAACTTGAAATCAGTTTGTAAGATGGCTCAACTGGACCCCAGGTGCATAAACAGAAGAGTAAGAGATGGTTATGAAGTCCTTGGCTTTTACCCAAGTTATGATGCGATGTTGAGGTCAGGCTGAGCCGAGAATCACCACGCAATAATCTGTGTTTCTCCCTTGAGGGAGCTCCTCGAATGGGAACCCAGTGGGATGATCACACCTGTCACCTTGAGAACCTCTTGGGGAGATTTCTCAGCGGAGGTGGTGACAACTGTCCCCTGGCCTGTGAATTAAAAAATGTCTGGCATTGCCTGGTTAACATATGCACTCAGTTGCAAGGGGTCCTTGAAAGGGTCTACTTTTATCAGATTATTTTATTTTATATTGGATTATTTTAAAATTATTATTATCATTTTAGATTTATTGATTTTAGAGGGAGGAGAGAGAGAGAGAAAGGGAGGGGGGAGGAGTGGGAAGCATAAACTTGTAGCAGTTGCTTCTCCTATGTGCCTTGACCAGGCAAGCCCGTGACCTCAGTGTTCCAGGTCAACGCTTTACCCACTGCACCACCACAGGTCAGGGTTAATTTTTTTATTTTATATACTGTGCTCCCTTATAGATGTCCTGATTTTATTCTTTCAAGAGATGGCTTCACAGTCCTGAAAGCTGCACTGTACATCTTTTACAAGCCTGATAAATTATGTGAAATAAGATACATGAAATATATACAGAAAATGACAATATTTTGAGACATACCGTAGTGCTTAGTACATGCCAGTCACTGTTGCAATATGTTAGTTCATTGTAAATTAACATATCAATCCTTTCACATCAATGCAATAAGGTAGGTGTCACTGTTACCATTCGTGTTTGACAAATGAGGAAACAGAGGCACAGGGCTGTTGATTAACTTGCCGAGTGTCACACAGCTGGAACATTTGGGATCTGAACTGAGACCGTTGGGCTCCAGAGCACATGCTCTTAACCTGTCTCCTAAATGCCTGCTCTTGATACCAAGACATAATTCCTTGCATGAGTTTGTAAGCAGAGGCTTTGAAAAGATGACCATGGACAGACAGGCCTCTGAAGAGAAGGAACCACTCATCTCATCATGAGAACCCAGACAGCTAAACTCCTCTAAGACTGCATCCGGCATGTCTGACTTCTGCTGGAGACCAGGTAAGGAACCTACCCGGCTTCTCTGACTTCTTCATTTACTGACCAAGTAATAACAGTCACCATTTTGCCAGCTTTGCCTGCATGCCCCCCTCTGTGTGGGCTGCACCAGGCACCACTGGCCTGTCCTTTGCTGGTGGCCACCCTCACTCCGTCATGGCTTTTCTTTACCACATCTCTGGCCGGTGCCCTACAGAGCCTGACTCTTTCAGGGGTAAACATGATTTACCAAATTAGTACTCAGATAAAAACACACCTTTCTTTGAGCAGGTGGTCTCCTTACAGAACCGAAACAAAATTAGATCCAGGAAGTGGCAGGTGTTTGGGATGCTGCTGCTTGGTAATTGAGTATTATTAGATTCAGGTTTTTGCCTGAAATCAGCTCTTGTAGACCTTTTTCAGAAAGACTATTTCAGACACAACTTTTTAGGTGCAAATCTCTTTGTAAAGTGAATGGGCACGTTCTAGATTAGTGTTTTGTTTTTGAGATATACTGAAACACAGATGTAAGCATTTGTTCATTCAGTACACAGCTCTGAGCTAGTGCTCTGGCCGGGCACTGGCATCGGGATCAGACGGTAGAACCAGCGTGAACAGACAGTAGAGACCTCTTCCTTTGGAAAGTGGAGCTTAGGCTGATGGAGAACTTGGAAGGAATTCAAATTCCACATTTGACGCTCTTCATCTTCAGAGCCTTGCCTTCACACTGTTTTACCAAATCTGATGATTCTCAGCTCTTTTCTAAAGATATGTTTGAGCATCTTAGCGCATTTTATGCCACCCCACCCCCGCCAGTCCCCTTCATAAATGTCTGTTCCTTTCAGTATTTTCTAACCCCATAAGCAAAGCCTTCCTTAGACTCAGCCTTCTCTTCTCCCAATGCAAACCATGTTGAAGCCATCCTGGATGGTGACTGTCCCCTGTTTCTGGCCAGAGATGAAGCAAGGATGAAAGTGCTTGAGGCTACTGGTGTCACCGACTAGGGGACAACTTTTAACCAGAAATACACCAAGAAATTTACCAATTTCAGACTCAACTCAATGGTTGCAAAAATCCTGCTCTGTTCCAATGATTGAAGATGTACACAATTACATTCTTGGGGATACCAGCAAACATCTCCCTGTGTGAATCTCTGGACAAGATCTGAACTCTTTACACTCTCTGATTTCCCTTTTAAAACTTTGAACTAAAAGTTCTGATGCTGGTGTTGGGGGAGGAGAAAGAGTAAGGGGAGGGAGGAGGGAAGGGGAAGGGGTGGTTGGTGCATTTATGTACATGTCCATATAGGCAAGTCATATACGTGTTTAAAAACTCCTTGGAGCTATTGAAACATTCTTTTCTCCTATATTTTATTGTGATAAAATGAACACAACATAAAACGTACCATTTTAACCATTTTAAATGTACTTTTCTATGGGTCTAACTTAAGTCCATTTACATTGTGTAATAGTCACTACCATTCACCTCCAGACCCTGTTCATCTTCCCAAATTGAAACTCCGTCTCCTGACACACCAGCTCCTCTTTCCTCCATCCTTCCAGCCCCAGAAACTTTCCTTCTAAGTTCTGTCTCTATGAATTGGACCATTCTAGGAACCTCATATAAAAGGAACCATACATGAGTTGGCCTTTTGTGATGGGCTTAGTTCACTTAGCATAATGTCATAGAAAACATGTTGTGGCCTATGTCACAACTTCTTTCCTTTTTTGAGGCTGAATAACATTCTATCATGTAGGTAGACCCCATCTTGTGTATTCAGTCATCAGCTGATGGGCACTTGGAGTGCTTCCATCTTTGGGCTATTGTGACTAATGTGGCTATGAACATGTATGTACATGTATAAACATTCTGATTCACTCTTTTGACATAAACAGCTTTTTAAGAATGTAGTAGACCCAACTATGACCAAACCCCTTTGAAGATCTGTGGCAGGATAAGATTGTCTTAGTTAATTTTCCTTGAATACCCTTTACCCTTTAGATAGACTCATTCATGTGTCCAGCAGATGTTGGATGAATGCCCATTGTGTGCTAAGTGCAATGCTAGGTCTGAGGATTCCGGGGTGTTCCAAGAAGGGTCTCTGCCTTGACAGAGGAGTCAGACCTACAGAGGCAGGCATCTGGGCTGGTGCTCTGCATGCCTCAGCAAGAGGGGAGGAGCAAGCAATGGTGCTTCCCTGCTCCCAAATGACCAGGGAAGGTTTTGACCGGTGGTGATATAGAACTGAAGGAGAAGCCCCTGAGACATGCTGCCCCTGGGCTAATCACACTTAACTTGGTTTATTTTATGCAATTCTCTCAATAGTTTTATGAGGTAGGTCCTTTATTGTCCTGATGCCATAGAAAATAATCAAGGCTTGGAGAGATAAGTAATTTGCAAGGTCATATACCTAGTAAGAAGCAGTCACTTTATAGCTCTTAACCGCTCTGTTAGACTGGTGATTCAACTGGGAACTGACAAGGTAAGATAGCAGAGGGGAAGGCATTGCAGAAAGAGGAAGCAGTAGCTGGACCACTGGACAGGTGAAGGAGCATGGAAGAATCTGGAAAATTGCAAGACATCTTTTTTGGGTAATTTAAAAGAGGATCACCACCATTGCCTGTGGACCCTGGTGGGATGGCCAGAGAGGAGCCCTTCCTCTCCCCATCTGTCCCACATTGTCCTACTCAGGAGGATGACCTCAAGAGTTGTCCAAATCTACTGGACATTATGAAACCGCAGGATATTTTCTGCCCAATTTAGGTCCCTGCTGCTTGGAAGCTTCTGGTATGAACACATAGGAAACACTAGAATCACTTTTACTGAGTAAGTATATAGCCACCATTGACCAGACGCTGCATGCTTGCTCTAAGCACTTTATATTTTAACTCTTCCCAACAACAGGTACGTTCCATGAGCATTCTGTTTCTTAGAGGAAGAAAAACTTTTGCTTGTGACAACATAGCTGGGCAGTGGTAGCGCCATGATTTCCAAGGTCATGGAGGTCCAAAAATTGCAGATGATCATTACTAATGTCTTTCTTATGAGTCAGACCCCAAAGGTCCACTTTCTTTAGCATGATGCAGTGAGGTTCTTGAGCAACATCCCTGAGACTGCTTACACTCGGTAGGTGGGACAGGTGGCTGAGGGGCTCAGGGTGCCCAGAAGAAATGGAAAGGCCATCAAGCACCCAGGGGCTGTTGGTTCCCTCTCTCCAGTGCTGTAAGAGTCAAGTTGAAATGTCTATATTTAAGCTGTGCCGTTTCCACGGTGGGTCATCCCTGTCCGTTAGCTCTGTGGTTTCCGTCTCTTTCCAGTTCACAGCGGGACTTGTGACAAGCCTGACTGCTGATGTGCAGGCCCTGGATGTCAGTTATGAACATTTTTAGGTTGTGATGTCATAAGAACCAGAGGCACATTTCTAAAGAGTCAGAACTTGATCTCAAACAAAATTCTAATTTTAATTGTTACTAAAAAAAAACAACCAAAAATACCCCCCCCCCCCAAAAAACAAAACCTCAACCTTCACAACCTAGTTGTCAACTTTGGAAAACCTAGATGTCCCATGGGAATGCAAAGCGCTCATGTGCAAAACAACTTGTAGCCGATCCCCATGTCTACTGTGCTTTCGATAGTCCCCGTTTCAGTGAACAGCAATTCTGTCGCCCATCGCTCCAGGGAGAAATCTCAACTCTTTGTTTCCAACATTGCAACCCTGTTAAAGAGGTGAAAAGCTTTTCCCTATTTTGGTGCATGTTGGCCATCTCCACCCTACCACCTCGGTTTTTTTTGCCTGCCCGTGTCATTGCTGGACTTTGCTTAGTATGTTCCCCTCATCTGGACTTGACGCCATCTTTCCAGCTTCCATTTACTGCTGAAGCAGGTCTCTCAAATTCAAACTTGAATGTATTTTCCTGCTTGAAATCTCTCTATAGTCCCCACTTGCCTGGAGGTCCTGATCCCTGGGGCCTCTGACCTCCCCTGCCTTCTTTCTCTGAATCTAATGCTCATATTGTATTGACTTTCTTGTGTCTTCCAGAATGTCAGGCCATTTAACAAGTGAGGTTTTCACTCACATGGAGACCCCCATGTGGTGTCTTGCCCCTTCCACTGTGATGATGTATTTCTCTTCACAATACTGAAAGACCAGCGCTGGAGTGGGCTCACTTGCTGTGGAAAGGGTGAACCTCTCTGCCATTTAACCCTCCTCTTCCAATGTCATTACAAGCAAAAATAAGAGCAGAACATGCACACAGTTGTCAACAGATATTATCTGTAGACCATGATACTTTGAGTAATTTTGATCAACTTTGAGCTTGGTTGTATTTTCCAGGTTTGAAAACATGCACACTCATTTCCTTTCAACTACCAGGTATAGTTGTTAAAAAGGCAAATATCTTGTGTGCTCAATATGAAAAGACAGCACATATATATTCTTGATTGATTGAATCTGTCAGCATTTTGATCCTCAGCAAACACAAACTTGGGTTTTTCTAAAGCTCTGTGGGGCTTCTCTGACAGCAGGCTGTTTAACCAATGTTTTGAACACATCAGGTTAAGGTATGTGAATCAGCCTCTCCAATGGGGATTTAATGTAATGCACTAAGAAGGGAAGATTTAATAGAGGATTTCTTTCCTAAGCACAGGAAGCGTCAGACAGGTGTTTATCATTCTTTGTAGGGAGCATTTTGCTTTTACTGTTGGCCAGACAGATACAACAGATGTCCCCTGAAGACATTAGCATCTCAGGAGAAAATCAAAGCTACTCAGAGAAGCACAGGGACAGTAGAGGTGTGGGAACCATCTGTAAGGGATGGTTCCGCAGCTGAAGTTGTTACTCTCACTGTGTTTCCTCCGGACGCCCTGGGGCTCTCCCTTGGTCTAAAGTGCTGTCCCAGGGTCCTGTGGCTAGAATGAGGCATTTAGTCCGCAAGAACCTACACAATGAGTTGCTTAGGCAGGAGCCAACAAGATGTGTGACTTTGAGCATTTCAGAATCTTGACTCCCTATTTATAAAAGCAGGGAGAAAATTCAAAAAGAAAGTGAACCCATTACAGACTGGAATTTACAGGAAAAAGAGTTTGCCTTGGGAAGTGGCAGGAAAGAGTTAAGGATAGCAGTGTGGCCTTCAGATTTCTCTTTCTTGCTGTGCTCCCTGTCACAGAGAACAGGCACACACCAAGCCATGTGTGTGGTTTCTTTGGACACACGAGTGCAGGGTAACCTGACACTCGTTTGTTGACTGGTTTCCCATTTGGTGGCTCTTGACCAAGAGACAATTAATTTTCCAGACATGCTGCTTGGTTTGAGATAAAAGATGGAGGTGACATGCAAAGACCCTGTGCCAAAGATGGTCCTGCTTCTGTTCTGTGCCTCAGGCAGGGAGAGGCAACTTGCTTCTCCTGAGGCTTTTCCTATGACTAAAGATGACTTGCTTGTATATTTGGACTCTAACTTCAGTAAGGTTCTCTTGCCTTGACTTTGCCATTTATGTTTTGACACCAGCGGTAGTTTGCAAGAGCGTAGCTTCATACCATGGATATTTAAGAGAATATTAAGAATAGATTACATATTATAGATTACCAGATTGCAGTGTAGTACCTGTTACATAGTAGGTACTTGAGACATGTTTTCTGGAAAAAAAAACACCACTCTTGATCTGGGGACACAATCAAACTGTCATTGCATTGATGATCTTCAGGATTCAAATCCATCCACAGTTAATACAGATGACGCGGCAGCTACCTCTGGCAATGCCTCCTTCAGTACAGTGGTTTTCCACTTTCACCATACATTATAATCCCCTGGAGGGTTTGAAAAAGTCACAGTGCCAAGGCTACCTCTCTTACCAAATTAACTCAGAATCTCTGTGGGTGGGACCCAGACATTAGTGTTCTTTAATGAACTCCCCAGGTGATTTCAATAAGTAGTCAATAAGTTTGAGAACCACTGTAAAGCCACACTACCCACAAGTGCTTTCTAGTCCCACATGGTCATTTAAATTTAAGTTAATACCATTTTAAATTAGTTTCTCAGTCACAGTAGCCACTTTTCAAGTATTCAATAGCCAGACGTGGCAGGTGACTACCATGCTGGACAGTGTGAAGATAGTATTGGATACCCATCCCTGGAGACAGCTCCAGTGGACAGCATTATTCTAGAGTCTAGAGTTCTGGATCGATAGCTAGACCTTCAGTTTATGCTGTCAATAAAAAATTTAAGTCAAATATTCTTGAGCATTGCCATATTTTCTCTATCTTGATACCCATCTCTGAATGGGTCAAGTTACAACTAGAAGGTTAATTAAAAGTCATTGACAATTTTCTGGCCAAAGCTACATCCTTCTTGAGAGAAAGGAATATGATGTACAGGCAAGACAGTAGTGTGTCTTCTGGAGCCCATGCTGTGGTTGATTCCTATAGGAGTTGCCAAGCCCAGGAGAGGGGACAGTCCCACCAGAATGTCCTGATGGGTTCAGGGGCTCAGACTTCAAGTTTATTTTTCTAGATAGCAATGGGATGTCCCTTTGTGCACAAATCCCCTTTAGACATCTCCATTCTGCACCCTGAATCCTTGAATCTGTGAGGAAGCACTGAGGCACAGCCCCTTTATCCCACAAGGAAACTTGTCAGGGAAGTAATAGGTGAGAAGCAGATTTCCTTTCAAACTTAGTAAAGAAAATTATGAAATGTAGTTCTTATTTGGAAAAAGCAGATATCTAAATTAGGGCTTTTGCAAGCTGCCTGGCTTCTACAGTGATTTACTTAGGGGTTTGATCATACAATACTCCTGTGCCAATGCTATGGGCTGACACATCTCAGGGAGAAAGACAAATTGTGAGTCAGATGCTTACTGGGAACTAGCATTGCTTCAAGAATTTGAGTCCATTTGAACTCATAGAAATTTCTTTCCAGAAATATATTTTTTTGGCGGGGGAGGAGATGAGGGACAACAGAGAAAGAGAAGAGTGTATTCAGGGAGGATGCAGGTCTCTACTCTTTAAAGCAGCTTCTCAAATTTTTGACTTTTTTTTAATTTTTATTTTTTATTTTTTTTGTATTTTTCTGAAGCTGGAAACGGGGAGAGACAGTCAGACAGACTCCCGCATGCGCCAACCGGGATCCACCCAGCACGCCCACCAGGGGGCGATGCTCTGTCCCTTCGGGGCGTTGCTCTGCTGCCACCAGAGCCACTCTAGCGCCTGGGGCAGAGGCCAAGGAGCCATCCCCAGCGCCTGGGCCATCTTTGCTCCAATGGAGCCTTGGCTGCGGGAGGGGAAGAGAGAGACAGAGAGGAAGGAGGGGGGGGGCGGTGGAGAAGCAAATGGGCGCCTCTCCTATGTGCCCTGGCCGGGAATCGAACCTGGGTTCCCCGCACGCCAAGCCGACGCTCTACCGCTGAGCCAACCGGCCAGGGCCTCAAATTTTTGACTTTTTATAAAGCTTACCCCGAGCTTTCTGCTTCCCATGGTGCGCAAACCAGTCCCTCAGTGGAAAGATTTTGGCTGAACAACATGACCACCAATAGAGATTGGTGCTGGTGTTGATAGACCACCAACAAAAAAACAATTTTTAGAAAATACTCAGCATATCAGCCTGACCTGTAGTGGAGCAGTAGATAAAGCATCGACCTGGAATGCTGAGGTTGCCAACTTAAAACCCCTGGCTTACATGGTCAAGGCGCATATGAGAAGCAACTATGACTTGATGCTTCCCGTTCCTCCCTAACCCCCTAAAATCAATAAATAAAATATTTTAAAAAAATTTAAAAATACTCAATGTATCATTCATCTGAGAAAAACAAGTGACATGAACACAAACATTGGTTTTCAAGAGATGAAGTTACAAACCGCCACCTTGAGGCCCTATTTTAGTTATCTGTACCCAACCCATCCTTCTGTTTTCCTTGTCTCTCCCCTTCATCAAACACATGCATGCACACAGGTACACACAGAGGCATGCACACACATATGCATACATGTGCACACATGTATACACATATACACACATGAGCTCATGAGTGTGTATAGGAGATTCCTTACAACAGGTCCTTTAGAGCTCTGAGAGATACTACCTATGTAGTTATTGAAAATTCTGGAAAATTCTGAAACTTGCTTAATATTTAAGTATCCAAATATCCCCTTCTATTTATTACTCACCATAACAGATACAAAAGAGTAAGATATAATTCCTTGTCCTTTAAGGATAAATGATGCCCATATCTAAAAGCAGTTACTCAACTCTAATGTCATAACCATTTCTTTCTTCATTTTTAGAAAGATGACAGTTTTTGCCCCAGGAACGTATGTGGCTAGATCTGCCAAGCATTCATGGTTACCTTTCTACCAGCTCACCAAGGAGTCTCGGTGGCATCAGACGCAGCTGGCCGGGGATTAGGAAGAGAAGATTCTCTCTGCCATTCCCTTGTTGTTTGGCTTGGAATCAGGTGGATTTTGTTCTTTAGTGTGAGAATTATCTAATTTATCCCCAAGGTTATTTTTTTCAAATCGTTGTTAGAGTCCAGGATCCCATGAATGTACAAAAAGCACTTTGAAATGGTTTGTGGTAGTTGTCTTTACACACCTGTGCCTACAGGTGACTCACTCTTTTAACATGACTTCAATAATATTATTATTTTTCTGAATGTCTGGATGGTAGAGTCTTTGTTTGTTAGAGACTGTTTACATTTGAAAACAGGTTAATCATTGTGTCTTTTTTTTTTAAACAACTAATAGCAGCAATCAAATCGTCTAAACCCAAGTTAAAGTCTGGTGCTATTTTCCCCTGAAAAGATAACCAGAGGAGGGATGGCTGAATAAGACTCATCAAGAGTCTCAATTATGATTGATTGGTACTGGCTGGAAGATTCTGAGACTGTGACTGGGCACAGGATGAAGGAGGGCTGTGATCAATTAGTGATGTCTGCAATCGGCATGGGGGAAAGATGTGGCTGTATACATACCAGACATTTCCAATCTCTGGACTAGAGAATTAAACATTTGGAGTGGGAGATAAAGCAGCATAGGAAGGTTGGATTCATGTTGAAATTTGTACGTCACTCCTTAGAGGATGGAGAGTCATGGAAGAGTGTTGCACATGATAGAAGTATGATCAGACTTGAAGTTTTAGGAAACCAAGTAGGCCATATGTGTAAGATAAATTGAAATGGGACAGGATAACCAAAGAGCTAGGAGTCCAAACAAGACACAAGGAAAGGACAGTTCTAAGAAACATCAGAACTTTCCTGGAGTCAATAATAACTATGAGATTTCCGTTTAGGATGACTGATTTATATAGAGTTTAATTTATTTTTTAAAGCTATTTCCAAATAGGATACTTTGTACCACAGAGATTATAAAAGTAGTTAATAAATAATATATGTGAATGAATGAATGAATGAAAGAAAGAAAGGTAGGAGGAGTAGCTGGTTTTGAGGAGAAGAGGGTAAGTTTTGCCTTAGCCATTCTGGCTTTGGGGAGCTGGTTGATCCTCTGTAGAGAAGAGGTCCCCATTGTTGGTTGTACATTGTTCCTTTTTAATAGCTACTTCCTACACATCACTTTCCCCATTGCTGGTCCTGGATGCTCCTGCAGGACACTATGGCAGTGGCCTTGACCTATCTAAAACAATGACCATTTATTGGAGATTCCATTCTAGGATGTTACTTGTGTTGCAATGTGTCATCTAGTCTTCACTGTTCCTTAATATTGGGGAGAGGATTATTTTCCCATTCTATGGAGATCAAGCTGTGGAAAGTTTAAACAACTGGCTAACATCTGCACAGATAGTTACTAATTCATGTGGCAGAGCTGGGGTCCAACTCCAAGTCTCCCACCCTCCCAATTTTACCTCCCCTTCCACTTCACTGCCCCTCACTACTAGGTGGTATTATCTAGAGAATGCTGGGCCAGCCTGCCAAACTCACTGTAACTGATCATGTCTGGCTGACTCTGTGTCGCCCCTGCGTTTCCCATCCTTTCCCTCATCTTTGCTGCTCTGACCACTGAATCAGTCTTTCCTACTCACTGTAGCCCTCTGTTTCCTCATTGTATCGGCATCCTCTCTTACATTCTTACTTTCTACTCTTCCTTCTCCCATGAGTGTATAGGCATATACTTAAATAACAGTTACACATGTTTGGAGTGGTCTGAGAATTTGTGTAAGAAAATGTCAGACAAATATGGGGTGTCTTGTGGTGGCTGTTCAAGCAAAGCTGTTGGCTTGGACCAGGGATTGTGAAGACATATGCATAGAATGTAACTGTTGATCTTGGAAAATTAGAGCTAGGTACCATTGTGATGGTGAAGTTGGTTAGCATTAAATACCTCTCCTCCAACCTCCATGCCCCCTGCCATCCACAGAGCTCTCAGCACACAGGGACAGGGATGCATGCTTGCTACATGCTATAAGCAGCCTTGCAGGTAGGAACCAGTGTTTCTAAATGTCTCTATAACTAAGTCACATGACATTAAGTTTCTACTAATGAACCTGATGTCTGACATTTTATGAGTGTTGGGATATTATCACTCCTTCATGTTTCGATGCGTGTGTGTGTATGTTTTTTTAATGACTTTTGGCAAGTTTATGTCATTAAGATTTATTAAGAAAAGGAAACAGAAATCATTTTACTGTGTTTGATGTGAACTGAAGTAAAAGTAGAAAGTTGTCAAGACCTATCTCCTGTTTTGAATACAAAGCTCCCAGGGTGTGCCTTGCTTGGTCTTTGGTTTGACCGGGAACAAGACCCACCACCCCACACTTACGACTGTGACAGACCCAGTGACCGACCCTGGACCTCCTTGGCTCTGGGCCACAGAGCCTGTCCTGCTTCTGAATCTGATGGCCTTGGCAATGGCCAGTGTCATAAGTCATGCTGCTGGTATTGTGCCACAGACCAAAGCATTCTTTTTCTTTTTTTAATATTTTATTTATTGATTTTTAGAGAGAGGGGAGAGAGAGAGAGAGAAGGGGGAGGAGCAGGAAGCATCAACTCCCATATGTGCCTTGACCAGGCAAGCCCAAGATTTCGAACCGGCGACCTCAGCGTTCCAGGTCGACGCTTTATCCACTGCACCATGTCAGTTCTAACCAACAAGGGAGTCAGCCACACCTGTGCCCTGGACATATGGATACTCTGTCTCCCCAGGAAACAGAAAGTGTGCACTTCTCCATTTTTCTTTTCTTCTGACTTTCCTTATTCATTCTCTCTCTTTCTCTCTCTCTCACTGCCTTTTGATACTGTCTTCATTTGACTTTTGATGCTTTAAAGTATGATCTCTTCATCCTTAATGAATTCTTAAACCAATACTGTTAAAAATTTTAATTTTATTATTAAATCTATTATGGTGATATTGGTTAATATAAGATTGTATAAGTTTTCAAGTGTACAGTACCATAATACATCATCTGTATATTGTATTATGTGCAAAGTTTAACCAATGACTTCTTTTTATAAAGAGTGAAATTAATAAAGAAGATTAGAAAAGAAACCAAGATAATGGTAATGTGCTCTCATACGTTAACTGGTTCTAGGATGTGCTCTGGAGGAACACAAAGAAAATGCGACATGGACCCCATGGTTGTGGGTTCTCCTTCCACGACCTGGTTCCCCTTCACAGAGCCACGTTGATGGTGGTTTCTAGCTGGGATGGACACCAGCTGAAACTTGGGTTTCAATCCCGATTCCGGCAGTCAAACATTATGTCGCCTTGAGGCTAAGCACTTGTCTTCTTATTTGTTACTCAGATAATTAATTCTTCATGAACATACATTATGAAAGGTTAGGGCAGATAAATGGAATAATGGCTAACAATGATCCTGATCATTTTTGGCAGCACTCTGGGTTTAGGGATTTTAGTACAGGCAGTAATAATAGCGTGATAGATACTATTGGTGATAGTAATTGAACTAGCCCCTCGGTGAACAAGCTTGACATCCTTTTGTACACTGGTTGAAGCAGGGTTTCTCAGCCATGAGACTATTGACATTTTGGCTGGGTGATCCCTTTGTTTGGTGTCTGTACTGTGTGGCAGGATGTACAGCAGCATTCCTGGTCTCTGTCTACTTACTAGATGTCACTAGCAACCCCTACCCACAACAACCACATGTCTCCAGACATCGCCAAATGTCCTTGTTGGACAAAAATCACTCCCAGGAGAGAACTGCCGGAATACAGTACCCTGAGTACGGCTATCTGCTCCCTCCCCATATTAATGCTTTGAATAAAACTTAGAAAACAAACATAATGGATACCCCATAAATGGCCACCATGGGCTGATCAGCTGGTACACACCTCAGTGTGTGTGCTAACGTGTATGCAAAGCATATAGCTCTTCTTTGCTAGAGCCAGTGACATAGAGAAGTCAGGGTTTACTTCCTGTCCTCATTGAGATGAGACCCACAAGCAGGGTCAAAACTCCAGGAGACTCCCCTCCAAAAAGCCCCCTTCTGGATTGGAACGCATAAGTGAGTACCGACTGTAAATCGATTTACAACCCAAATGCTATTTGTCCACAGGCATCAAATAAAATCTGAGACCTAAAGACACAAGCTGCCATGTTCATTTTCCCTCTTCTACTCATTTGTGACAACCGTTTAGAATTCAGCCTCTCTGCTTCTTTTTTTTTTTAAACAATAGCACTCTGTCATTTCCCCAAAATGTTTTAAATTAGTATAAAACTTGGCTAAATTTAGCTTTTATAGAAGAAAGGATAAAACATAGTTAACTGTTTAAAGAAGAAAACAGAAACCACATGAAGGAATGAGACTTGCTGGCGAGAAATCTAACAGTAGTTCTTGGTAGCTAACCCATCTCCTGTGTAACAGATGTTCACGAGTTTAAGTGGAAACAGGATGGACATCCCAGAGAAAGCATCAGTGATAAAAAGCTGGTAACGGCACACACATACGAGTCTGGTCCAGGTGTGCAACTTCGTCCCTCTAATCACCCAGAGATAGGACCGCAAGAATGCTGGAGTGGATGGAGGGAAATAACTCTGAGCATTGCAAGAAATACTGACAGACAGATGCTCAGCAGGGACCGGCTGTAGTCTTCTTGCTAGTAATTGCCATCCCAGTGGAAAGCAGATGCTCTGGTTCAAGTCCTCGTGAATCACTCCCTGGTTTTAGCAGAACATATACTATCTTCTGTAATTTCTGTGTAAATACTTGCGAGTTGAGAAAAAATAGTAGACTCCCTGCCCAGACTACTATTTATGGCCATGCGGTGGAAGAAGAGGTTAATTTGATTTAAAAACTAAAAATGATTTTCTATTGGGCTTTGAGAAAAGTATTTAAAAACATTAAACACAGAAAGGGGATAGACAAAGGGTCCTATTGTACCACTGACCTAGGTGTGCCGCATCTCCTTCCTCCGTGCACAGACGGAGAGCCCAGCCCAAAGCAAGACAGATTATGTGCAGATGGGTCCAATCTTCATCACCTAATAAAGACTCATTGAATCAAAGTCCAGGTTATCATTTACTCTGCCAGGTTGACTAATGCAACATTCTCTCTTGAATGCAGTCTTTTCTTAATACTCAAACAATCATATTATTATTGTTTTTTGTTGTTACTGTAATTTTTTAAAAACACACATGAACCTGGTAGCATGCCATTGTAACATGGTGGCCGTCAGCCAAAAACATGACAGTATTCTATTGTTGAGAGCTGGAGCACCTTGGGTGACTCACAACTGCTCTGGGGTGAAGCGTCTGAAATCATCTCAATAACTTAACCAACGAGGTCTGCTTTTGTGCCTCAGTTTCCACATTTTATCTCATTTGATACTAATAAATAAAAGCAATAATTTGTTTTGATTATAAATAAATTAATAGTGCATTAAATGAATTAATAATGAATGAAATAACCAACAAGCACCTTGTAAGATATCTTCGTTAACAGTCACTTTTTATTTGACGTCACTCTAAACATTCTAGAAATGGAATTCTACAGTTGGCAAAAACAACAAAAAGTTGAATCAAAAACATTTTGAGGCTCTATATAGGTTTTGGGGTTTATCTTTTAGGCCATACTTCATTCCCCAAAGTGATCCAGGTTCATAGGAAAAAAAAGAAAAAGTTGCGTTTGCTGCCCGGGGCTGGGAGTGGGGAGGGAAACTCCCTGCTGTGTCAGTGATCTGGTGGGGCGATGTGTTTCTGGAGTTCTTCAATAGAAAATGCCAGGTGAACTTGAGTTCCTTCATCTAAAATTGCTCTCTCTTTGATTCATGGACTTAATCATATTGCAATAGGCTCCCATGTTCCAAAGGAATGAGAAGTTAAGCTTACAATTAACTTAATTTTATTATTACTATCTTTTAAAAACATAATTCTTCCCCAAGATGCCAACCTTAGCATGTAATCTTTTGAGGACTTTTATTGTGCAGGGCAGCCTACATTTCAAAATATGGGGTGCTCATTTATGGCTTTCAAAGTTTATATTTTGATTAATTGGTGAAATGAATAAACCATGAGTCATATAATATCTACAGTGAAGAGACCCAACATTTGGAAGAGGAGATTGAGATATTGAATGTTTGTATATATCATATATGACTTTTTAAAAGTAGTTTCATGCCAATTATGTTTCTGGGAGTTCTAAAGTTGTTATATTTTTCTTCTTTCACTGAGGAGTGATCTTTTACAAAACTGAAAGTAAGTGAATCTTCTCTCAGAACTTCATATTTAACTAAATGATTCCAGTTTCTAATTTGGGACTAAATTGTTCTCATTAGGATGAACAGTGGAATGATTTTCTTCTCCCTTACGCCTAGCTGAGTTCTCCTAGTCAGACAGCTTGTTCAGGTCCCGCGCATACAGTTTGGTCCGTTGTCGAGTTCCTCTCTGTTTTTTTCCAGCTCTGCATTTGCTCTTCTTCTTCTTCTTCTTCTTTTTTTTTCTTGAAACTAAATGCTTTCTTATATGTAGGCTCTTTCTGACCTGCTGCAGGCCACGTCTGCCCAAAATGCTGAACACATATTGTTTAAAAATAAGAGTATATTCAACACATGCTGCTGGCACAACTGGACATTGGCATGCAAAAAAAAAAAAAAAAAAAAGAATCTGGACACAGACCTTACACCCTTTACAAAAATGAACTTGAAATTGGATCACAGATCTGAATGTAAAATGCAAAACGCTAGAACTAGAGAAAGCCAGAGGACTTTAGGTATGTTGATGACTTTTCAGAACCAACACCAAATCACTGTCCGTGAAAAAAATAAATGACTGATATGCTGGACATTTTAGTTATTAAAATTAAAACTTGACAACGTTAAGAGAATGAGAAGACAAACTACAAACTGGGAGAAATTTTTTGCAAAAGATGTATGCGATAAAGGACTGTTACCCAAAATATACAAAGCACTCAACGCTCAACAAGAAAACAACCCAATTAAAAAATGGGCCAAAAAAATTAATAGACACCTCACCTAAGAAGATATGCAAATGGAAAAATTCTCCACATCACATGTCATCAGGGAAATGTAAATTAAAACAACAAGGTACCACATTGCACCTATCAGAATGGCCAGAATCTGGAACGCTGACAATAGCAAATGCTGGGGAGGACGGGGAGCAACAGGAACACTCGGTCATTGTTGGTGGAAATGAAAGATAGGACAGCCACTTTGAAAGACAATTTGGCAGTTTTTTTACAAAACTAAAACTACTCTGACCACATGATCCAGCAATCTCTCTCCTTGGAATTTACTCGAAAGAGTTGAAAACTTACACTCACCCAAAAACCTGCACATGCATATTTACAGCACCTTTATTCATAATCGCTCAAATTTGAAAACCACCAAGATTCCTTCAGCAGGTCAAGAATAAAAGATTATCCATCCAGACAATGGGATATTATTCATTGCTAAAAAAAGAAACAGCTATCAAAGCCACAAAAAGATACGAGGAACCTTAAATATGATACTTATTACTAAGGACAGATGCCAGTCTTAAAAGTCTGTCTTCTGTATGATTCTAACTAAATGACCTACTGGAAAAGGCAAAATTATGAGAGAGTGAAAAGATCAGTGGTTGCTAGAGGTTGGGGCAGAAAAGAGGGATGACCAGGCAGAGCACAGAGGATTGTCAGGGCAGGGCAGACGTTCTGCATGGCAACATAATGGATATGTGTCATTATACATTTGTCCCAACCCACAGAGTGTGCAGCAATGAGTGAGCCGTTGTGCTCACCAACAGTGAGCCCTAATGCGAACTATGGGCTCGGTGATGTGTCAGCGCACAGCTTTGATGGGGACGTTGGAAGGACTATGCACGAGTGGGGGGAGGGGCAAACGTGAAATCCCTGCACCTTGCCCTCAGTTTTGATGTGAACCTAATGGTTCTAAGATAAGTAAAGTCTTAATTTAAAAAAAGCAATTATAAACTAACAACAATAAAAAACAGTTTGGAAACGTGGTCCTTCTTTAAAATCTCTATAAGAAATGCCATTCATTCTCTTTCTTTGCGACACATTTTGGAGCATGATGTTATCATTTGTAATAACCCTATGTTATGTCTTGACCTGCACATAGAGCAGCTAAAAGGAATAACCTTCTGATGATCACTTTTAGCCAGGCAGGCTCCTAACAATATTCTGATGATAAAGCCTAATCTTCATTTGTTGTTTATCTGGCAAAATGCTGGCACCAAAAGGACTCAAGTCTTTTACTGGCAAAAATCATTTTAAGGTACACTCATATTTACCACACTTTTTCTAAACTCAGATTCTATAGAGGCAAATTTCTTAATAAATAAATATTTTAAATGTTTTTTTTTTTCATAAAAGTTTTAGGGATGAAATTTATAAACAAATTGGATGATTAATCAATGAGCAGACTGTGCCAGCTTTTGACACTTTAAAACAAGAAAATGGCTGATATAACTAATTGGTGCTTTCCATACCTGAAACTTCTAATGGATCTAAGGGAGGGTGTTCCATTAAAAAAAAAATTTATGCTTGCCTGACAGGGTGGTGGTGCGGTGGATAGAGTGTCTGACTGGGATGTGGAGGACCCAGGTTCGAGACCCGGAGGTCGCCAGCTTGAGAACAGGTTCATCTGGTTTGAGCAAAGCTCACCCAAGCTCGCTGGCCCGAGCAAGGGGTTACTCGGTCTGCTGAAGGCCCGCGGTCAAGGCACATATGAGAAGGCGATCAATGAACAGCTAAGGTGTTGCAACGAAAAACTGGTGATCGATGCTTCTCATCTCTCTTCGTTCCTGTCTGTCTGTCTTTATCTATCCCTCTCTTTGACTCTCTCTCTGTATAAAAAAACCCAACAAAACAAAAAAAAATAAAAACAAACAACAACAAAAAAGTATCTTTAAAAAAAAAAAAACAAGGAAAAATAATTTATGCCAGGGAACAAATAATTCAAGAGACATGGGTCCCCACTCTGGGTGACTGACTATCCACGGGCTAGTGACACTGCAGATGTTCTGAGATTGAGAAGGCTGCATCCCTGCACTCACTAATACTTTATTAGTTCAACAGGTCCACCTTCTTATTCTAACAGCAGCTACTGTGGACAAGAAATAGATGAACACCACTTCACAACAGAAGCCATGTCTGTTAGATTGCCAGTTTTCAATAGCGCCAGTTTGCTTTTCTATTGCCAGTTGATGGCCTTATCTATTGCCAAAACAGTCTCTGAGTTCTTCCATTGGAGAAGAACACAATGACCATGAGCAAGCAGAGAGAAGAAAAGACTGGATTCATCTGGGAAGAGCGAACTCGTCCCGGCAAGCTGAAGGACACCTGCCATGTCAGCGCTGAGAGAAGAAACAGAGGTTCCCTAGTCTCAATCCTGAGAGCCTTACACAAACAGCAACACTTGGGCCCCAGGCTCCAGCCTCTCAGGAAGGTACAAAGCATAAACCCCAAGAATCCTGCCCCCCTGAAAGGGCTAACTAGAGACTGCCTAAAACTTTCTACCCAGGGAGTCTGAACATATCTGCCCAAGCAACAGCCTGAGGAAGCAGATCTGCCGCATGAGTTGGGGTGGGGGTGGGTATTAGACCCTAACTGGCTTCTGCATAGGTGGTTTGGAAAACTCTGAAACATTTCAAATTCGATGATCTTTGCATCACTTTGTTTTCACTCCTTTTCCCCCTCTCAGACAAGACCTTCCAGGTTAGCCAAACAATTGTGCAACAAATAACCACGTAGCCCCGCCCCCTCATGTCTTTTTAGTTTTGAATTTAAAGGGAACTCAACAGCCACAGCTCATTTAATAATCTGCGTTGAAGACATGGGGGTGTTCCAACCTTGTAACTTTCTGAATTCTTTTTAGTGTCAAAAAAGAGAAGAAAGTGTTAGCTTTTCCTGATATACAGTCAACCCCACTGTATTTGTTTGAGTGCCTGATGGGTGTCATGAGTTGATGTGTAATGCCAAAATGAGAGTTCTGTGGACTGGAAGCCGCTGACTGGGATGGCAAAACAGTCCGGAATTACAAGGCAAATTAGTTATGGCAGCTTCCTCGTGAGAATAGTGCAGAATTTGTGGACCCTAAGGAAAGGGTGCCATGTGTTCTATCATGTGGTAAGTGTGAACCATGAGAAAGAAGATACCTACTAAGTAGGGCTCCTGGTGCCTAACTGGGCTCAGATTTTAAAAAGCAGAGCCTAGCAGCCATTTCTGCATGGGGGCCTTTGAACTTCAGGGAGAAGACTGTACTGAACTACATGCCTGCATTGTGTTCCTGCCATCTGAGCCAGTCCTTATAAAGGAGTAACTGGAATCCTGTTTCAGCCAATAAGACTGAGGCTTTCCTTATCTAATTGGAGATAGGTGGTTACCCAGTCCTCCAATCAACATCTTTGCCAACCAGTCAGAGTGGCTCTATTCTGACCAATCAAGACAGTGCCTTTTGGATCAATCAAACAGTGTTAATTTGCATGAGGACAGACCAATCAAGGACCAGGGACAAGGACTTCTGTCTATATAAGTCAGCTCCTCTCTGTCTCTGGGAGTGTACTTTCCATTTCCATTGATGACTGTGTTTCCTGCTGAACTGAAACACAGAAGATGTCTTGTGGGAGCAGACCAGACCATTGAGGAGCAGAGCAGAACCGTCTAGCCAGAGAGGGGCCTGTTTGGCACCGAGTAAAGCTTCCTTCTTCACTGCACCACAAACTGGGGATTCCCATTGATGTTGAATTGATGCCAGTTACCTTCAGCTGACATAAGAATTCATTACGTCTTTAGTGTCCCAGTTAAATGTGTTTTATGTTATTCATCAAAATCTAGAATTTCTCAAGTTCTGAACATACAGAAAATAACACATGGCACATTAAATGAACAGTTGTCCTCATGATGTTAAAAATCAGTCCTTTGATCCTGACCAGGCAGTGGCGCAGTGGATAGAGGGTTGGACTGGGATGCGGAGGACCCAGGTTTGAAATCCTGAGGTTGCTAGCTTGAGCGCGGGCTCATCTGGTTTGAGCAAGGCTCATCAGCTTGAGCCCAAGGTCACTGGCTTGAGCAAGGGGTCACTTGGTCTGCTATAGCCCCCCCATCGAGGCATATATGAGAAAGCAATCAATGAACAACTAAGGTACCGCAACGAAGAACTGATGCTTCTCATCTCTCACCCTTCTTGTCTGTCTGTCCCTCTCTCTGTCTTTGTAACAAAAACCCCCCAAAACAAAAAACAAACAAATAAACAAAAAATGAATTAGTCCTTTGATAGCACAATGCCCATATTCCTGTGTAAATCAGTATAGGAGAAAATACATACACACACTCTCTCTCTTTCTTTCTCTCTCTCTTTCTAACTTAGAGACAGATCAACTAGAAAAGTTTGTGTCCACTCTGTTCCTATGTCCTAAATCAGAGGGGATGGTAGAAATGGGATTGGCTACATTTAGCTTCATTCAAGTAGCAAAGGGCTTGTGGGATCTTTAGAGGTCTTACCATTAGTCAAACCCACATAGCCCTGAACTGTTCTTATTTTCTAATGAAGTAAGATGAGGCTTTATCTTCAACTTTTATAAGAACATGAAGGAACTTTCTGGTGTTTTAAAGTGTGCTAATTAATAGGTGCCTCTTCTACTGAGCACAGAAACCTTTGATTTGTGCTTCTGACTCCTCCAAAATAGACTTGCCTTTTTCACCTAGTTTGCTTTCATGGCGAGAGCCATGGCCTGGCACTATTCAAACAGCAACATCAGAGCTGGAAGTATCTGGTCCTGTGCAGCTGGGGAAGGATAAGTGTGGTGATCAGAGCTTAGCAGATGAGAAGAGTGAGAAGTGGACCTTCTTTAAGTCCCTGTATTCTTTTATTTTTTTGTACTTTTCTGAAATGAGAAGCGGGGAGGCAGAGAGACAGACTCCTGCATGTGCCTGACCAGGATCCACCCGGCAAACCCTCTAGGGGGTGATGCTTTGCCTATCTGGGGTGTTTCTCTGTTGCTCAGTGAATGAGCTCTTCTTAGCACCTGAGGTGGAGGCCATGGAGCCATCCTCAGTGCCTGGGCCAACTTTGTTCCAGTGGAGCTTTGGCTGCAGGAGGGAAGAGAGAAATAGAGAGAAGGGAGAGGCGGAAGGGTGGAGAAGCAGATGGGCATTTCCCTGTGTGCCCTGGTTGGGAATTGCACCTGGGATTTCCACACATTGGGCCGATGCTCTACCACTGAGCCAACTGGCCAGGGCCCCTGTATTTTAAAGGCCTGCCTGAGTGTTTTTGTGTCCCTTTTGCTACCCTTAGTCATCTGATCTGATCAATGTATGAACAAACAAAGTAGACTTCTGAGAAGCTCCGGTCCAGAATGGTGGCAATTTCTAAGCTCACTCTGGTGTCCAGGAGTCAATCTGTCTCCTTGTAGCCTCTGAGCTTCCAAGGGGAACGAGTTACTCAACAATGCACTATTCTATCTCTGGGATAGGCAGGTATGCTTGCAAAACACTGGTCCAAATAACTATGACAAGGAAGAAAGATCATGGAGTTGAGAGATTAGACCTGCTTTTTCCTCCTGACTGTGCCATTATCTAGGCACGAGACTTGGAGAAGTTGACTCTTTGGGACTCAATGGCCACATTCTTAAACCGAAGACTATCCAATGATATTCATGAACTGGAATTGTGGACCATCTACCCCTCACCTTTTCTCTTTCCATGCAGTGCCATGCAGTGCATTACCTTGTCCCCCCCCCCCCCCCATATGACAGACTAAAAAAAACAACAAAAAAAGCCAATCAAACACAGTGGTCACTGTCTGCAGGGGAAGGTGGTGGTCGCCCCTGGAGGGTGCCCATGATGTTGACAGCTTTCTCAGGCTCCAGCACCAAGTTTCCCTGCCCCTTACACTCCAGGTTCTTTCTGTAGCAATTTTTTTGGGACCCTCCTAAGTATTCTGTGAGAACAGCTATCTCCTTTTCCATACGGTGCAGACCCATGCCCAGGTCAACACATCCCAGGCAAGGTATTGAACCTGACCGCACAGATGAGTCTGAATGTGAGACACAAAGACCTACCCAAATATTAAGTCCAAAGAAACAGGCTTTACTTTGTGATTTGTAACCTAATCTACCAATCCGTCTTTCAGAACTCTTGTCTTTTCATGTATGACATGTTAAGACTCTTACTAAAGAACTCTCTTAAATGTCAGCCCGTAGACTCTGCAGAAAATGTCTCAGCTCCAAGTACCCACAGTCTCTTTGAGGGTCACTTTACTAAAGCGCCAGATCTCTGAAAGATGGATGTATGGAATCTAATTTCTTAATGGCATGGAAAGATAATAATAGTTTTATTGTTTGATGTTTAGTTATAGATGATGATTTCTTTTTTTTTTTTTTTAAAGTTTGGAGGATTATTTAACAAGAGACATATGCAGCAAGTTCAAGCTTGCAAGCTTATTTCATCTCGGTAATGCAGAAAACTCCCTCCCCATGGATTTGCTTTCAGAAGGCACGCTGAACCGTGCACAGTGTGGCCTCCTTCCTTAAGGAATATTGGAAAACAATGAAGAAAAAATACCTTCAGATTTTATAAGCCCTGCGCCGCCTCCCTTTCCCCTCAACCCAGTCCAGGATCAAGTTAGTAAATTTAAAAACCAGAGATGTGGGAGGTGGATGTTTAGAAATCACTCCCTCTGGGCACCCACCGAGGTGGGGTGTGCCTCTGTGTTCCTGGAAGGTGGCACTGGGTCCCCACTCTGGGTGACTGACTGTCCACGGGCTAGTGACACTGCAGACATTCTGAGATTGAGAAGGCTGCATCCCTGCACTCACTCTAATGCATTCAAGAAACATCACACTCACCGACTTACACACGGATGGCTGTGTCTGGCCGGACTGCATACACACGGGTCTGTGCAGATACTTTTACTGTATTGGCCACTGGGCAGGTTTCACAGCCACTCGACAGTCACTCACTGGATGCCCCAAGGAGGGCCCGGCTATCTCCACTCCGCTCCAAGTTCGGGTAAGTGTCCATTACTGTTGCCCTAAGAGCTGCCCTTGGTTGTGCTTAGTTGGTATTTCCATTAGTCTGATGAGTGCAGATGGCACTAAATGCCAGGATTGGCCACAAATTGACTAGGAGGCACCCTTGGCATCCACGTGGGAGGGTGAGCAGGGTTGTTAAGGCAGAGTGCTGAGGACAATTAGCAGGCTTAATGGACCCTTTCCAGTGGCAAGATGACACCCGAGCCTCCCCCCCTCCCGCCATTGCGTGTGCTCTGCATGCTTACGTCTGTGTATATCTGGCTAGCCAATCATGCTGGTCTTGGACCCCGGGGGCTCTGTCTGGCAAAGGTACAACTTCGTGCTGTTGAAATGAAATGGCCAGACAGCAAGGGGGCTGAAAGCCTGGGGTCAGGGTGAAGGGCAAATGTACCTCCCCTTCCTTGACCAGAAGGGCACAGCGAGGGTGAGGCCTGAAGTCCTGCCGGCGCTCCCAGCTCCTCCTGGCCGGGGCTCAGAGCCCCGAGCGGGTCTGCTCAGCCTGGAACCCGCTCTCCCTCTGGTGTGTCGGCACATCGTGTACCCCCTCGCCCTCTAACTGGGGTCTGTGGGAAGCATGGATGGAAAAGGTCCACGGGGGGCAATCAACATGCCATCAGATCCGTTTCTGAAGAAAAAGCCCACAAATGTTTGAGTGAAAATAGACTAATTTCATTCTGACTGTTCTTACTGTTTTTGGTTTTATGACCATGTTTTTCACACTGTGTGGAAAAATACCAAAAAAAAAAAAAAAAAAAAAAAAAAAAAAAAATCCTGCCCAGGAACTAAAACCAGAAAAGAATCTGTTTGAGGAACCTGTTCCTCTTTGACTTCTCTGCTGTGCTGACCAGCTGTCTCCCAGCCGGGCTCCGGCAAGAACCGCACAGTGGACCTTAGGTCCTGCCTGCCCACGTGAACTAAAACAGCGATTCTTAAAGCCTACAAAGCGTCTTTAATATCATCTTGGTAAAACACTTCACACGATCTGCCTGTTGTTCAGTTGTTATGCTAACCCAAATCCATCTAACTTAATCCGGAAGAGAGCAAGGGTTATAGAAAGCTGACGTGGCTACGGAAAAGGAACAGAGGATCCGGTCTTGGGTGGGTTCCGTGATTAGACCCCATGACCTGCTGCAGGTTATCTATGCCGATGCCCTCACAGCAGGCTCAGAGATGTGTAAGAGTGTGCTTCTGGGCTTGTTCTAATGCACTCAGGTAAAAATCACACATTGCTTTATCTGTACGTTGACAAGAGGCCCTCCCAAAGCCACTGTACACAAATGTGACTGAGTCAAGTATTTCCAATCAGAGTCACTAGAGAGGGACAGTGGCAGTGGAAGCTGAGCGAGGCTGGCCCGTATAGAGCATCGGCTTATAGAATTCTCTTTCCTCCAAACCTGTTTCTTTAATCAAGTAGGAAGAAAGAAGATTTAAAAAATTATTTCATGAGTTTACTACCCCCTCGGTGACAAGGTCTTATTCTTTGAGATTCTCAGCCTTACTGAACAAAGAAAGAGAGTTTCCCTGCATGACACAGTAAACTGGGTAAAACCATGTTGACTAAGGTCATGTTCACTCATCTTTTCCGGAGCAGGATTTCTGAGAGTGAGGCAGATTAGGAGAACACTCTTCTGGATCAGTTTGTTTTTTGGTGCAGACATGTGCCAGCCTGTGAAACAGGTGGTTAAATATGACATCAAATTGGGAGCTTGGCCTAAGATGAGTGCCTCCCCCAGTGGAAATGATGTTTGACACACTCGATCCTTACAGTTCAAATGAAGGACATGGGCAGAGAAGTGAGGCTGGTGTCCTCTCCGAGGGCACATGGCACATGCTGCAGTGGGACTGTTAGGACTGGGGAGAACTGGGTCTGCGTGTACGTGGCTAGAGAACGTAGTAACTCCCACCAAATATCACACTCATGGTGTGGCCATGGGTAAAGAGAATTATTTTCTTTTCAGTCATGGCTAAGTGAGCACTTTGAAAATAAATCTATAACTCTAATCTTGTCTCTGGCTAGTGTTCATTAGTCAGTTAATAACCAACAATATTATCAGCATAATAGACTGTTTCAAAGTTGACACTTCTACTCTCAAATGAATTGTTTCCCTGATGGCTCCCGACTTATTTGGGAACTGGTACAACATCAAAGACTAGCTTAAGGAGCTTGACAGATGATGCTTTATATTTGAGTCATGTGATCTTTTGTCTCCAGTGTTACTTTTCAAATTACCTTTATGGCACCTAAGATTAATAATTAGGACAGTTAAATAAAGCATGTTACTGCGAACAGGCATGTCAATGTAGATGTTATCAACACGTATAATTTGCCAAAACCTATTCCATCCCCTGTCAGCCCTTTTGTCTGTGCGCTTCCAGCTGATTGGAACGCCTTCCGCCGCACTGCTCTGCCCTTGTCATCCTCTAGGCCTGTTCTGTGGTCACATTCTCCAAACAACCTTCCCCTCTGTGAATGTTGCAAAAGTCAGAAAAAGGCTCTGCACTTTTCTGTCACATGGCTTGACTAATGTGTCACAGATAGAAAGGCTGTAGGGGGATCTCGCGGTCAACACATCAACATGGGAAGTGGCATCTGAGAGCAGTGACTTGTTTACCAAAGGGCCCAGCTCTGCATCTGTGTACAAGAGCCTCCCTGGTCTGGGTTATCTGGTGACATGTGGACACAGAGTGGCGGTCATAAATGAGTTTGGGCTGTCTCTAGACATTCCCACTCATCACAAAGGGACTGGTGAGGACCATGGGACTCTGCAGTGTGGGCATCACATATCTCCTGAGCTCCAGAGAAGAGGCCAACTCTTCCACTTCTGTGTTCCTTATTCGGTTCTCCCCTAGTCTGTTATCAGCTACTCCTGTCTACTTTACCCAAGCTGTCCATCAAGGTAGAGGCCAGCTCAAAGGGCACCTTTTCTGTGGTCTTCCCTGAACTCATGTTTTCGCTGCTTCAGACCACACACGATGATAACACCTGTGCCTCAGTTGGCTTGATTACTGTACTCCCTTATTTTACATGGCATCTCACCCAAATAGATTAGAAGAATTCTGAGTATAGAGATTGAATTTCATTCATTGCAACAGCACCTAACACTGTCTTTTGCATGTAGCTGGGGCTTAATAAATGCTCACTGAATTAAAATCAAAGGATGAAGCTTCAGACTCTTTGGGCCATCAATTGCCCTCAGATTTATTGACATAATAGACATGTGTCTCATATAAACATGAATCTATTGGGCCAATGTGCTGCTCAAATTACTGACTTTTATAGAGCTTCTAGAAAGGGCAGCTTTTTGCTTTTAATTTTAAATTTTATTTTTCAATTACAGTTTACATTTAGTATTATTTTGTATTAGCTTTGGGTGATGAGACAATCATATACTTTGTAAAGTGCCCCCCTCCGATATTTCCAGCCCCCACCTGGCACTGTACATAGCTATCCCAACATTATTGACTCTATTCCCTGTGTTCCACTTTACGTCCAAAATAAGGCAGTTTTTGGGATAAAAATACACATCCTCCCACTTGTGTCCTCTAACATAAATGGCTGAATAATCTCAAACTTTATTATGCACATAAGTACAAGTTATATGTTAAAATACACTTATTTCCTGAGAGTGGAAGTTCTTATCATTACAAGGCAGTCTATGCCTTTTTCCTTTTGTCAGTTTTTTCCTGATGTGTTCGTCCTGGAGCCTTATGTGGGGCAGGACTCAACAACTACTTCTCTGATATGGGAATACTTGTCACAGAAGCCTTATCTACCATGCTCAGCAACACATGACTCCTCTTTGTGTTTTTTCTGTGTCTCCCCAGACTCCTGCTCTGTCTGCAGGAACTTCATGGTTGTACTGCACAGAAACGCACGCCTCTGTTCAAAGCCCTCCCCACAGCATCTCCTCTGAGGTCTCTGTGAAAGTTCCCGTGAAGAACGTGGCCCTTTGCTACATTCAGAAAGGAGTCGCCATGCTGTGGTGTGCGAGAGAGGGAGCACCTCAGACCTGGGGCCCAGGTCTCAGGGGGTCTTTCACCTCCCGCACGAACATCTGCAGGCTGGTTGGATTCCCGGGTCATCGTGGGCAGGTTTCCCATCTCTTCAAACCCCATAGTGTTGCCTGTGAAGTGGGAATAACTGTCACACCCACTTCCTGGGGCAGTGTTTTCTTGCACGTGGTCTCACAGACCACCTTTGTCAGAAACTCCTCTATTACTGTTAAACTGGAAGTCACTGATCCTGCCATCCAGACCCCACCAAACCCAGATATTCGTGGAGCAGATGAAGGCTGGGAAGGCTGTGTCTCACACAGACTCCCCCAGTGGTTTTTAGCATAGGAAAGTTTGAGAAGGACTCTTCTTGAGGCTTGTTTGGGCTGAATGAGACAAGATGGACAAACAGGGGCTAATGCCTGGTGCTTACAAGGTGCTCAGTAACTGGGAGCAATCACGTTTATCATTGGAGACACTAATTCACTCAGAAAGTTCAGCCAAGTATGTGAAGGGTCTGCTTGTTTTCAGGCTTACCACGCTGGCCTCGGGGGGGGGAGTGAGGGTTCAGCCCCCTGACTGTAACCCGATTTGACTTGAGGGGAGGGCTGAGGCAAGTTGCTGTGATGTGATGCCCACTCCGCCACAAAATAACAACCTGAGGGCAGAGGGAGGAGAAGCCCATCCTCCTATCAGCAAAATCCCGAAAGACTCCTGGGCTTGGTGAAGGTGAGTTTTTAAGCATTGATGGGAATGTGTTAATGAGCATACACAAATGTGGTTGGATGGTGACCGCCATGCCTGCAGCTTTCTTGAAAAATTATTGACAGCTATATTGCTTATTCCTGTAGTGGTTACAGAATGGAATGCCTCTCTCTAATCAGGTAATTGCATTAAGGAGCTACTGGGAACGCTGGGTCACTTTTCCGGAATGGGCAAGAAGTCAACTGTACTCCAACTGGGTTAAACTGTCAAGAGGAGTTTGGCTCAATTTTTTTTTCTTTAGTTAAAATAGTATATTTTTTTCCTTGTACATATGCAAGTGAAAGTAGAAGAAGAAAGTCAACTAATAGTCAAAATAAAACAGAACAGTACACTTGTAACAAATCCTGCATTTCCAAAATGAAATTCATCAAAAGTGGTTTTTTTTCCTTTTTTGGGGAGGGGTTGGATACAGTATTAATTCCTGAAATGAGCAACAACAGGGCTGGGCCGAGGAGGGCCTTTAATGTCCCGCTATACGGCGGCCTTGACTGAGGGACACTCAGTCTACATTGGGCTACAACCCAAGCAGAGAGGGACACTTTCCAGTCAGCATGCTTTCCTCTGGCAACATTTCCTTGAACATACAAAGTCACACCAGTTTCTCATTTGAAAGATCAACCGAGGGGGAAATTAGGAACATTGACAATAAGTAGGCAGAAAAATCTTTATCTTTTGTAAGAAGCTGCTGGTTTGCCATCTCAGCCCTTGGGTTTTCTGAAGGCCACCTGTATGTCTACACTTTCAGAAAGATACCGCCACTAAGTGATAGCACAGTCACAGATGGGGCTGTTCTGGCCACACAATACCAAATTCTTGGGTAGGCCGGCTTGTCACCAAATTGCTGGCAATGAGAGTAGTTTTTATGCCCCGTGCTGGACACAACTCTGTGAGTCTGTGTGTGCTCGCACCAGGATGGGCGAGCACCTCTCTCGTGGGCTGGGTTCCAAGGCCTCTCACTCTCCCACATTCTCCCTCTGTGCTTTTGCCCGCCCAGAGTCAAGTGCAGGGTGCATTACCACGTCGTGTACCTCAAACCTCTAAGCTTCCAGAATTACTTCCATCTGTGAGGTGAACTTGCTCTTCCCTCTCAGTTTTGAATTTTCCTACCAGACTTACTGTGAAAAAGCAGCTTAAAATTAAACATATGCCTTCCGTGTGGTAGGACAGTGGACATGGAGCATACCATGTGCCACTTGGATGGGCACCTTGTGTGACGTGATGGTGTTCTCTAAAGAGATGCCAGGGAAAGGTGGCACCTGAAAGAGGCCAGTCACCACACACCTGAGCTTTGTGACATTATGCTCACCTTGACTGCTGGCCTAGGTTGCCTGCTAGCATCTGGGTGCCCAAGAGGGAGAAATACGCTGGCTTGGCCAGTGCTGGTATTATAAGTGTGTGCTGATACTTGCTGACTGCTTTGAAGATGAAGAGCATTATGAGGCAGTAAGGTGATAATTGTCAATGATATATCCTCACATGACTTCCCTGGGAAATTACGGGTAAATGAGCAGGAAATATAACTGTTTGGGATAGGAATCCAGGAGCTAGGGTAACTTGTGAAATGTGAAGAGTTCAGCACAGTGTCCTCACCTGGGGCGGGTCAGGACCTCCCTTGACTGTCCTTGTGGACAGTCAGCACTTCCTGAGCTAAGGTAGGAATGATGGGGGTGGGGAATGTCAGGAGGCTCCTTTGGCCCATGGGATTCTAGGCACGTCTGGAAAATGGTGCCACGCCATTTGTGCCACAAAAGGGGTTCCCCGTTTGGGGTTTGACCTGGGTTTTTTCCTTATTTATTTTCCATTATCTGGAGGAAATAGCATGGCGGACTGGAGTCCTTTGGGTCATTCAGAGAGTGACACACTCTAGAACAGCTAGTGAGTTCACATGGCTATAGAAATAAAGTACATCTTGTTTGGCCATTTAACTGTGTTTATATACTTGGACTTTCTCGCCTTTCTGGGTCATCCGAGCCATCAGGTGATGGTGTGTCTGGCTAACTGCACATGCAGGGGAGACAGTTGGTGATATGGCTTTATCTGAGGGGTGCTGGTCAGGATGTTGGTGTCAATATGCAACCTATGGAAAATGGCAGAGCCACAAGGTAAAGGGAACCTGGGTCACCAAATCTGATCAGGAACAGCTATTTTGGACCTTTTTATGAAAAACTACTTAGATTTGGGAGTTTCTTTTTTACATTAGCTGGTGTTAACCAAACCACTAAATTGAGGCTCCCATGGATAGTCAATCTAAGGTCAAGGTCAAACATATCCTAAAATCTGCTCGGCTTTGAGAAGTAATAGAGGGTCATTTGGTCCTGGGCCATTAACCTGTAAGTTGGCTGAGTTTTGTGAGAGAGTTTATTTTTCATTGATTATATATAATTCTTAACCCCAAGAGTCCCTTACATTGTGGATCATGACCAGATGGACAGATGTGTCTGTGAAGACATTGGAGATAATTGGAGCAGTGGTCCTGAGTAAAGTATGGACAAAAGGACATTGCAAATGTCTGTGTGAGGGATGAGGGGAAAATGAGGGAGAAAGTAGGAGAGCTATCCTGAAAGATCTCTCTGATTCAGGAATGATATCATCAGCTAACTCCTGTCTAGATTAGCAGGCAACAATGAAAAAAAGAAAGGCTCTTATGGCATAGGTAGCATGGCAGCTGTGAGAAGTTACTTATTAGTGACAAAATTTCAGCCAAACCCAATATATTTTATGAAACTAGGATATTTATGTTTCCTAAATGTCTTGACTAACCACTAGAGAATGCTAAATTGTAGTATGTGAAGAAAAGGCTGGGTGACATTTCTACAATAGACTGAAAGTTAGTAGTCCTGAAACCCTGACTCTAGAACTTTCTTGACAACATATTAGCAAGAACAGATGCCTGACCAGGCAGTGGTGCAGTGGATAGAGCATCGGACTGGGATTTGAAAGACCCATGTTTGAAACCCCGAGGTCGCTGGCTTGAGCATGGGCTCAAGCTGGTGAGCCTTTTGCTCAAACCAGATTTGAACAAAAAGCTCACCAGCTTGAGCCCAAGGTTGCTGGCTTGAGCAAGGGGTCACTCGCTCTGCTGTTTCCTCCAGTCAAGGCACATATGAGAAAGCAATCAATGAACAACTAAGGTTCATCGCAACGAAAAACTGATGATTGATGCTTCTCATCTCTCTCTGTTCTTGTCTGTCTGTTCCTATCTAACCCTCTCTCTGACTCTCTCTCTGTCTCTGTAATAAAAAAAAAATTAAAAAAAAAAAAGAACAGAGATTAGTGACTTCAAGAAACAGCGATGCTCCTATGTTTTACTAATTACAATATGTGATAGCAAGTCAGCCTGGGATTATGGTTCCTAGAATGAGCAACAATTTTAGTCATGATGCACAGACAACATTTTTTTAAAAAAATAAATCGTCCATGAGAGACAGAAGGGGAGGCAGTCATGTCTGGTGTGGAAGAATTAGCTCTCTTCCAAGTAATTGCTGTTTCTGAACCAGCATACTTCTCTAAATATACATTCTTTTGCATTTCAAAGTTCTTGTCCAGTTTTAATGGGAGTTCTATTTATGTGTCTTGTTAATTTAGAGAGTTTTGATGTCTTGAGAAGTTCATTGCACTTTTTGCCTCCACTACACATTTAAAAACATGTAGAAAGAAGAGGCAGTGTTTTGCCAAAGGCAAAGGACTGAACACCCACAGCTACTGAAGAGCTCGCCTTGGACTCAAAACAGAATGTTCTGTTTGACCAAAAAAATGTCTTTTTTTGCTTTTAATGCTCCTGTTAACTCTTCCCTGTGATGCTCTCAAGACAGTGAAAGAATGATGCACAGAAATTTGCAACAATCAGGTAGTTTTCTACCCTGTTTCTTTAACTACAAACAGTGCGGGTGTCTCAACTGTTGACACTCTTGTCGTTGTTGCTAGTGTGTTTATGTCTTTGCCATTCACTCTGGCACTTGGAGGCTATGCTCGGCTCCAAACAATTAGGCCAAAGGGTCCTCCTGACCACATGACCCTGATACCAGTGTATGCGCTGTGTAACTTCCCACGTCCTCTGTCACAGACTCGCGCCTTTCCACTGCAACACCGTAGTGAGCACAGCCCTTCTTCCAAGAAGCAAATGAGGGAACTGACCCACTGTTTTCACTTCCCTGCCTTACTTGGTTACCTTCCTGACAGCCTGGGGGAGTCCTGCTTTGGGGACAAAATTTGCCTATAGGTTCTTGTACTTTGCCAGTCAAAACACTCGCCTGCCCTCAGCAAACAGGAAAGGAATAAAACAATCATGTGGACACCAACACTCCGCTCTCAATATTTCTGAAATGCTTCCAGGGCGATTCTAGTGTGTGGTTAAGGTGGAGAACCCTGGGTATGGAGCACCCAATGTCCACAGCTCAGGCTGAGGCCCCTCTGAGGTCAGGGCTGTGTCCTAATGGTGTTTGTATCTAGGGCTCTCGGCCTAGTAGGCAGCCAGGCTAGAAGGCTCTCAAAGCACCGGCATGGAAGACATGTCCTCCCCAACATCCCAGCATCACGAGGGTCTGTGGCTTTCCAGGACAGCAGTAGCCTTCTAAACACCTGCAGAGCAGAGGTGCTGGTGTGGGACTCAGGGAGCTACTGAATGAGGACGGGAATTCCAGAGGAGTGTGATGTCTCCACCCAGCTTGTCCAGAGGCTGGCTCCGTACCAGCATTTCACTTAGTGTCAGTGTCCCAAATACTGGCTCTGGGGGCACTCAGATGGTCTCTAGGGACCTTTGCACTGTTAAAAACCCATGATTCCATGTGCTAAAATGCCAGGCTGGCCCATCAACCACAGGAACAGGCCTGAAACAGGGGACAACTAGGTATGGCCTCTGCATTTTCCTGTATGATGGATGTGCTGCCGAGCTGCGGCCCAACCCAGGGAGTGTCAGAGCAAGGCAGACGTGCAGGCCAGATGAAATGTGGACTCTGAAAGGGGGTCAATGGGACACAGTTTAGATAGCTGTTTCTGTCATCAGCTATGGAAGAGGGAGATACAGAGCCCATGGCTGACTCAGGGAGCAGATTGTTCAGAGAAGGAAGAGTTTAGGGCCCTTCCTGGGCCTGGTTCTCCTCTGTGAGCACTGAGCGTGACACACCCGAGTGCACTCCCAGCCTCTGAGTAAACTGGGAACCTGCTTGCCTCAATTTCAAATAAATACAGCTTATTCATATGAGTGAATAAACGCAAGACTGGGACAGCTGTTTCTTCCTTCCTTCCTTCCTTCCTTCCTTCCTTCCTTCCTTCCTTCCTTCCTTCCTTCCTTCCTTCCTTCCGTCCTTCCTTCCAGGTCCTGCCCCTGGGCTCACAGACCTGGGAAAGAGGATCTGGCATACTTGGAGGGTCCATGCTGACCACTGGGCATCACAGAGAAGAACCAATGAACTCAACTAGTTGACCCAGAAACACCTGTGAGTCCAACTGGAGTACCTGGGAAGCTATCTTTCTCAAGAGGTGAAGACCTGTGCAGGAAGGCTGTGCACATTATGGCCGATAGGATATTTTGGTACTAACCCCGGGTCCCAGACACCTCTCTGGACCCAGCTGTGTAACCCTCACGGCAGGGGTTGAACACACAGCTGAGGTGGGGGAAGTGAGACAGCACCGCCCTGGTAGCAGTATGTCAGAGGTCAGCAATGAGATAGAAACAGGAGCATGATGGGTAGGAGAGCGGGGGAGGGAATCCTGCGTTCTGACCCAGCCTCTGCCACAGACCAGGTTGTGATCAGGTGAGCTGTGTCCCTCTCTGGGCCTCAGGTTCCTCATCTATGAATGAATGTAAAATGTCCAAACTCACTGTTGGCTCCCCCTGAGGGCATGAGGGACGAATAGAACAACACTGACACTCAGAGTGCTCCAAGTGCGCACGCGCGCACACACACACACACACACACACACATTCACACCCACATGCTTGTGCACACTCACATACTTACACACACCCACTGACACACATGCATGCAGACACATATGTTCACACACTCATTTGTGTACATGCAGCCCCCACACACATGTATTGATGCACACACACACTCCTTTACACATACCTCCACACATGCACACACACATCAACACAGATCTCTGAATACATATCTCATACTGCATCCATATTCCACACTTCATCTCCAAGTTTGCAGAAAGCAGGAACAGACCAGTCAGGAAACTAAAATAAAAATCATCTGGAATACTTTTATGTGCTCCTGTTGTCTTGCTGCCTCTGGTTTAGTCCCTTTTCCCATTGCATAGGGCCAGATACATCGGTTTGTATGTAGGCACCTCTTTCAAGGAAATAAGACATTAGGAGGAAAGAAATTTATATGAAGAGAAAAAGAAAGAAGCCCTCCCTCACCATGCATGGGGGAGGGTGAAAGGATGTTTAGAGTATTCTTGTAGAACATTTGTATAAAGAACTACATGTCCTTGTTTACTTTCTGTGGAGCCCCATTTCCTCCCTAGAATTCCTGGTGGTCATATTCACCAGTTACAGGGCTCTTCGGAGGAGAACTGAGACCCAGAGCCACACATGTGCCCGGGGCAAGGCGGCCACGGGTCTGGGTCTCCTCACCACTCTGTGACCTGGTTCCAGAGCTTACACCTAGAGACATCTGTGTCTCTTGTGAGCATCCCCAGTTCTGCATACCAGGGCAGGCTCTGGCCGACCCTGTCCTGAGGCACCATGCTAGGACTGTCCCCTCCACTGCAGTTCTGAAGTCCATAAGACAAGTCCTGAGGTCTCACCTTCACTTACAAAACACTTTCCTATTTCTTACTCAATGTCATCTGCACACTTTTATGCAAAGTAGAGCCCTGTTTGACAGGAAAGGAAACTGAGGCTTAGAAAGCTGTTAATTGGCTCAAGACCATGCAGCAAGAAAGTCAGACAGATTAAACTTGTCTCATGGATAATAAATAATAATCAAAAGAAATTACGTTAATAATAAGTTGATATTTCTAAATGGCTTTTCAAGTCCTCAGCACCATTACAAGTGCTTTGTATGAACAGTTTATTTAATCCCTGCCACCCTATGAGGTGGGTACTTTTATTGTCCACAGTGAGCAGGGGCAGACATTGAGGCCCAAAGGCTCAGGCAACATTGCCTGAGGCCACATGCTCATGGATGGAGAAGCGAGTGCTTTGGTCTAACTGCTCTGCTGTCCAGAGGAAGTCCTGGGGCCCTGTGCCCAGCTGGGTTTCAATGTGTAGTGCCACGTCTGTCCATAGAGAACTTCTCCCCGCCAGTCGCTGACAACCCCTGCTCCCCAAGGATCAGGTAACTGATCCTATTGTGGGTTTGCTGCAGACATAAATTAATATCATTTGCCCTTGTATTTGTCTTTGCTAAAATCACTGAAATCACACTAACGGTTACATATAATATGCAGGAGTGGAGGTAATGTCGTTTCTAAATTAATTTCCACCTAACAGTTTTCGATTTTCAGTTTTCCTGAGGATGGAGGCTGCTGCAAGGAAGGTACAATTGCAGTAAATCTATCTTGTCCCCAGAGTTGATAAAATGACCGACAGGAGCCCGAGAGTGAGGGTGCATTAAAAAACAATGATTCAGACTGTTATCTAATTTCCCTAGTAATAGGAAAAAAAATAATCTTTGGGTGTAAGTAAAACAAATCAACAACATATATATATATTTTAAAATAGTGTTTTGTCTTTCCAAAAGTGTTGGGTTGGACTGAAGGGACATTGGTGGGCCCCTCACCAGCATGGCAACAGGTCAATCACCCTAATAGACAGTTGGCACAGTATCAGACAGGAAGGTGGGACCCCAACCAAGAGCCTCGAATGCCAGGGCCCAGGGTTGCCACAAATCAGCCCTTCTGTAGGCATGCACATAGCAGGCATGAATCATATCTGGTGCTTTGCTGAAAAGGTCTAACTTTGTGGTGAGAAATGACACATGTTCATATTAAGTAAAATGACAAGGCACAGTGTGACTGTAACAGCTAGAGTGACTAATTGACATCAGTACAGCAGTCCTCTGATATCTCAGCAGGGCCTTAAATGTCTGATCAAAGGGCTGCAACTTGAGGAAGGACAAAGCCATGCTGCCTTCTCCACGGGCTGTGGGCGGAGGTGCCAGGGCAGTCGCCTTCGGAGCTGCAACGCTGTTATATAATCACCTATTTCAGAAGACAGCCTTTTTCCCATTTCAAGTCAAAATCCATTTTGACGCCTCCTAAATACAGGTTCCAGGGTTGAGTGCATGCGAGAGCCCACAGACATTTTCCTTGTCTCCATGCCCACTTTTCCCAGCGCCTTGAAGTCCGTGAAAAATACCAATCAGCATGCCTGGGCAGCTGAAGTCCCCTGCCGGCCTTGCACCTGGACCCAGTGCTCTGCAGCCTTCCTGGGGTCCAGAGTGGCCTCAGAGGCAGGCTGCAGTGGTGTTTAGGCCTCGGACCGCGTCCTGGTTTGTCTGTCTGTGTCTGAATGAACCAGTGGGTTCTAAGCTCTCTGCGGGGCTCTGGTGCTGGCTGACCCTTCCAGAACACTTCATGTCTCTGCAGAAACCCTTAGGCTGGCCAGGGAGTATGGGAAACTACAAGGGAGGCTGGTGAACTTTATAAATCATGGTTGTAGTTAAAAGAACCCTTTGGCACAGACTTGGAAAGAGTCTGAATTTGGGTCAGGTTGCTCAGAGGCAGTGACTTACGGAGCCGTTCATGGAGGGACCCCAGTGGCAGGAGGTGTCTTGGCAGGTTAGCAAGACTTACTCTCCTCATCCTCATAGAGGCCAAACCCCTTCTCGGTGTCACCCTCCCTTCAGGTGGCCTCTTGTGATTTCTTTCTTTAATTCAATATGAAGACTGTCTAGATGTCCAGTGGACATTATTGGTATGGGGGAGGGTGCAGATGAGCACAGCTCAGTGTGAACTGCTTCCAGTTGCCTCCCACCCTACTCCAGGTGGTCTTTCAGGGAGAAGAAGTTGTTTCTGGAACATTCTAATACTGCTGTAGGGTGTCCACGCAGTGCTTGCCACCGTGAGCAGGGTGACCTGACCTGTGGAGAAGTTCAGTGACTCACTGTCACTGCCCTCTGCGATCTGAAGAAGTGATGTTGGACAGCCCCGCCATTTCTGAACTCGTGCCCTCCTTAGTGAGGGCTACATGCATGTACAGTCAGAAGCTACGCCTGGGTTTATATCAGCTAAAATGACTCAGTAACTTGCACCGGCGATTCTGCAACAGGCCTTGGGGGTGGTGAAACCAGGAAGGCCAACTGCTTTCCCCCTGCTTAGAAAGTGCTGGGCAGGAGATCTCAGACTGCCGGCTCTTCCGCCTGGGAGCGGAGGGGAGGTTTTCATTTATCTCTCGTGCCCTTTGATGTACAAGCCCCTGTCTGCTTGATGCCCTAAACCAGAGAGACGACGATGAATTCCTTTTACATTAAACACATCCAAGTCTGGGAAGACAGTCATATTTCTGAACAAGTAAACCTGGCCGTGACTTTGGCGTTCACTAAGCTCAAGCTGGTTATCCGGGGCTGCAGCTCACAGAGCAATTGTCGGGTGTTTGTCCAGCGGGTGCAGATAGAGGATGTGGGAGTACCCTCTGACCGGCTTCCAGCAGGAAGAAACCCACCTCCTCTTTACATCCACTCGACTCACAAGGGAGTCTGTCTCTTTCAGGGGCTGGGAGGAAAAAAGAAGAAGAAGAAGAAAAAAAACAGCAACCAAAAATGAGAGGGATCTGGGAGAAAAAGAGAGGGCAGAGAAGGAAGAAAAGATGAAACGTGGAAAAAGAGCAAAAGGAAATGAAAAGAACTTTACCGCTCGGCTTCTTCTCCTGCCTGACCCAATTATCAGATTTTGCATTTAAGTTTAAGACAGGAGATCAAACGGCGAGAAGCACTTTGTACTTCTGCCAGCAGACCATATGATATCTCTCAGTCACTCTCCTGCACGCCAGGAACATGGAGCCGTGCCTCCCGGCCAGGCCTGCACATGGTGCAATGTGCAAAACACAGCAAAACCCCGAAGTGACTGTGCCCGTGGACCCCGGCCAGGATTTACGGTGCTTTATCAGTGAGAGAGAGGAAGGCAGAGCACGATCTAATTATAACTTTCCACAAATAAGTCAAAAGCAGAATGAGAATTGAAAGAAGAACCAAAGGCCTGTGTCATGCGTACTTGGCAAAATCGATCATCTTTGGGGTTGTTTTTATGGGCTACAGAACTTTTTACAAGGTATGGATCATATCTGTTCTGGGATTTTGACGTGGCTTGTGGTGGCCGGGCGTGTTCTGCACAGACGCTCAGGCCTGGATGGCAGACGTGAACATTGAGCCATTAAGGATGGCCTCCCGAGAGAATTACCTGAAGAACATACTCTATTATGTGTGGGGATGGTGTCAGTGGGCTTTGTATGGTATTTAGGGGTTTTCATGCTTTTGGGCAAGGCCCTGGCTTTGTGTGGCTATATAAAATAGATGCTTTGGGAAGGTCACGTCACTCTTCCAAGAACTGTGGTAAGCATGGGCAGGTG
Source organism: Saccopteryx leptura (assembly GCF_036850995.1). Classification (NCBI taxonomy): domain Eukaryota; kingdom Metazoa; phylum Chordata; class Mammalia; order Chiroptera; family Emballonuridae; genus Saccopteryx; species Saccopteryx leptura. The sequence goes on along the minus strand of NC_089504.1, from coordinate 223,612,960 downwards.
ATGACGTCCGTCCACTCCAAGGCTGGCAGTGTGTGAGGAGTTGCGGTGTAAGGGTGGAAGGATGCCCTGTTTTTCATAGGAACACGTTTCAGAAACACCATGGATGACCTCCTCTCCATTAATGATGGTGGAATTAGATTGGGCACAGCTGCACTCACTTTTGTGAATGAGATCAGCTAATACTCTATAGATATTTTTCGAATTCAGCCCTTTCTCTGGGAGCGGACAAGGTGGAGGAACATGGACATCACTGTTTTGTTCTGATCCTGATGGCTGGGTGTTTCCACAATGACCTTGAGGTCACCTTCTCCATGGGCCTTTCCAGTTCCCATTTCCCTCCTTTCTGAGGAAAAGGCTCACTTTCTACTCTGTGCCTACACCAGGTTCCTAAGTTGGTCAGGGCTCCTGTTCTGGCTTTTGCTACAGTGATTCATTTATGTGTCTTACTTGTTCCATCTGCAAACTTGTTTGCCCCTCTGAAGCAGGCACCCACCCTTGTGCCTATTTCACACACAATTATCAACCTTGCAGCCCGCTGGTTAAGAACAGGCGCATGCAGCAAGAAATGAATAATTGGCCAATCTGGGTTAAGAGTCCACAGAAGTCCTTGGTGTTGCTTTTGCAATTCTCCTGTACATTCAAGTCGTTTCAAAATACAGAGTTAAAAAAAATAAAATAAAAAAGAGTCACAGGAGTTAGGTAATTCTGGATTTCAATACTGGCTAAATCGCTTAAGAGCTGTTTGTAAACGGAAGGTTTTACATTTAGTAGCTCATTTGATCTTCATAATCCTGTAAGGTGAGGATGACATTATATATTTAACCCAACTGTAGACTTGAGGAAAATGAGGCCAGAAAGGGTGGATGAACATGTCATAAAGGCCTGTGCTCATATAGACAACGCTGTGTTATTTACAGTTCAAACTGACTTCACGTACTGTTAAACTCCCAAGAGCTCTGAAGAAACACAGGGTTGGGTCAGGATCTTTCAACAACAAAATAATTTCTTTTATAGAACACATAGTAGGTTCCAATCAAGACTCTGACCTGAAAAGATGCAGCATACAACTTGACATTCTTTTCTTAATTAATTTCTGGATAATAGATCAATAAGGAGAATCCACAGTAAACTAAACATTTGGAACTTTGTTAATTTTATCCTTTCCTTGTCATCATTACAGTTTAAGGAATGATTTTTCTTGCCTGACCAGGTGGTGGCGCAGTGGGTAGTGCATCAGACTGGGATGCGGAAGACCCAGGTTCGAGACCCCGAGGTCACCAGTTTGAGCACGGGCTTATCTGGTTTGAGCAAAGTTCACCAGCTTGGACCCAAGGTCACTGGCTTGAGCAAGGGGTTACTCAGTCTGTTGAAGGCCTACGGTCAAGGCACATATGAGAAAGCAATCAATGAACAACTAAGGTGTTGCAACAAAAAACTGATGATTGATGCTTCTCATCTCTCTCCGTTCCTGACTATCTGTCCCTGTCTGACTCTCTCTCTGTCTCTGTAAAAAAAAGAAAAAAAGGAATGATCTTTCTTTTACCTTAAGAAAATACCTTATTATTTTGCTCACTTTAATCACTTTCAAGATACATTTAAAATTTTTGTTATATTTCCTTCTACCTACCATCCATTCATCATCCATCCATCCATTCATCCATCCATCCATCCATCCATCCATCCATCCATCCATCCATCCATCCACTCATCTGCTTATCAACCCACCCTTCCATCCTCCGTTATGTATGCTGTACATACTATGAAGAGGTTATTTTCAAAGGGAAGGTGTGTATCTTGCCTTCACCAAATTGAAGGAGGTGACACAGGCATAACCATAGCAGAAGGTGGGAGACAGGTCAGTTAAAGGATGCTAGACAGAGAGGCAAATTCTCATAGTTTAGTAGAGGGAGCAAAGATTCTTCTACCAGGCCCATGAATTGCAACAATCAAACTTCAAGCACCACTTATTTCACAGGACAGCCAAACAACATACTGTGTGGTTCACCAGCTCCTTATAAAGGACTTCTGGGGCCTTTATATACTATAGATATAGTGGTCCATGGCACTGGATGTCTCTCTGGAAGGATGCCCACTGGGACAATTTTAACAACCCTTTGTAGGGTTGTCACTGATCACTTAGAGACCATAATTTTCTAAAACTAGTATAGAAGAATTTTGCCTACACAAAATAACATGTCAACACTTTATATGTATGTGGCATTTTTATGTCCATACCCAGATATTTATGTAATTCATTCCACACATATAACCCCTGGGTAAGCTTATTATTACTAGAAAAACCGGAAATTTCGCCTCCTCTTGCTCCAACTTCCAAGTGATTTATAAAATACTGAATTAGAGATACCAACAGTAATCCATGAGGCCTGGAAGGAATACTCTTCATCTAGTGAAATGTCCATTTGGTTTCTGCTTCCACATCAATATTCTATAGCAAAACATCTTCCAATTCCATGGTAATTAAATAAATATAAGTTTTTACTAGGCTTCGCACCAAGAATGCTTGAAAGTGAACATTGATGATGTCTGCTGGCTCCTTTTATCCACTTGCTTATTACCTACCTAAAGAGCTTTATAGGACCCATTGCCTTAAAAAGCAAAAAAACAAAAACAGCCAAAAGCAAACTCGTGATCCCCCAAAGTGTGAGGAAATGAAATTTTTGCTTGGTGATTGGTGAAATGAGTTCTACGTTACCATCACTAAAGGTGTTTGCTGTTCGATAGAATTCCATTGTGAATTCTATCATAAAATAAATGATTGTCCTTGATCTTTTGTGTAAATGAAATGTTTGTACCTTGGGTTTATTTCCTATAAACTCTCCTGTAATGGATGAGATAGGTGTGACTTTCTACTTAAAGAAAAAGTGTTGGCCCTGGCCAGTTGGCTCAGCAGTAGAGCTTTGATCTGGTTTGTGGAAATCCCAGGTTCGATTCCTGGTTAGGTCACACAGGAGAAGCAATCATCTGCTTCTCCACCCTCCCCCTTCTCTCTCTCACTCTCTTTTCCTCATGCAGCCATGAATCGATTGGTTCAAGCTCATCGGCCCTGGGTGCTGAGGATGGCTCTGTGGAGTCTCTGCCTCAGGCACTAAAACTAGCTCAATTGCGAGCATGGCCACAGATGGGGTTTGCCAGGTGGATTCCAGTAGGGGCACATGCAGGAGTCTGTCTCTCTGTCTCCTCTCCTCTCACTTGGAAAAGAAGAAAAAATAATTAAAAATAAAAAAGATTCTATTTCCAAATGCTATCACCACCCTGGGCCAATGGCTCATCTGCCACTGTTAGCTTCAAAGGATTTTAATTGCCTTCTAAGGTGGGTGGGGATTGAGTGGTTTCACTCCATATACTCAGGTAGCCCACTCTGCCTTTAATATCTCAGATTTTCCAATGAATGTGAGCTTTTGGCCCAAATTATCCATTCTATCTCTTCTTTGCCTCCTACCTTCTTTGTAGGTAGTACTGTATGGGGATTGCAGGAGGGAAAGGGGTGGGGGAGGTGAAGGAGGATGGGGGGGATAGATGGTGGTGGAGAGAGACTTGACTCAGGGTGGTGAACACACAAAGCAATATACAGATAATGTATTATAGAGTTGTACACCTGAAACCTGTATAATTTTATTAACCAATGTGTCCCCAATAAATTAAATTAAAAAGATAAAAAAGACAGAGCTTTACCATCCCACCCCTTTTTGAGTCATTCCTTTCAAAAGTTTTCATCTGTGTTTTTGCAAAGGCTAAGCGAAAAGAGATGACCTAACTGGTCGTATTTCTTATTGATGTGCCTGATGGTTTTCAGTCCTCTTAATGATCACATGAACAAGATTGCTCAAGACCAGGCCCTTCTGTGGGCAGAACAAGAAGGGATCCCCCCTCTGCCAGCCAGCGGGGGTGCTGATGAGGCAGTGGCCACATCAGCTAAAGGCCTGCCCGTGCTCTGACAAGGCACTCTTCCGAAACTAGGGCAAGCTTTGCACGAAACCCCATTTTCAAACCGAAACCATGAAAAAAAATGGTGGTTCAGTGTGGTTTTTACTGAAAACCAGGTGAAGCTTTGTGGTTCAGCTGCGTTTTGACTTGAAGCCAGAGAGGAGCTCACTGTGTTTGGCTGGATCTTGTCTTATATTTCACGTTCCACTGGGTTCTGTTTCCCCAGTCCTGAAATCTGGGGTTCAGATGAAGGGTGCAACATGAACAAAATGAAGTTGGCTTGCAACTGGGTGCAGATGGAGACAGCATTAGCTTCGTAAGGGCCACACAACTCTCCTGGGTCATTGTCGGCTCCTGTTTTCTTTCAACATCCCTTCTGGGAAGGATCTTCGGCACTCTGAAGGGTGCCGAGTATTTTTTTCAGAGCAGCAGAATTATGAACACCATACACAAAAGAGAAAAGCCGATTTTACTCTTGTTTTTTTATTTTATTTTCCTAGATGCTTTTTTTCAGGTCAGCTATTAAAATGTTCGGGGCAAACATTTTAAGCAATAGATGGTGACATTCCCTCTGTGTGGGTTTACTTATGCTTTTTAATTCCAGTTTTTAGTTGCCTGGAAATCAGACCAACGTTCCGCCCTTCAAGAGCTTTTAAATTGGAAAAAGGAGCCAAAATCTGTACCTAAAACCATACTATGCAGTGGGAGGTGTTGAGTGTCAGGAGAGCTGTCCAGATGGCCAGACGTATGAGTTTAGAGGAGATAAAAGACCACTTCCGGTTGTCCACCTGACTTACACGGTGTTATATGTCAATTACATCTCAACCGACCTGGAAACACTCCTTGTGAGCCTAGTGAGATTTGAGACTCTGAAGCTCAGCTGGGCATGGAAGGTGGGAAAGTCTCGGTGGGGAAAAGGGCGGGTTAAACACAGAAGTTAGAGGTTTATTTGTTGGAATGACGTCTATAAGACAGAGTTGAGAAAAATAATGTTGGAAAGAGAGGTTGGTACTAAATCTTGGAGGGTCATCATTTTGTGGCCAGTGGGTTGTAGTCAACTTGGAAAGCTGGCAAGTAACCAAATTGGGGCAAAATGAAGTCTTTTAAAAAGCCTAATGTGTAACTTTGAAAGTTATTTGTGTCTCACTTAAAATGCAGACGAGGTAAAAAAATAAAGTAAAAAAGCAGTAATTGGCCTTTTAAAAAAAAATCACCGAAGAAAAACACATCATCCTTACACAGTTTGAGCTCTACAGTAAGATATACTTGAAATTACAGAATAATATCAAGCTCTTGAAATTAGTATTTATTAACACATATCTTGCATGAATATACTATCAAATGTCTACTTTACCAAATTTAAAAATTTTGCAAATATATGGAATTAAAAAAAATTGTTGTTATAATGGCCCCCTCCCCTGACCTAGGAGAAAAACAGAATTAAATTTCTTTCTAATGGGAGAAATGAAATACTAAAGGATAAGATTTTTTTCAGGTAGGACTGAGTTTTGGAGGGCCACAAGCTACTGTGACATCTAAGATGTTTAACCCCTAGGACCAATTTTTATCCCCTTGGGCACACTATTGCCTCTACTGGGAATACAGGATAGAGACTCAAGCCTGTTTTGCCCTGTGTGATGAACACAATGGGAGCTCTGATGTCTGGTGAAGTCTGTATCGCAGAAGGAAGGATGGATGGAGTCTCCGACAAGCTGACAATGGACAGAGATGCCGCCTGCAAGGTTAGAAGCAAAGATCAGAGAGGACAGGGAATGATGGGAGAGAGGGCAATCATGGTAGAGCCTCATGGCCAGTCATATGTTGGCTGGTTATTTTTACCTCTGGCTAGCAATTCTTTCTGTAAAATAATTTTTATTTCTGTATCATGAATTCTGCCTGGTGATGGCAGTAGAAAAGTCAAGAACATGCTATATGTACAGCCCACAAATCACAATGTGAAAGGGGTCATCAATGTAATACACATATAAAGACTTGAAATTACCATGCCTCTCCAACCCGCCTCATGTATTCAGGTAATGTTCCTTTAAATGACCGCTGTGAAAACATTCATTTTCACCAACTAGATGGATATTGTTTGGGGAAACCTCAATTAAAATAATAAAAAGCAAATATTGAGAATTTAAAAAATCAGAGTGAGCATATAGTTTCTGTGTTTTTTTTTTTTAACTGAATGTGGGTAGTGTTTGAAGAAGTCATGATTTTTTTTTTTCAATCAAAATTATCCATTTCATCTTTAAAACAAAAATAAAAAATTAGAAAAATAAGAAGGGGTCTATGTGGTATTGAATCATCCACTGTTCCCAAAGATCAATTGGTCATTATTCCCAAGAATGGACATTTTGAGCCAACATAATAATAAAAGGCGAGAGTGTTATTATTTTTCAATAGTCTTTCATTTTGAGGAGAACACTTACTTCTTTCAAAAGCCTCCAAAAACTACCCCTGGAGGATTACGTTGGTTCCTTGAGCTTGGACTATAGATTTAAGTACAGTAGTTTCTCCTTATACAAGGTTTTACTTTTCATGGTTTCAGTTACCCTTGGTCAACTATGGTCCAAAAATATTACATGGAAAATTCCAGAAATAAACAATTCATAAGTTTTAAATTGTGGGTCATTCTGAGGCATGTGATGAAATCTTTTGCCATCTCACTTCGTCTGCTAGGACGTGAATCATCCCTCTGCCTGGCGCCTCCCCACTGGGCACACTTTATCACAGGAATGTGTGTATAGAAAACCCCCTAGCATATAGAGGGTTCAGTTCTATCTGCGGTATCAGGAGTTTACTGGGGATCTTAGCACATATCCCCAAGGATAGGAGGGAGCCCCTGTACTGAGCAGTTTGATAATTTTATAAAATCTAACTTTGGTTAAGTCATTCTCAAACACGATCCTATCAGTCAAAACTCAGTTCGACTATATATAACCTCTAACTCTGTCACCGCCTAGCTTGAGCAGATATGGGTAGTTGATCATAACATCTTTATTCCACCATTACAACTCAAGACACATGGAAGTGGGATGGTCAGGTGTGTGATCTGGACTGGATTATGTGTGACTTTCCACATACTTTAGAAGTCATTCCTCCAAAGATGTTTGGAATTTGGAAGCATGCTGGAATGTCACTTGGCTATAAATCTGTTTGGGAAGGGGGTTGTATGGTGGGGCCTGAAATCTGTCCACCTCTCTGATCCAACATCCTTTATGTGTGACCTGTCAGGACGTGACTGCTTTCCAGCGTACTTCCTGGTGCTCACGACGGGTCCATGAGCCTGTGGGGACAGTAGCCATTGTCTTCACTGATGCAAGAGTGCTTTAGGCCCAATGAGCAAAATTCCACAGTGTCTTACTTTCCATGAATGAGGATAAGAGGGGCAGCTTCCGAGGTTAGTTTTCTACTTTCCCAGGAGGAAAAAAATATATTATCAAACTTAACAATTTTATTATTATTATTATTTTGCTAGAGTAACAAAATGTCACCAGGAGAACATTACTTTATTGGAAAGTTGTTGTTTTTTTAACTTGTCTGTCACAGCTTCACATATTTCATAGCTGTGTGTTTCCTGGTTAAAAAGCACTCAACTTTTCAACATTTGGTGCTTTTTTGTGAGCCAGACCCAGGCGAGGAAATTCCAAGGTTTGAGAACAGCTGTAGAAGGTAATCAAAGGGTTGTCTGATGTTCCTGCCAGTTCTGCTGATAAAGTGTGGGCTGCTTTATTAGCTAAACCTCTGGATGCTCAGAGGCTCTCTTTACTGATACTGGGGCATGTCTTCCCAAGCCACATGGATGCAAAAAGTAGTTTGTAGGTGATTGGAGTCTCTTCTACCAGTGTTCTCGGACAAAAAAAAACTACACTTTTATCTATCCTGGGCCAGGGAGGCTCCTCGTGTCCTTTAGGGGACAGACCTAGTGCCCTCTAGGGGACAGACCATTCCCCCTTGAGTTGGAGAAAGTAAAGAGTAACTGTGATGTCTACTCTTTCCAAGGGGCTCTAATCATGGAAGGCTCCAGCCGTGAATGGCTGCTTGGAAGCCAAGAAAGGTCAAGTACACTGCATATATGCCCGCTGAGTTCTGGAATATCACCTGTGACCCACACAGCTCAGGAAACGAGAGAAAGATTCTCTTGGATTTGGCGTTGCTCTTAAACATATGCTCCAAATGTTACATGCTGTCAACCCTCTTACATTTTTCCTATAAGTCACAGTCTTTATGACCAATATGCTTTTTTTTAAAAAAAACATAAGTTGGCAAATCAGATGCAAGCACTCTCTCTAATCACTGTCAAACAATCATTTATTAAGAAAAATCTTCCCACGGGGTTTATCAGGTGAGCTACAAAGAGAATTATGCAGGCACATATGTGATTTGGAAAGGCTTATGGTCTTATTCAGGCAGGCTTGACAAACACATCCTAACATGAAAACTACCAGACTGACATTTAGACAGTCTGTCTGGGATGGCCAGCTTGGTCATTTTACAGCTCCCTTCCTTTCTGAATGGTGGTTATCTATGCCGTATGTGTTCATCAATATTTTGATTCTGCTCCTGAAAAACACACATTGTCTAGTAAGTCTGTGCTATCTGTTTCTAAGCCTCATTTGCTTTTCGAGTGCATCTAGCCGTACTTTGATGATATTCATACCACTATAAAAATAGCAGCTTTGAAAAGTTGCGATGAATTTTCATGAACAAGCTTTTTTTTCAACTTGATTCAAAAGCCACCAAGTATGGAGCAAGTGTAGGATCAAAAGTCAGAAGTGCTAGCTTTTCAAGGCAGTGTGACACCGAAAGTTCACCTGGTCTGGAACCAGGTCCCCTGGCTCCAAGCACAGCTCTGCTCCTTGCTAGTGTAGGGACGAGGGCAGAGACTTGCTGGAAGACTGGATGAAAACTCTGATCCTGCGGTGGTTGTTGAGACCAAATGAGTCAGTGCACGTGAAGGACTCAAAAGGGTGCCGACCTACTGTTATTACTTTGATCCTGGCTTTGCCACTGAGGAGCAGGTCCTTGCATCCCCGGGATACCAGTTTATGTGAACAACGGACTAAGTTCTCTGAAACCATAGCCTGTTGTTTTCTGAATAATTATTTTTGTGTGTGACAGAAACAGAGAGAGACACAGAGAGGGACAGACAGACAGGAAGGGAGAGAGATGAGAAGAACCAATTCTTCGTTGTGGCACCATAGCTGTACATTGACTGCTCTCCCACATGTGCCCTGATGGGGGGGGGTACAACAGATCAAGTGACACCACCCCGTTCGCACTCAAGCCAGCGACCTTGGGCTCAAGCTGGCAAGCCTTGCTCAAACCAGATGAGTCCATGCTCAAGCTGGTGACCTCAGAGTTTTGAACCTAAGTCCTCCGCATCCCAGTCCGACGCTCCAACCATTGCGCCACCACCTGGTCAGGCAGCCTGTTGTTTTCTTTCTAAATAAAAGCATCTTGTAAATGCCTATGGGAAGTCACAGAAAGGAAGGGGCCATATAACTGTATCATCCAAAATAGGACACTTTTTAGTTTAAATGGAGATGCTATCAATACTTAAGAACTACCCTGGGACAACAGGCAGAAACCAGGCCAGCTAGGTTACCCACAAACAGGTAGTATGGTAGCCAGACAAAGGCTGGGGTGGAGATTCTGCCTGTGAGGACATTGAGGGGCAAGCATATTATTTCAAGAAATAAGGGTGGCATTTAAATAGCACACAATCGAAACAACCATTTTCAGTGTGTTCTGTATGTACTGTTTGGCCTCACATGTTTTTCAACATCCCTACATCTGTAAAAAAAACAGACCTGGCTTAAAAATCTGTTGTGTGGATTTTTATTTCTGCTGAGTTTTCCCTTATAAAGCTACCTCTGCCCTCCCAAGAGACACAGCTTTCCCCATTACTGATGGAAAGTTAAGACTCCTCAGAAGGAGGATTTCCCTTCCAGAAATTCAAAACAAGAGACAGCATCAGACAACGCGATTCTGTGCCAGTGAGCAGCCTTTCCAAAGACTTGAACGAAATAATTTGTTTTTCAGGGTTTATAGGTAGCAGATAAAAACCTACACGGAAAAAAAAATGGACAAGAAGAAGTGGAAAATGAGACGCAGAATCTGGAAGCATGAGCTTACAAAGCAATTTGTTCTAGCTCAGCAGTGCCCAGAAATAACTTGAGGTTAACAAGTGAGTATTTCTACTGGAAGATTCGGCTGCAATTAGGTCACCAATGGAGAGGAGACGTAGGTGGAAATGTAAACACCAAGACTATCATTATAAAGGCCCTTTATCAGCAAAACTTCCAGTGATGGGGTTGTTGATTTGAAATGATTAAGAGGCTAAACTATCAGAGAGGAAGATGGAGAGTTTGTGGAAAAGGCCCTGGTTAAGAACAGCAGCAGCTGGAGATTACATATGAGAAAGTAGCTTTATTGACATTCCTTGGTGAGTTAAGCTTGAATAGTCTGATGTGAAAGAAAAAATACATACTTGTTTCCTCTTGTGGTCCCCGTTCTGGCCACATGCACCCAGGCCACACATTTAATTCTGGTGGTAACGAATGATAAATCTGTGTTGTCGAGGCTAATGGAGACATGCTATCATTCTTCTGATTCACCAGGGAGAACTGGTGTGAGGATCTGTTTCTATTCTAACTTCCTAGTAAACAATAAACAACAAACAGATAAAAAGTACTGAGGAACAGATTCTGTGTGGATCCTCTTAGCTCACGCACACATGGATTCCTTTTATTTTTTCTGGATGCTTATTGGAGAGTCTAAACCAGATTTAATTGTGGAATTGGATACCTATCATTGCATTACATATGGGTTTAATGACTAGATTCTACAAATATTTAGGTCCACGGGAGCCATGGAATTCGGTAGACTATTATTTCCTGCCATATGAATAACTGATTTTTCACAGCAGATTTCATTGGCTAACTCATTCGATCCATTTGGTTTGATCATTTAGATGTTCCAAACCACCAAATGATGATCTATTTTTTTTCTTCCAGTTTCCACCACCATACTGATACAGCTTTAAGTTTCAGGGGTTGTGTCTGTTTCCTTAGCAACAAAATGGTTCTGAGACCTGATTATTTTTTGTATCTGTGGTTCATTGCCATCCGTGCAGTGGGAGTTTCCATCTCAAATTTATTTTCTTTACATGTGGCTGATGCTTGAACAAAAGCCTGGAAAGACAGGCCTTAGAACAGCTGCTAAACCTGTCGCTTTAAAGCAAGGCTGCTGTGTCCGCACCGGCAGTTAGCTGGGCATGTTTATGAGTGTGTGCCGCGCAGAGGCATCCACACAGACGAAGGGTGCTCCACTTTAGCCAGCATTGTTAAGTGTCTTGTTCCATTTCCTTTATCACATGTATCAGTGCTCATCTCCTTGAATCCTCATAACTATAAATTGCTGTCCCCCCTCCTATCAAGAATTTTAAAACTCTCTTTTGCCACATATGAGGTATAAAGAACTCTCCTAGGGATAATCTTTTAAATCCAACCTACTCAAGGAACTACCATTGATATCAGATGTTAAGTAAAAGGAAGGAGGTTTATTGTTAGTGGAGGTTTAGCTCTTATGAGAGTCCCAGGGCCAACCCAAGGCTTAGTTATGAAGTCAGAAGATGTTTGTGAGAAAGAGTGAAGGGGAGAGAGAGAGAGAGAGAGACAGAGAGAGGAAGGAAGAGAGAGAGAGAGAGAGAGAGAGAGAGAGAGAGAGAGAGAGAAGGGTGAGTCAGAGGGAGAGAGAAGGGTCAGGAAGGTTACCATCCACTAGGCTTTTAGCTTAGTTGTCAATTTTTTTCTTTATGGTTAAAAAAAAAAATCTAGCCTCATGAAAAAAAAATATATTGCTATCTCCAATTTAAAAAATAAGAACTGAACTCAGAGAAATCCCTCAAGATCTCAGAAGCAAGAGGTGCTAGAACCCAGATGTGAAACGTGGCAGCCGGTTGCTGAGTCCACTACACTAGGCTGCTTTCCCGAGTGAGTCCTTAGGAGCATTGTGGGCACCCAGGTCCACATCCTCTGGGCTTCTCTGGCCCCAGATGCCGGTTGAGCTGCAGAGGGAGAGGTCATTAAGCGTAGGCATTGTCAAACAGCAAATGCATGAGGTGGAACTGCTGGAGGACGAGGGCCTTATGAGACACCGCAGGTCACACCCAGGCGTCTGCCTTGTCTCTCAATATGGCTTCTAGGAAGGTCAGGCCAAGGAAGCCCGAGTGGTGGGTGAATCATAGGGAACACTAAGCCAAAATACTGAATGAGTCATTCTTTCCAGAAACATTGGTCTCTATTTCTCCAAAACTCTTGACAGACTTTTACAGATGGGGGTAGCATAAAAGTGACTTAAATGTAATAGTACGACTCATAAAAATAGATTCTAAAATACATTTACTACTATTACTACTATAATAGCTTTTACTTTTTGATAAGTTCCTACTAACATGTCAGATTCTTTAGTCACCAAAACATCAAAATAGCATGCCACATGCTTTCTGGGTATAAAAAGTGCTAATTACATGAAATGGTAATGATGTACAATCCTCTGACTATCTGCTCTCACATGGTCTGTCTGCATGCTGGGCCTGCAGCAAACTTGGTTCATGCATAGCCAGAGGTGTGGTAGGTAGAACTTAGCTCCTGGTTGTGTGTGGGGGTGAAGGGTAGGGGCTTCAAAGTCAATCCTGAAGTTTCAACCCTGGCTACCAAAGGGCTGGTGGTGCCTTTGCCCAAAATTAGAAAGTTGGAAAGTCTGAGAAGAAGATGCAAAATTCGTTTGGGACACATCTTTCCCAAGGTTCTTTGGGGTGACATCTTGATGGATGTAATTCAGGAGTCAACTGAACACAAGGCCAGGGCTCATGGATGGGCCTGCCTGGGGACCTGAGTGGATAGTCACGGGCTTGGGGTGCTCAAGGCTAGAGTGCGCAGTGTCCCAAAGGGAAAAGGTGGAGTGGAAAGGAAAGAGAGTCGAGGACCAAGTCTGAGACACATTTGGGGCAGGGGAGAAGAGAGGCAGACACAGAGGGAACTCTGGGAAGAGTAGTAATAATAAATCGGACAAGAAATCACCATCATGTGCAAAAGCAGACCCAAGGGGTGGGGGCATATTTTTTCAAAGGATGAGATGGCCTAGACTATAGGTCCTTGAGTATCAAATAAGTTAGCACAGTGGCCCACTTAATATGTCACTGTGCACCAGCGTGTCCCCTGTGAGAGCAGGAAAAAGGAGGGATTTACTAAGAACTCCAGAGTTTCACACAATCCGCCCTATTACTTCTCTGCAGAGGGAGACCACCACAGCAGCAACAGCCCTTTGTCCACCTTCCAGGAAAGATGGCGTGTGACTCACTCCAGTGCTTTGTGACAGGTAGAGAAGAGCGGAGGGAGAGTGTGCAGGAATGGAAAGATGAAAGAAAGGCATTTTCAGACAAGAGAATGCGCAGCCGGTGGAGAGAGACAAGAGGAGAGCAGAGAGAGAAGGGAAGGGAGTGCCGATGGGCAGCTCTGGAGGGAGCGGGATGCTTTTAGCGGGGGGCACAGGTCATGGCCACCTCTCGGGAAGGGGGTGGAGCAAATACAATATTCCTTGGAGAGAGGGCACGTCTTGGTCACAGGAAGGAGGGAGGGCAACAAGTGCTTTATACATACTCACTACCCTTCTTGAAAAGTCAGGGGTAGAGCGTCTCCCCAGAGGAGAGGCTGTCTGGAGAGGAGGAGGTGGGGCTGGCGGCTTAGGGTCAGGCCTGGTGCAGCCCCTGAGCACAGAGCCTGAAAGGGCACATTGCATGGACAAATTGGGTATTGAGCGCATGAGTTAGACAAAGCAAACTGTGTCAAAGTGGTTTTCATTATTCCAATTATACTTATAAGACGAGGGAAAGCAGAGATAGGAAGTTGTGGGGCTTCTGCAGGGAGGCAGCAGTCATTGTGTGTGGCCAAATGATGGATAGGGAACTGAGGACCCTGCCACCGGGCAGAAGGAGCTCATGGGAATACGAGATCCAGAGCCTTTCACCTCCCCGTGGTCTGGTCCTGTGTCTTGAAGAAGGGTTGATGGGAATGAGGATTTCGAGGCTGCTGGGGAGATGTCATGGAATGATGGGGCCCAGGTCAAGCCCATTGCAGCAGGATAATGGTTATCAAGGTCCTGACTGGCTTGACAGCCCAAGTGGCCACAGGCACTTGGGATCACTATGAAGATGGCAAATGTACTCCGTTGGAGGACTGTAGACAGGAAGAAGTAGAGGCTGTGGATGTTTTATAGGAACATTCTGTAAATGTGAGATCCTGAAGATGGTGCCACTTTTGCTCTGAAAGCTATTAGCCTATGGAGAGTGTTCAAACATTCTAAGGCCAGCTGTGCCCCACTCCCCACCCTGGTCTCCACTCTGACAGCTGAAGGGGGGGTCTTTGGGACCTCTTATGTTGGGTTCCTTCCATTCTGCTCAGTGGACTGGTCTTCTTCTCTCACACATGAACAGATTCTTATGTGTAAGGTAAACACTTTGCTTATTCAGTCATATTTTATTATCCTGTATTATATTATCACAGGTGTTTTACTGAAATCAATATTTCCTTCTCCACTGGTGTGGCATCAGATATAAGAAATTGTTTTAGAGAAATCTGTCTGTCTGGGATATGACCCCTTGATCGGACTCTTTAGATTAATGACTATGTCTCCGGATGCTTCTCATGGAAACCTCCTAGGTTTTCTCACATTAACACCCAACACCCCTTCCATCAAACCACGCCAGGTCATGGGTCCTAGGCTGGCACTCTTTGTTTCCTTCAATATGAAAGCTTAAAGGTCAGATTCACCACTGTGCCACAAGCTGTCAGTCTGTGCAGGGAGTTCCCAAAACGAGGCCAGCTATAGCTAACACTGCAAGATGGGCCAGGGGTGATGTATGGGTATAGCAGATGAGCCACAACTCCCCCTGCAGTCTCCCCCAAATATTCGTGTCAACTCAGAGCCCCAGCACATGATCTTATTTGGAAACAAGATGTGACTAGTTTAAGGTAAAATGAGGACATACCAAAGTCAGGTGGGCTCCAAATCCAATGGCTGACCTCCCTGCAGGACTAGGAGACCACAGAGAGGCAGAGGGAGAACTCCATGGGAAGACTGAGGTGGGAACTGAGGCGATGCAGCCACGACCCACAGACTGTGAATGGTTGCTGGGAGCCACCAGAGGCTAGAAGAGGGTCCTTCCAGAGAGCCTCAGGGGGGAGTGTGGCCCTGCTGACCCCTGGGTTTTGAACTTTGAGCCTCTAGGTCTGTGAGACAATCCATTTCTGATGTTTTAAACCACCCTACTTGTGGTCATTTGTTTCAGCAACCCCAGGAAATGACCACAGTCCCCAACCATGACCTCTTCTTAGCTTCTCCCTGCCCAGCTGGGAAGCCACGCTGCCCTGGAGCCTGTCCTGGTGTAACTAACATGATTTCAAGTCTGGGAAACCTCGTCCCAGAAGGCTTCATGCCCAGGTAAGTGTATTTCTTTGGACTGCCCTGATCATTAAGGCGTCGTGACTTACATCGTTGTTCCTTTGAACTTCAATCCGTGGCTGAACCAGGGACATTGTTTTGACTATGCTGACAGTTTTTCTAAACTCCCCACTGTGTGGTTTCCAGGTCAGACAGTCAGGCTTTGTTCTGTGAATCACTGCTGAAGGATTCAATTAAGTCTTGCTTCGCCCGCCTTGTGGCCAGGGTTTCGGTGACTGAGCGAGGACAGGGGCATTTAGAAAGTTACTGAAGGAAGCCAGACCTGGGTAGAGAGCAGCGTGCCGACATCAGGCAGGGAACATGGAGATTAGGGGGCTCGAGCTGGCGGTGACGAACGGAATCACCAGGAGCTCAGCTCCTTGGCGTGAAAGGCAGCTGGCGACTCCTGACACTATTTTAGGACCCAAAAGAGAAAGTAAGGGACTTTGTTAAATCACTTAAAAGAGCCTGAGTGTCGAGGGGAGAGGAGACATGTGTTAGCACCACAGCCCTTCTGCCGCAGGAATGAGAAAGGATCAAAAATGGGAGTCTGGTCATGATCTTTGTGGCGGGGGCTTCCTTTGAAGTCTGACATCACTAAAAAACTTCTCATAAAACCAACAAGGGGGGAAAAAAGAGCATCTCATCCCGCTAGGAGTACACCAAAGACTATGGAAATGAGAATCGGTTAAGCTCTCTGCAGAGGCAGGAATCCAAGATCACTCAGGAAAAGAAAGAGGATTTCTCAAAGGGCCCGGAAAATGCTGCCTCTGTTGGCAGGCTTGTTTGAGGGGCAAGGGTCCCGCCTCATGCCAGGAGACCAGGTAGAGGGACCCGTCCCCAGCTGAGGACCCTGGTGGCCCTGGGCAAGTCCTGGAGACTCTTGGAACCTCTGTCTCCTGGTTCTGGAGCGAGGTGGTTCTTGCCAGCCCAGCTTCCCTTGCAGGACCGTGTGGGACTCCGAGGAGACACGGCGCGTGAATTCACTCTGTCAATTTCTAAGCATCCTATAAATACAGACAAGTAAGGACAGGTACTCACTGAAGCTGGGCCCAGGATGCTCTAGACATCCCATTTCCCTGCACCCTGTCAGGTGCCAGCGGCCCAGCTCTGGGAGTCCCAGTGGGTGGGATGGTCCCTTGTTTTTTGTTTTTGTTTGTTTTTTTGCATCAGCAATGTGTTCATGCCATGGCTGATGGCAAACACAGTCCCCAAGGGAGACCGAGTTGCTTGCCTTTTTAGGACATCAGGAGGAAGGCCATGCTGCACCACCCTCCCAGGGGCTGGTCCTTTTGGGCACGAACCCCGGAGAGGCCAGGGATGTGCTGATCTCAGGGAAGGGGATGGCAGAGTCCTAGCCCCCAGCCTGTAGCCCTGGCTTGTGTGTTTCTCTGTGTGCCACACTGTCACTGAGTGCTCTTAAACCTGTGCTGTGGGCACCTGCCGTGGCTTCTCCTCCTCACAGCTGTGACAACAAACACCGAGTCTGCCTGTGCCTTGATCTTGAACTTCCCAGCCTCCAGGACTGTGAGAAGTGAAATCTGTGGTTTATAAGCCACCCAACCTATGGTAGTTTTGTCAGAGCACCCTCAACAAACTAGGACACTGAAAGCCAAGAGGCTCCTGGGAGGACACCGTGGGCTGCCAGGAACCCCGCCTGGCCCAGCTCCCTCACTGTACCCCAGCTGTGTTCTCTGGTGGGCTTCAGCGATCCCGGTAACAGGGTGTTTTCTGAACACACTGGGTCTCTTTCTGCCTCCAGGTCCTTGAACTTGCCCCTACTTCTACCGAAAACCCCTTTTCTGCCTCCTCCCCTGGCTAAACCCTCCCAGTGAAAGAATATTCATGTCTGCTGTCACTTCTTGAACAGGTTGGGGCCAACCCTGTGCCTCCAGGCGGCCCTGTGAGTCTGTTCCCTGGCTTGCCACTCCCGGTCGAGCTCTTGAAGACATGGCTGTCCAGCTGACCCTGGTGAAGCACCTATGGGCTCTTGGTTGACTTTATTGTACTAACCTCTAGGTAGCTCCCACTATGTGCCAGTGAACATTCTAAGCACATGGTAAGTATCAACGCCTTCAGCGGAAGCAGGCAGGGACAACTACACTCCTGTTTCACAGGTGAGGGAATAGAGACACAAATAGGTTATGTGACTTGCCTGAGGTCACACAACTAAGTTGTGGATGGGGGGATGGCTTCTCTGCCCATGGGCCTGAATTGAGATGAGTAGGGTCCCCTAAACTCAGGCCCACTCAGAACCTCAGAATATGACCTTCTTTAGAATAAACTCTTGGCAAAAATCACTAGTTAAGATGTGAATCAGGGCGGGCTCCTAAGAGAACCTGAGCCCAGCCTGGTCTCCACGAAATTAACATTCTAGGGGGACAGGCCCTGAAACAATCAATACACAAGTGGTGATTTCAGAGAGTGATGAGGGATATGAAGAACTATTCCTTTCTCAAATGATAATGAGGACTTACTAAATTAAATATTATAAAAACAAACAAACAAATGGTGATGTCCTTTGCCTGTGTTAGCGATTGTGCATTCACTTACATGTTTGCCTTGGGGTATACGCAGCACCCTGGAAGGTCAGACTCCGATGGTCCCCCAGCTGGCCCCACTGGCCTTTGCGTGGCAGCCTGACTGGTGGCTAGAGTAGCCCATCCAAGCCTAGCTTCTCCCTCGTGGGGCCCGCAATGAAAGGGATGACTAGGCAGGCGCCTGTCCAGATCCGAACAGGAGGGAGAAGGGAGCCTCCCCTAGGTCAGTTCCCTGGCTGGGCTGGCAGCAGGGCCACTCCTTTCCTGCAAGTACAGGGCACTCGACATGCCCCTTGTCTGGCAGATGCCATTACCCCTGGGGATACTTTTCAGGTGGCTGCTTGGAGAAAGACACATGGACACAATTTCAGGAGCTTTTCAAACTTCCAGAAAGAACAACAGGCAAATTTCCCAAACTTAGTGTAGATACTTTAGAGATCTCACTCATGAGTATGGGTCACTTCAAATACAAGCAATGTGACTTAGTTACAGAATCAGATAATCACATACAGCGAGGGGGGTGATGGCATGATAGAAACCATCATTTTAAGAGAGAACTATTTTGGAGAGAGGAGCGATTCTGGGGGCAAATGAAACCTTGCCGGTTTTCCTGCATTCTCCAGTGACTTTCCACTTGATTGGAAACACCGTAACTAGGAGTCACGGCGGGGGGTGGATATTGGTTTGTTTGCTTATTCCTAGACAGACAGGCAGGTAGGCAGTCAGGCACACACACACACACACACACACACACACACACGCACACGCACACGCACACCTGCCTGAGGAATGGGGGGAAAGACCAGGAATAAATGCAATGGTCTGGTTCCCTTCACGTCACTCACTGATTTTCCTAAAAGTGGATTTTCTCATATCCTTTGAAGTCAGGCAAGTGGCTTTGGTGGCAGCCATGTTCCGCTGAGGTGGCGGGTAATGTGCTCTACTGTCTCGGAGCCTCTTTTAGCAACAGGGAGGGCTGATGTCCCCTGAGTGAGCAGAGAAGGCGAAGAGAAAGGCTGTGATTCTAACCAGATAAATAGGGAGCTCATTCTGGACCACCGGATCCTTCCATGGTTCTAAAGCAACCAGGAGAAACAAGGCCTTGACCACTGCCTTTCAAATTTTCTTTTTTTTTTTAAGAATATTAAAAATTATCTTTAAAGAAATGTCTAAACTTGGTGAAAGTATATTTACCCAAGATATCAACTATCTAAATATATGATTGATCAACCTTTTTCCATGGATGAAGACACAGTGAAGGGCTGGATATTCAAGCTCACACATACACCTGTTGACATTTTTATGGTTGTAGATAAATCAGTCAATACATGTAGGTAGATTTGAAAAAAAAAGTGACCTTGGCATTTTTTTTTGGAATCTCAGGGAGAGGATGGATAGTAACTAAACTCCCCATGGCTGTCGTTTCGCAATATCTGTAAGTCAAGTTACAATGCTGTGCACCTTGAACGTACACAGTGCTGTGTGGCAGTTCTGTCTCCCTAGGATGGGGAAAATAATGGAAGGAGAAACAAACAAGAAAACCAGGGTTAGCTTCCAGCTGAAAGACCGCCTGGGAACCTCTGTTCTCGTCCACCCTCAGGGACCTTGGCCACATTCTGGGCGGTTAATTTGGTTTCCTGACTGGAATTGCAACACCCTGCAGCAGAGTAGCCTGTAGCTCCAGACGAGCCCATGAAC
The DNA here is from genome assembly GCF_036850995.1 of Saccopteryx leptura. Taxonomy (NCBI): domain Eukaryota; kingdom Metazoa; phylum Chordata; class Mammalia; order Chiroptera; family Emballonuridae; genus Saccopteryx; species Saccopteryx leptura. Next base: position 223,593,266 of record NC_089504.1, on the reverse strand, counting down.
GGGGTGTCAGGAAGTCCAGGAAACCATGAGTCAGCTCAGCACTGGCACCCGGGCCACCGAGGCTTGAAAGGAAACTTGATCAGTAGCCGAAGTCAACAAAGGGGACATAGCAAACCGCCTGGTGCTGGGAAACACAGCCTGGGTGAGGTGTGGGGCAGGCCAGGGAGGGCCAGCGGCATGTCCCCGTGGACCCCCCACACTGTGCCCCTCCCTTCCCAGAAGAGACTGTCCAGCCCTTCAAGCTCTGACCACAATGGGTGGAATTTAATGACCTGGGAACTAGTTTCACATTGGTTTGGTAAACTAAAAATGATAGAGTAATATGTTGAAATCATTCCCCCCCCCCCCCCAGTTGAAAAGAAGTTATTGCAATTCTCTGAGATGTGACCTTTTTGGAATAAAGACTGTAAGTTACCAGAGGGTAATTTGAGATTTAAATGCATCCATGCTGTGATTGACATACTGCTTTGTATGGGACGTGGTTTATAGTAAAGGTCATTGGAATGCTGGTCTCTCAGTTCCTCTGTCTGTTTCTTCCCTGTCTCTTGGAATGTACATGTAGGTGCACGTATGTGTAGGTGTAGGTGCATGTATGTGTATGTGTAGTATGTCTTTGTGTACTTGTTTATTTTCTATTATTTCTACCTTTTAGAATGTACCTGCCCCACCTTCAGTGAAGACTTGCTTTTCAGGATTTTGAGTATAAAGAATTAGTTGAAGCTGCTGGTCTGTTTTCTAACACTTGGACCTTGCACCTGATATGTCAGCAGCCTGCCTCTGGGAGTGTATACTGGAACCCCAGACGTGGCAGAACTGTGGAACTGTGGACTTGGGCCTCCCATCTCATGGGGCAGGAATTCTTCCTGAATCCCCACCTCTTGGGAGCACCCCGATGTTGGGCTCGATGTAAAGGCTCTGTCTCTGCTTCCATGGTTCAGCCCCTGCTGTGGGGCTCAGATGTGACTACTCTGCCAAAGAGGGGATGAGGCGGGAGCTAAATCCTGGGGAAACTGAGAGAAGCCCGTGACGTTGCCGGAGAGGAAAAGGGGAGAAGGCAGGCAAGGTGAGGTCACATGTGTGGGGCTGCCTCCAAGCCCAGGAGCCCTAGTGTCCCAGGAGTAAGGAGGGAGCAAACGCCATGGAGACCCCCTGCTGGTCCCTGCCCTGGCATGCCTCCGGGCCTTAGCACCTCTTTCTGAACCCCAAGGGCGAGTCTCTTCAGTCCATCCATCACACTCATCTAGGGGGTACAGGGTGCTGCAGGGACCGAAGACAAAATCTTTGGCCTAAAAACAGAGTTCCTGGAACAATGTTGACACTTCTGAAATAATAGCTAGCTTGAAAAAGGACACTGAACCCTCTCCCCTCTCTGTCCTCCCTGCCTTACTTCACAACCTGTCTCCTCTCTAACTACGACAGTGAGTGGAAAAAAAAGTCAGTTTCACAAAGATCCTCATTACAGAAAGCGTTGTTGTAAATTATCTAGACACGTAGGCATTTCTGCAGTACAAGTTTCCCCTGAGCTGGTCACTTATTTTTACACAGTGAGGCCAAAAAACACAGAAAACAATAACAGAAAGAAAAAAGAAAAAGATTTTACGTCTTGAGCAACAGGACATAGATACTATCAAAATATTTTGCAAAAATTCAGAAGCATTGCCACACTTTCCATAGGGTTAACTTTTGAGATGAAAAACTAATTTGGAACTTATGATTTAAAAAAAAAATTCCCTTACCCAAGCTGAAGAAATTTACTTGGGAGAAAAAAAAATGACTAACTTGTAGTTTCCACAATGAGAAACACATTCCCATGGCTTTCTGCCACTTTCTGCCATGACGTGTTAGGCTTAGATTGCATTCATTTATAATGAGTTAAAAATATGAATGAAAATCTTTAAATTAGTCAAAGTAAAGTCATGGTTTAAACATTCTCCCCTGCAAAGAAAGAGAGGATATTGGACGACAGAACAATTGTTTCTGAGTGTTAATCCCCCAACCCTGATGGCCCATATTTAATTTCAAACAAAGTGCTGCAACTACACAATTTTAAAAAAATAAAAAAGGAAGAAAGAAAATGGCCCTCTTATTGTTATGCTGAGATAGGGCAGCGTGATGTCTGAGCTTGTCTTTTCCTGCAGCCTATCTGGCCTTGAGTCCACAGAGCCCCCAGCCAGCATCAAAGGAAGCCCTAGGCGATGGTGTGTGGGACACCAGATAGCCAGAGGAAGCAGGGACCCTCCCTTTGCCCGGAGGAATTGCTAAAAGTAGATGGTGAGGTAGTCTCAGTGCAGGGAGGGATCTTGCTGATCCTCTCTTTTGATGGATGATAGAACCCTGGCTTCTTTTGTGACCTTCAAAGGCAAGGGTTTATGTAACAGGCAGAAATGTCTTTCTATTGGGAGATAGATATTGTCTTTCCTCTATCTATCTTGAACTCCTCATGCTGATATTCAAATCAATGTCTGCCTGCTTTAGGGCTCAGGGTAGATGGGGAGCAGCCAAGCACTGCTATTTGTTGTTGTTTTTCCCTCTGGGCTTTCTAAGATGGTTTTTATCAACTGAGACCATCGTGCAGCCCTCCACCTTCATCTGGGAGGCTGTCATACAGGTTTCATTTTGACCTTCTCTGTGCATTTGGGATGCATGTGGAGGGTGGGGTCAGGGCCAGCCTCACACTTGGACTGAGCATGTGGTCACCTGCATGGCAGCCTCTCTGCCTCCCCCTTATCTCCTGCTCCACCCACCTCACCATCTTCACTCGAGATTTATTCTTTTGGATGAGAGCTGCCCTCTCTTCTAATTAGTTTTCAAACTTTGAGTCCATCAGGAACGGGTTAAGTTCCTTCAAATTAATATCTTTGCTGCCCTGATTTCCTCTCTAGAAAATATTTAGGGAAGCAAGCTGGGCTGGGAGAGGGCATGGGGAGAGGAGAAAGGGGCTTAGGAAAAGGGTCCCTCCGGGGGCCACAGAGTCAGCCCTGTTTCCCTGAGAACGTCCCTTGTGGCTTCCTTACGAGGGCCACACAATGTCCAGACACCACTGTATGACTTTCAGAGATAACAGTGGCAGTTCCTGGCAACATCTGCCCACTCCCTCCCTTCCTCCACCATCCATTCTTCTCCTTGGAGGATCTTTCTTTGGCTTTGGGCACTGGGAACCTCCAGTTTGCAGAAGAAGCTAAGTCCCTGTGAATCCAATCCCCCTCTCATCTTGTCAACCTCTTTTTTATCAAGACCAAAACAAACCACAAACTTTCTTATCCCACTAAATATCCACCCATGAAGTGCAACCCAGAAATCTGTGTTCCAAAGCAAAACCATTCTCTTTGAAAGAACCAGCCTGTACTGCCCTGCCCCGCAAATGGGAGGTTTAATAGACTTGACCCGAGGCAGGCATCTGGTAGTAAGTAAAGTAGGACCATCATGGGGTTGAATTGGTGACTTACAGTGGCTGTTAAGCACTGGGGCTCTTGAATTCAGGCCTGTGGGCGAGCAGGGCACCAACAGCAGGGCAGCACGGCCCTTAATCTCATGCCAGCTGGACCCGGAGTCGAGGCTTGGAGGCTGAGTGCTCAGGCCGCTCTTGGCACAAACTCCAGAACGACTCTGGTGGCAATGTGGGGCTGTGGCTTCAGGCCTGCCCCGGAATAACACACTGTCAGCATATGTTAACAGGCTGCCTTTTCTCCGAAGATCACAACATGCATTCCATTTAGTGTCTGTTTTGCAAGTGTTACTATCTGTGTTTTATGGCAACAAGACCATGCTACAGCAGGGCCTTTGAGCTCTGCCATGTGAGTGTGAGTGGTTGGGGGCTGACTCGGGAGACCCGTGCTTCCTGTGTCTCAGGCTGTTGCGCAACAGCCTTCCCCCGACCTTTCCGAACCCCTTCCAGAATGGTCTTTCTGGCTTGCAGACCTCAGAGTCTGGTGGGAGTTAAAAGGAACATGTGTGTTCTGAACTCCCTGGAAGAGAGGATAGTATTAAAAACACACACACAATCTAGTGCTCAACATGTGGGGACAGAGATGAAAGGGGTTGGTTGTTTCAGGACTGAGTTTTGCGGCCGCATGTGGTTCAGCCTTCCCTGCATGGGGAGCACATGAAAACGAGTGAAGGATCTGGCCCCTTCTTCTCCTGAAATGTCTCTTCCATTAAGGATAAGACCGTGCCAACCCTCGTCTTTTTCCTGTTAAAAATGTGACCATCTCATCAGACTAGACGTTCTAAAGAACTCACCATTGATATCATTCAATGGAAAAACTCCAAGTCCCGTGGGACTCACGCAAGGGGACCTGGGTGTAGTTTTATCGCCATTGAGTGAACGATATAAGCTGCTCACTAGAGATGTGGGGGCCACACTTACAATACTTGACTCCCACACAAATGATTCTTTAACTGTAATCCAAATGGAAGCAATTGATATTCAGAGCTAGAGCCAGTGACATTAGGTACTGAAACTTCTCAAAACACTCAACAGAAGAATATCTGAAAAGAAAGCCTCTTCAATAAATGGTGCTGGGAAAACTGGAAAGCCACATGCAAAAGAATGAAACTGGACTACAGTTTGTCCCCCTGTACTAAAATTAACTCAAAATGGATCAAAGATCTAAACATAAGACCTGAAACAATTAAGTACATTGAAGAAGACATAGGTACTCAATTCATGGACCTGGGTTTTAAAGAGCATTTTATGAATTTGACTCCAATGGCAAGAGAATTGAAGGCAAAAATTAATGAATGGGACTACATAAGACTAAGAAGTTTTTGCTCAGCAAGAGAAACTGATAACAAAATAAACAGAAAGCCAACTAAATGGGAAATGATATTTTCAAACAACAGCTCAGATAAGGGTCTAATATCCAAAATATACAAAGAACTCATAAAACTCAACAACAAACAAACAAACAATCCAATAAAAAAATGGGAAGAGGATATGAACAGACACTTCTCCCAGGAAGAAATACAAATGGCCAACAGATATATGAAAAGATGCTCATCTTCTTTAGCTATTAGAGAAATGCAAATCAAAACTGCAATGAGATACCACCTCACACCTGTTCGATTAGCTATTATTAGCAAGACAGGTAATAGCAAATGTTGGAGAGGCTGTGGAGAAAAAGGAACCCTCATCCACTGTTGGTGGGAATGTAAAGTAGTACAACCATTATGGAAGAAAGTATGGTGGTTCCTCAAAAAACTGAAAATAGAACTACCTTATGACCCAGCAATCCCTCTACTGGGTATATACCCCAAAAACTCAGAAACATCGATACGTAAAGACACATGCAGCCCCATGTTTATTGCAGCATTGTTCACAGTGGCCAGGACATGGAAACAACCAAAAATCCCGTCAATAGATGACTGGATAAAGAAGATGTGGCACATATACACTATGGAATACTACTCAGCCATAAGAAATGATGACATCGGATCATTTACAGCAAAATGGTGGGATCTTGATAACATGATACGAAGCGAAATAAGTAAATCAGAAAAAAACAAGAACTGCACTATTCCATATGTAGGTGGGACATAAAAGTGAAACTAAGAGACATTGATAAGAGTGTGGTGGTTATGGAGGGGGAGGGGGGAATGGGAGAGGGAAAGGGGGAGGGGGAGGGGCACAAAGAAAACTAGATAGAAGGTGACAGAGGACAATCTGACTTTGGGTGAAGGGTATGCAACATAATTGAACGACAAGATAACCTGGACTTGTTATCTTTGAATATATGTATCCTGATTTATTGATGTTGCCCCATTAAAAAAATAAAATTATTTATAAAAAAATAAAAAATAAAAAATAAAAAACCTATTTAAAGACAAAAAAAAAAAAGAAGGATATCTGAGAGATCACTACCTTGGGGAGAGCCATAAGCAATTCCAAAGAAAGGGAACTCAAGTCCACTGATTCTTTCAAACCTACAGTGAAGATGAGCCCACGAGTGTCATTGAAACTGGTGTTTTACAACTGACCAGCAAACATTTATCATATACTGGGAGAATACAGAGATAGTTCATGCATGTTCTCATGGTGAATGGTTCTTGCTCTTTGCACTAGGATAAGTAGCAATGACTATGCCCAGGATGGAAGTTCTTTATCTCAACTATCTCTCATGTCTTTGTCTAGTTCTGTTCTAGCTTGAGCTCTGTTCTGGGGGAGCTGGAGGTGAAGGCACTCTTAATGACTGATCACCCTGCACACCAGGGAATTGTTAGTCCTGGGTTGCTGCTGAGCTGTTCCTTCCAACACTAGGATGAGCCAAGGATGGGGAGGCAGAAAGCAAAAGGCAGCCTCTAATGCAGTGGTTCTCAAAGTGTGCACCAGGGCACACTGGTGCATCCTAGAAGATTTCCAGGTGGGCCCTATGGTATTCCAGAGAAGTATGTGCCTGTTGGGGACCAAAAAACTAACAGGGTTTTTGGAGTTTAGATATCTGAGGGACAGAGGTGTGGGGAATTGGCTGTAAGCTGATAGTCTGCCCAACACCCCACCTCACTTGCCTGATTAGGTTGCAAAAAGCTGTTAAGCTGTGGTGCTGGATTATTTACACTACCCCCCATGTTCCCCAGAAAGACTGGAGGCAAGTTTCTTCTATCCTTTGTTTGGTATAAAGTTAAGATGATATGTATGGTAGGGGTTTTTTGCACTCAACACAAGAGTAAAAAGAGGAATTCTTCAATGTATTGACGAGGAAATGAGAGTTTGCCTTTCAAATATATGCCCAAACACTGAAGAAATCACTAGGAGACATCAGGCTCATGTTTCTCATAAACACAGTAATGAAAAAAACTTAACACATTTGCGCCGGGACCTGCCGAATTTACTAAATCTTACTAAGAATGTATCTATATATATAGAATAACTTTTTTGTTGTTTTTAAAATTTTTAACCCATCTTTTTTACAAATTCTAAAAAGAATAACTCAAAAAAATGTAACATAAAAATGTTTTTTAATGTCAGAATAAATTTAATTTTGTCATATTTATTTTGCTTAATTACCATAAAAGCATGCTTGGACTTTATTTTTTTTCTTGAATATTTAACTTAATTATTATAAAATATTTCTCAGAAATTTGTATATAATGCACCTACAATTATTTGTAGGATTTTAAATGTGCCCTGACTTCAAAAAGTTTGAGAACCATTGAGCAAATGTGTCTAAGTGTAAACTCTGGGTCTTTCTTTCCAAATCCATTTCTTTCCTGGTCTTCCCTGCCTCTGTTCCCAGTGGGCTGCTGTTACCAGCTGTCTCACGCTAAAGGACATTCAAGTCTTCCATGCCATGTTCCTTTTGCTCACACCTCCATCCAACCATTATCTGCTATCAAATGATGCTGTCTTTGCTTTTAACACAGCCACGTTATTGTCCTAACAAGTCATTTTGCATTCTCACCTCCATTTGTAATGTTCTCCTATTTGGATTTTTTAAAAAGTGTTTCTTTTTTTAAAATAATAGCTCTATTATGGCATAATTCACATACCACATAATTCACCTATTTATTAGTGTAAAATTCAATGTTTTGGGGTAGATTGCATTACTAATCTTTTTGAGTTGTGGTCAAATACATGAAGTTTCCCATTTCAACCATTTTTAAGTATCAATCAATTCAGTGCCCTGAATTCCACGGACAATGGTTGTTGTGCGACCATCAACACTATCTGTTACTAAAATTCTTTTGTCACCCCAAACAACACTCAACAGACTAGAAAAAGAAGGGAACTTCTTCAACATGATAAAGGCCACATATAAAAAAACACATAGCTAATGGCATACTTAATGGTCAAACACTGAAAGCTTCTCCTTTAAGATTAGGAGCAACAAAAGAAACTTAGCTTTTGCTGCTCATTGTAACACAGTCCTGGAAGTTCTAATCAGAGCAATTAGGTAAGAAAAAGAAATAAAAGGCATCAAAAGTAGAAAGGAAGAGGTAAAATTATCTTTGTTTATAGATGACATGATGTTATATATAGAAAATCCTAAAGAATCCGCAAAAACTGTGCAATCAAATAAATGGGTTCAGCAAAGTTGGAGATATGAAATTGACACACAAAAATCAATTGAATTTCTACACCTTTGTAATGAATGACCCAAAGCGAATATTAAAAATCAAGTGCATTAATAATAGCATTAGCCTGACCAGGTGGTGGTGCAGTGAATAGAGCGTTGGACTGGGATGCAGACAACCAAGGTTTGAAACCCCGAGGTCCCCTGCTTGAGCATAGGCTCACCAGCTTGAGTGTGGGGTTGCTGGCTTGAGTGTGGGATTATAAACATGACCCCATGGCCGCTGGCTTGAGCCCAAAGGTCACTGGCTTGAAGCCCAAGGTTGCTGAGCCCAAGGTCGCTGACTTGAGCAAGGTGTCACTCGCTCTGCTGTAGCCCCCCAGTCAAGGATCATATAAGAAAGCAATCAATGCTAAGGAGACTAAGGAGTGTAATGAAGAATTGATGCTTCTCATCTCTCTCCTTCCTGTCTGTATGTCCCTATCTGTTCCTCTCTCTGTCTCTGTCACACACACACACACACACACACACACACAAATAATAGCATCAGAAAGAACAAAATACTTAGCAATAAATTAAACCAAGGAAACAAGATTTGTTCACTGAAAACCAGAAAATATGACTAAAAAAAAAAAAAGGAATTGAAGGAGACCTAGATAAAGAAATGGAAAGACATTCCACGATCATGGACTAGAACACTTAATATTGTTAAGATGATGATACTAACCAAAGCAACACACATATTCAATGCAATCTCTATTAATATCCCAATGGTGTCTTTTTACTGAAATAAAAAACCCATCCTAAAATCCTAATTTGCCTTTGCACCTGTGGTTCCTCTTGCCTTGCATGCTTTTGTACCAGATAGTTATGGTTCCCTGGCTCATCTCCTTCAGGTAAGAATGTCACCATTTAAGTCACATGTCACCTGCCATCTTTTCATTGTGGTCCTCCTCCACCAGCATTATAGTCCCAATCACCTCCTATTTGTCTTCTTTTTCTCTATTGCTGCTCTTTAGATCATCTTCCCACACTGTGTATTTCACTCATATATACATTTTTTTGACTTCCACTTTTGAATATAAATTTAAGGAGATCAGGGATTTTTGTCTGTTCACTGTTATATTTTAAGAATCTAGAACATGTCAGGCACATGGTACTCACTCAAGATAGATATTTATTGAGTGTAAGAATAAATGTGAAACAACAGCAAAAATAAATACATTTATACTTATTGTTTCTGTAATGAAACAATACCAACAGTGGCTACTACTAAGTTTTGTGTCTCACTCTTTCCTTAACAGAGCTTAGTATGATGGCAAAACACGTTGGTGCAAGAACAATACACTTTCATCATACACCCAAAGAAGTGATGAGTTCATCTATTTCCTCTCTTCTGAAAATCATCTTCACGTTGTGCTATTTTCAAATCATCAACTCTCTTTGCAATGTACTTGCTCTTCAAATCCCAATACATTTAAAATCACTTCCCAGTCTGAAAAAGTCATCAGAGTATCTTAATCCATCTTAATCTTTGATAGCAAAAGACCCAAGTGAGTGGAGATTTGGTTATGGCTGTATGTGGCTGCCAAGAACTTGACTTTGGCTGGGTAAGAGCAAATTTCAAGACCACGAGAGCAAGCAGACAGCTGGTAGGAAAATAACGGGGACATCTGCAAGTGAGTGAAAGGGGCGAATGGTAATGGGAGACTGCCCCAAGTGGGAAATTTAGTCAGTGTAGACACAACTACACGCCAAACCAATTTACAATCCCACATACTTAACTCATGATTTTCACTTTGATGATGATGAGTGAACAAGAAGGAGAAAAAAGTTGTCTGTTAAAAGAGATGACTCATCTATGTCTTATTTTAAATAGACTTTGGGAGCATTCTCCTGAATTACATCACCGACCTCATGCATCCATGAAATCTCCAGAGCCATAACACAAAGCCACAGCTTCGTCTTGAGGATCAAGACTTCGTGGACCGGCTTCCAGGCTCCATGCCTGCATTTCCATTCTCAGGGGATGGCTACCACCTCGGAGTTAGGACTCGGAGCCTGCCACCTCCCGAGATTAGATGTGAGCACTTCCCATCCTGAGACTAGAACGGCTGAAGCATCTGAAGTCAGAGCTCCCATCCCATTGGACGGGACAATGTCTTTCCAACACCCACAAACTCAAATAGTGAAAATAAAACACGTGTGTTTTAGAATTACTTTTCAAAGATGTGCTTTTGGTGGAGCACAGGTGTGTATCTTCCAACTTCTTGTTTATTGATTTATTCCACATTTCCTCAAAACAACCCACATGCTCTCACTAACCCCACACATATAAGATTTCTGTAAGGTAGAAAACCTTTCTCCCTGCCATTTTCTCTTAAGAAAAATGAATGTGTGAGATGCACTATGGTAGTGGCCTTCAGGAAACGGGACAGAGAAGGGAGAACTTGGAAAGACAGGGCTGTGGCTGTTTGTGTGGGCTCTGACAGCCATCGACGACTTATCTAAACCTGGGCCAAGGGCCTAACTTGATACCAGTCACCCCATGATGGTGCCCCTCCATGGAATGCCAAAGCATCATTAGTTGCATCAGAATATTATCATGTCAAATAATTCTAGAAAACAGGAGCCCCAGAAAGTCAGCCTGAGATATCCTTTTCATGAGGAATGGCAAAGACCTCAGCTGGCCTCCAACAGTAGCTCCGGTCACAGCATTTGAGTTGCAGATCTTAGCGTCATGGGAAATCTCAAAGAACCCTGAATGCAACCTGTTTGCTCCATCAAGAACAGCTTGGCCATTTCAGGGCCCAACTGTGGGTACATCATGAGTCTAGTCAGTGAAGTTCAAACTGGATCCCAGAAATTTTGACCTTGGTTTTTTGTTTTTTTTTTTAAATCATCCTGTGCATTGTAGAAGCAATCATGTAATCTTCCCAAATGAAACAGAGATAATTTGAAATGGGGCCTTCCCAGATTCCACCTCTTCTCCAATTCACCCTCTGCTTCTGCACCAGCAGGTTTCATTATGTGATGGGATCATGTCCAAGGATAATGGCAATATTCAACTTCCAGGCTCAGCAAGGTGGCAGCTGGAAGTTAAGACCCTTATTTTTGCCTGGAGAGGTGACCATTCTGTGATCTCAGGCCCAACTTAGACTCAGCCCTGGACCAATACCTGGGCATACCTTGGATGTGACACCTGTCTTTCAAATTCACATTATTCCTCCATCACTGAGGGGCTTTGAGTCACCTCTTTCTATGATGACATTGGAGAATTCACTATTTTAGGTTCCAATTTCTGTGCCTAAGTATTTTTAAGACAATCTCATTCCTTTTTCCCAATCTGTGCATGAACCTATAAACCTATTGTCACTGCCCAGCAGTTATTAAAAGGAAAGTCATGGGTAGTTTATTGATCTATACAGAGATAGAAATCATTTTCTTTATTAGAGTAGGATTGAGAGAGAGAGAGGGAGGGAGAGAGAGGGAGGCAGAGAGTGGGAGAGAGAGAAAGGGAGAGAGAGGCAGAGAGAGAGAGAGAGGAAGAGAGAAGAGGCAGAGAGAGAGAGAGGAAGAGAGAGAGAGAGAGAGAGAGAGAGAGAGACGCAGAGAGGTAGAGCAATAGGGAGAGGGAGAGGGAGGAGAAAGAGTCTATAGTCCTATAAACAACGCTGGGATTTGGTGTGACTCAGTCTATACCCCAGGGTATAGTCTCTTCTGCCATCCAAAGCACCGCATTTAAAATTCCAGACTTGAATAAAATCAGAGTCAAATTAAACTAATGCTTCCCTGCCAGACCCCACGGATTACTTAATTAATCTCTATTGAGGAACTTCATGTTGTCTCCTCTTTATTTTTAAGCCTAGGAGCTATCAGTTTTCTAAACACACTGTATTGCTTCTCAGACAGTCTCCATGATCCCACCTTTATGCCTGGCATCTGCCTGTCATTCCCACGAAGGGCACTAATTATTCCAGCTGTCCCATAGCTTCTTCTTGCTGCTCAGTGTCCAGTGGGCTGGACTCTGCAGCATACCACGGGTGCTTGCCAGCTGAGCCCCTTTCTCCCATTATGGATGCTGCATGGGAGGGAGAACCTGCCTTGCGCTGCAGTTGGGATCTCTTACCCACCTCATACCTGCTATGCTCCCTTTGAATTTCAGGCTGATTCTCTGATGGTGAAATGACCCTCTCCTGTAACTTTTCTGCTGCACCAGCAGGATTGCCAGATGAAATTGACACGTTGAGAGTTATTCCCTGTTCAACTGGAATGCATGGCCGCCAATTTCCCCACTCCCACCCCACTCCCGGAATGCCTGGGATTGTAATTTACTGGCTCGGCATCTTCCCAGCTGGGAAGAGTCTCCCCAGGGTCTCCGACAATGTGTGAGTTTCTCACATCATCCTTGGCAGGCTGATACTGGTCTTAAGTCATCCTCTTAGTCAAGACCCACACGAGGGCTCACCACTATGGCTGCAAGTTCTTTATGTGTCGAGAAGGAGATGGGGACACACCCCACTGAGGGCAGGTTTAAAAATGAAATGTCCTCATGTGTTTTACGGAACACGTTTGCCTCCATAAAACCCTCCAGTAGACAAACTGAACTGAGTATCCTTGTCAGGAAAGACACTAGGAGGGGGTTCCACCTAGTTAGCAACACGAAGCCACAGTGCCTGCTCTCTCTTTCCAGCCTTCTGTGTGCCCTCTCCTTCTCACAAACGGGACAAAATCAGCCATGTGGCTCAGACACCAAGAGCCTGGAAACCAGAGACAGCCAGACTTGGATTTGATTCCCTGTTCTGCTGGGTGACTTAGGGCAGGGTGAGGTAACTCCTCTGAACCTCATGAGGACAACAGTAACACCAATGGCATGAGCGTCACCTACGAAGTGCTCAGCCCAGCCCTGGGCACAAACATGTTCAGTATGTGTTAGAGACATTGTTAGGATTAATGTTGCCTTTTTTTCAGGTGGAAAGCAAGGAGTGTGAAGAAGGATGGGTGTCCGCCAATCCCTGGATACAGGCTGTGCCGGGGACTTTAGAAGGGCTGTGGGAGGGGGCAGAACCAGTGTGGGTACGCAGCTCACCACCTCCCCCCCCTCCAGGCTGAGATGACAGAGAGAAGTGAGAAGTCTCACACAGGAGCCTTCTGGAGGAGCCTACGCTCCGTGGTTCACCAGGACAGTCCTGCTTACTGCGGTTGTCACATACCTTCTCACTCCAGATGTGCCCCTATCAGGGTGACAAATGGGATGGTCATCCTGTGAGCCACCTCATGTGGCTTCTAGAGCTGCCCTGTCCAATGTTGTAGCCGCAAGTGACATGTGACTAATAAGCATTTGAAATGTGGCTTGTCCAGATTGAGACATGCTGTAAGTGTAAAATAACACTGGGTCGCAAAGACGGGAAAAAATGCAGATGATCTCAGTAGGAATTGTTATGGAGGGTGCATGTTGAGGTGACAATAGTTGGCTAAATTGTCTAAATAGAATATAAGTACAGTTAATTTTACATGTTTCTTTCTGCTACTTTGTGGATCCTGGAAAAGGGACTATGGGGGGTTGGTTACATCCAGTCGGACAGTGCTGGGGGCTGGGTGCCATGGACAGTCCACAACTCCCTGCATCTCAGACCCTGTTTCCTGCGGGCTTTGTGGTGAAAGGCCATCCCCACAGAACCAAGGCATGGTGTCGTTGGCTGGCCAAACTCCGTCCCCAAATCCCTGACTCTAGTCTGGACATATCTCCGGGTCTCACCTGTTCTTTGCACCTTGGCTACGTGTTATCACCTGAATGTTTGAATAGAACACGGATTTAGCATGCTCAAAACACATCCCGTTGTGTCCTATGTAGTCAACCCTTTGTCTCCTTTCAGAAAATGGCTCTCCAGACTCCAGCCTCGTGCTCTGGTTGCTTCCCTCCAGAGAGCAAACTGAATGCCAGCATCCTGGGTCACATCCCTGTCACACTTTTTCTCCATTGGGATGCCACCACTCTAGTCCAGGCATTTTTTTTCTTTAGTATGTATTATTTCAACATTCTCCGAAATGTCCCTCTTGCCTCTTTCTGTACCACAGCCCAAACCTTCTTCGAGCAATGCTGGGGAGGTCTTTCTGCAACCCAGAACTACTTCATGTCCCAGTTTAAAACATGTTCTTGCCTCCAAGCTTCTCATCCCAGCTGTCAAAGCCCTGCAGAACTCCACCCCGTTGTAAGGATCCAGCTTAACTCCCTGCTCTTTCCACTGCCCCTCCCAGCTACCCTGGCTCCATTGGGAGACCATGCTGTGTCACACGCACCTGCCTGGTGCCCTTTCACCTCCGAGCCTAGAATTGGTGTCGCTTCTCTCTGCCAATGTCATCTTCACTCCATCCATCATCTGCATTGGAGAGTGCTATGTAATTCAAGGTTACAATTAAAATCTGCCTTCTCCAGATGCTTTCCAAATCTCCCCCAGCCACAGCTGACGCACCCTCCCACATCTGGGGCATTTTCTTCGTGGTGGTGTGATGAACACATTTAAGTTGATTCTGTTTTAGCATCATGAATGTGAGCATTTCCTTTCCACCTGGAGGTAGACTTCTTTAACAATTAGGCAATTTAGTCATCTGCTGATCTGCCTTTCCCAGTGACAACTGGCTCTGATTTTCAACCATCAATTTGAAAGGAGCCCAATCCACGAGGGAGAGTTGAGTCCATGACAGATGGGAACTCATCCTGTTTTTTGTTTGTTTGTTTGTTTTTTGAGGATTCACTGCCCAGGCTCTTCTTAGCCCTGACTGGGAGACTTCCTTGAGGGTGGATAAGGAAGGCCAGGTGAAGGTAGTATTTAAGAAGGAAAAGGAAAAGGAAAAAGAAAATTAGGTTGTGCACATCTTTCCAGGCAGACTTTCTGATGATGTGTGTAAAAATATTTGTGGAGTGTACGTTTTAAGAATATTTAATGGCAAGATTGAACTTCAGCAGCAGCAAGCCCAGGATGCACTACAAACATCATTAATCCCGCTGCTCCCAGCTCTTCCCCTTCCCTACAGACACGGCAGGTGCTGGGCAGCGGGCTCGGCGACTCTCACCGCACGAACTATGGAGAGATGAAATTACACTTATGTTAAGATGTTAAACAGCTCTCATGAAAAGAGCTACCATTCCAGAGGAAGGAAAAATAAAGGAAAAGAAGACAAAAAGGCCAACAACTCAAGGTCCCTCACTGTAATGGAGAGGCTGATGCTTGGCTTTCAGGAGAGCTGGTCATATGTAGGTTCAATTACAGGCCATTATTGGTGGTCTCCCCGTTGGCCCTCAAGAATTTTGAAGTGTCAAAGGGAAATCTGATCTATCCAATGGGAAATCCTGCTGCATCTTCTAACTCTGTGCCAACTCCACCGGGTTGACAATGCATTTCGGTTTTGACAAGGCCATGCATTTCCCATTGGACAAGGCATGTTGTTCTGGAATTCTCACCAACAGTCGCTGGGGAAGGTTGATGTGAGGGTACATTTCTCTCCCAGGTCAAATGGTTTGAAGGGCCCAAACTCAGACTGTGGAAATGCTGAGTGATTTCCAGACTGGAATAAACCCACTCAATCTTTTCCCTGCCACTGAGCAGTTCAGCTACAGGGAGGAAGCAGCTTCCCCTACCCCAAACCAACTGGGTGTTATTTACCATGATGATCTTGAAGTGCAAGACCATGAAGTTTGGTCTCAGTTTTTCAAAGAAAATGACACTGTCATCAATGCAATTTTAGAATGAATTATACTTCGTTCTATTCCTAGGACACAGCATATCTACATATGCGCATGCCAGATACCTGAATGTGCACCATGGGAGGGTCAGGGGGGCCCTGATGGTCTGGGTGTTCCATTGGGCCAGGCTAGCTGGAAAGCAATACACACTTCGCCATTTAAAGCATGGTATGATCTGGTTCTGCCCATTCCTATCTCAGCCTGCATGGGCAACAGGGACACATGGCACTTCTAGTTTAGATGGAATGGAGCTTATTGGTTAAAAAAAAAAGAAAAAGAAAGTTAAAAGCTTCAAGAATGACTCTTTCTAGGGTCTTATTTTTCCTGGTAGGGTTAAAATTTTGACATGGACTCAATGTGGACCTTGGCCAAACATCTTACTTAACCTTTGTGCTTTAGCCTCCTTACATACAATAAATGAGCATGTGAGCGTTATGTTACTTCCAAAATGAAAACTCCTAATCATTTATGTTGAAGGGCTTGACAAACCACACCCTTGTATAAATATTCTAGATGGAAGTCTCTCCTGAGTGTTCACAGAGTTTCATAGAGAGACAATGTCGAGAACGAGGTTTCACGCTCACATTGTTCCCGGAAAGCATGTCCGTCTGCGATAGCTCGAATATTGTTTGGTTGTATTAAGTTGGAATCTGTTTCATCTCTGGCTTTAAAGCATATGAAAACCATATTGTGGGTTCTGGTTTCAAGATTCCCCTCCTCCCTACACTTAGCCCGATAACAAGGCATTTCTGCTCCATAAACTTTAGGGAAATAACTTTTTAAACAATACCCAATAGCACAGATTTGGGGACACTGATAACCACTGCTGGAAATTCAATCTGTTCATTAATCTTCTTTTCAGCGGCTTTTCCAACTTAATGTTGAAATAAGCAGAGTCCCAAAGCGCCGACAATTCAATTACTGAGCACATTCCTGCTCTACATGTCACATAAAGGCACAGCCTCTGTTTATGAGAATGTCTTTATCTGATTGTGCCTTGGACTTCTTTCTCTTCCCTGCCTCTGGAGTACCTCTTGGTAGAGAGTGAGGCTTGATAAACATTTGCTAAATGAATCACTGAGTGGGTGAATGTAAGAGGTGGCCAGCCACACCGTCTTGAGTGTACACACACAAACACACATATACATAGTCGTACATGAAAAAACAACCGCAGGCTATTGTAGCTCAGGAATGGCTGAAATACTTCACCTTTTCAGGCCTTCCCCGCATCCATGTGACCAACTGAGTCTGGCGATTTTCCTGCTGAAAATCCTTCTATTTACTAACTTCAAAGCACTGAGACAGCCACCACTGACTCAGGAGTTGTCCCTTGTGATAACATCAATGTCTGAACTATACATTGTGTCTCACTGGCAAAGAATCTGATCACATATTGGGATAAGATAGGTCCCATAATGGATTGAAAGGAAAAAGAACTCCAAACAACTTGGCATTGGTCAAAGAAAGCAGAGAAAGATAGGTGATCAACCTACATTAGCTGAAAAATATGCTAGATGAGGTTTCAGTAGCCTAGTCAGTCACTGCCTCTGGGGGAAAACTCTGCTGTTGTTGAATGGAATCTACCATGCACCAATTTCATCATTTCAGAATGAATGGGGGAGGGGGGTAGGCCAAGGAACTTTTATTTCTGTGGAACAAAAGAGAAAGCTTGCTAACGCCTTTGCCATTTTGTTTTAAAGTACAGTAAAATTTTGGGCACTCTCACTACCCCAACTAGCTTCTTTCCCCGGCTTTTATGTGGGCAGAGTTGTTGTAATTTCTCTGTTCAAATACAGTCTGTAAAAAGCCACAAAAGGAGATCTGGACCCTAAAGCTTAACGGATTCTGGAAAGCAGCTGGCTGGTAACATGAGTCATTCCAGCCCAGGCTTTCTCTTTTGTATGTTTTTCTCTGACCCAAAGAGTAGGTTATTGGATGTCTTCTGGCAGGTGCTATGGGATTAAGAAGGTAGCTGGTCAGAAACAACTTCTGAATTAGGAATTTTTTTTAATAGTTTACTAAAGTAAATATGATCGTTAGCTTTAATCCCCCGTGTCTAACATGAGGTTTGAATTTAATAGTGAGGTTTAAAAGTATTGGTTGGCACGTTCATGTATTATTTGTGTAAAGGTCCCTGTGATTTTTCTCCCAGAATTGTATTTTAGTGTTAATGATGAACTTTCCAGTACATTCCTATTCATCAGGAGACGAACATTCAAAAAGCTCAGATAGCCACCGTATGTCTCCTTCTCTGTAATTATGAAAGAAAACCAAGTGGAGTATTAATAAAATTACATGGGGGAATTTTTCAAAAGTGATTTTAAAGGGCTATTACAAGGTCTATGGGAGTTCAGCACAGCATCCCACACCTGTAATTCTGGGCCACAATAAATGACTAGATTTTCAGAGGAGCTCTCTCAGTTTCTGCATTACTGAAGAAAAAGTAACTTAGATGGTACCTGCTTTCAGGGGTGTCCACTCTTTCAATATACCTGGTAGTGAATTAATAAGAACTGGCAATCTGCATGCTATCTATCTACAGACAAGATATAGACTGGGAAATGCTTGGATAGGTCTCCACCACCATCCTACCACCTAACTTACTGAAGGGAAGGAGCCTGTGAGGAGAATTTGGGAAGGAAATGATAGGCACTTGTTGGCAGGAGACTAAAGACAGGACAGAAGACTGTAGCCTTTTGCATCTAGAAGTGATAAAAGCCCAGATTTGAGATCTAAAGATCTACATTCAAACTTTAGCTCCCCTCACAGAAACTAAGCATGACCTTGGACAATACTTTAACCTTGAAGAGACTTATACATCTATATCCTGAAAGAGTAACAATACCTGATCTCTCTCAGGGGGCAGGGGACTAAAGAAGATATTTCTAGTAAAAACCCTTCCTAGATCCCCAAGTAGGATATACATCAGGGGTCAGTACACTTTTTTCATAAAGTATCAGACAATAAATATTTTAGGCTTTGTGGATAAGGTCTCTACTAAAAACATTCAACTCTGCTCTTGTAGCAAGAAAGCAACCATAGACAATGAGTAAATTTTGTTTCCATTAAACTTTATTTACAAATGAGGTGGTAAACAAGATTTGGTCCATGGGCTGTTGTTTGCTGGTCCCTAATTAATATTTTTTGCCATGACTGCACAATGCAAATGTCCATAGTACAGCATGTTTGCAAATATAGAACATTATTCCAGCAGTAATACCACGTCTACATCAATTATCTTCATTAGAAGTGCCCTGCCTTTTTTCTACCCACCTGTGCTTTTACATAAATTAAACTGTACTGGAAGTCTACAGGTATAGCTGAATTTTCACTTTTGCTTTGCAGAACAGAGAGCTAGGCTGGGGCAGCACAATGTAAGAGTTTGCGCTTGTATGTTATAAAGTTTTATCTAGAGAAAATGAACATACTACTGTTATGTTATACACCTATTCATAGGTCTACAATCAGGAAGGCATGGCAGGGGTCTCAAACTCAGGCCCGCAGGCCGCATGCGGCCCGCCCACCAATTTTGTGCGGCCCGCAGACTGGCCCGCAGACTAATCCACGAAGTTTGATTAGTCTGCGGGCCGCACAAAATTGGTGGGTGGGCTGCGAGTTTGAAAGGACTTCTCTGAGAAGCTCAAATGAGAAGTGAAGGCTACAAGGGGTGAGTTTATTAAACACCCTCACCCCCAAGTTGGAGATGAGTTATAATAATAAAAAAAAATAAAGTAAAGCTAGGGTCCAGGGATGGTGTAAGGGCTGGGAGAAAGCAGCCACCCCACGCTACTGTGGGCTGGAATGCAAATTGGTACAGCCTATCCGGAGGTCAATGTGTCAGGATCAAAGCTCTTAAAAATACTTGCAGCCTCTGAACCAACATTTCCATTTCTAGGAATTTATCCTAAAGAAAGAATTAGAAATGCACCCAAAGCTGATGTTCAGATGTGTTCATTGCAGCATTAATCATGATAGTGAAGCACTGGGGAAAATATCTCAATTACCAAAGACTTAAAACTGGCTAAATAAATTACAGTGTGTGGGATAAATGGTGATGGATGAAGACTTGACTTGGGGCCAATGAGGGCGGGGTGTGGACACACAGTATGGTGTAGAGAGAGATATGTTGTAGAACTGGGCACCTGAAACCTGTATAATTTTGTTAACCAGTGTCACACCAATAAATTCAATTAAGAGAAAAGAAATAAAGAAAATTTGTGCTGTAATTCACACAACATTTTAAAATAATCCTTAATGGCATGGAAGTGCTCACAACATTTTTTAAAGAGTTAAAAGGTAGTTTATAAAACAATACTTTAAATATGATGTCAATTGAAATATATTTTAAAAGTATGGAAAAAAGACACCAGACTGAGATAAGAACAGACTGAGATAAAAGAAATAAGGATGATGCAAACTTCTTATTTATATTTTTCTGTTTTTTCCAATTTAAATTTTTGAAATAAGAAAAAAAAACCCACATTATTTAAAAATCAGTGTCTTGACCAACTAAAGTCAGCTGAACTTTAATTAACTGGATTGTTTGTTTGTTTCAAAGGGAGATAGACAATGATATCATGTGTCTGAGAGCAGTTTTGTCATTGAGGGCCATACAGAACCAGTCTAAAATCCCAACCTCCTGCAGCTGCTGAGTCACATGGTGCAATCCTGCTCAGGGGAAGCAGTGTGAGGCAGGTGGACTTGGTTAGAAATCAGACCACTGCCCCTCTGGCCCAGGACCAGCATGTAGCTCTGTAGCCTTGGGCACATGTCATAAATCATTGCATCTCAGTTTCCAACCTATAGAAAGAAATTAGTCGTCTTTGCTTAGTTTACCTTCAAAGAGTTGCAGGAAGGCCAAACATAATATGTATACACACATAAAAATAAAGATTTAGAATTAAAAAAATTATCATCCTCAACCACAACAGTATTGTATAATTATTTAGGCAGGAGAGGAAATTTAAAGATTTTACAGAGATAGTGAATCAAGGTAGAAAGAAAAGAAGTTTTGCGGCCACGTTCGAGTCAATCATATAATCCAATTCACCAATCTCTTCTGTCCTTGAACTTTCTATTTAGTGGAGGTTTTACTCTGATGAGAAAATTGGAAATCACAACTTCCTTCTAGGAACCTGAGTTATATTATCCTCACATCTATCTGTGAAAGTAAAATGTTAAACTCAATCTTCTGGTCTAATTCCAGCCTAGGTAATTACAGCTTTCCTAAAATTTCACCACAGAGAACATGACCAGGTATGGCAGGAGGGGAGTCCCTGAGAGCCAGCTGAGCTGCCTCAGTCTCCTGAGGACCTGTCACATACCTGAGATATTCATACCTGAGTGGTTGCCCTAGCGAGGACCCCAGGGTCTGGGCCATGGAGAGAACTCTGCACTGAGAGCCCGCCTGTGGGAACTGAGGAAGCGACAAAGAGAGTAGACCCAACTCTTCTCAAGTTTGGGGAAGAAAGAGAGAAAACAGTGAATGGGGAGAGGACATAAGAGCAGTGACTGAAGCCAAGCTGCCTGGGACTGCCTACCAGCTTGCCTCTACCAAGTGGGGAGCCGTGACCTGCCTCCCTGCTTCTCAGATTCCTCACCTGCCTCACCTGCCAAGGGGGTCCTGAGTCTGCCTGGCCCAAGGGGCTGCGGTGGGGATGAAACGAGTCAGGAGTGTCAGGTGCTCAGGACAGGCAGTATGTCGGTTTGTGCCATTACTGTTGTTGTTCCTGTTAGAGGAAAGCCAAGGGAGGGTTTTCTAGGGTTTGTGCATGTGCGTGTTTGTTTTTTAGCATGAGAGCTCTTGAACACATATATGTGCGAGAGGGACAGAAGAACTGAGGGCAGTATCCATGTGCAGGTGGGGCTGGGTCCTAGGAGCAGGCGCGGTAAGCCCAGGGTGGAGGAAGCAAATCTATGGCCGAGGACGCGGGTGACAGGTAGAAGGAGCCGCTGGAGGGGGCGTGAAGGGAAGTGAAGTGACTGCCTTGGGTCAAGTAAAATGAGCTAGAGCCCACGCCTGCCTGATTCCATGACTCTCCAGAATCCCGACTTCTGCATCGGAGGTGGTGATGGGCAGTGGTAGTGTCACCCCTGGCTGGAGTGCTCACAGGAATGGAGGGAGGCCAGTGGAGGACCGAGAACATAATGTGACCCTCAGAGTGGTCTAGGCAGAAGGAATGGACACTGAGACTGAAGCCAAAGGGGCCACCAGGGTGCTAGAAGTCGCTAGAGGTTGACAATGGCTTTCAGGAAGTGGCAATGTGAGTCACCAGGTTACAGAGGTATGGGAGGACACTGAGAACCAATCCTAATAGCATGGGGAATGAGGGGATGGGTCCAAGCAGCTCATGTTACAATGACAAGCACACCAGCTCCCCAAGTTCTTGTCAGCACGTCATGGCGGATGTTTAACATGCCAAGAGACACACAAAAATTTCTCCAGGTCTTCCATCATCCATCTCCTCTTTGACTTCCCTGTGAGCAGAACATTATCTCAGAACCAAACCATAATCAGAGCCCTTGGCCTGACCTTGCTCTCCCTGAGCAGCCTCATGCTTGGGAGTGTGTCACCTGCTTTATTCTGAGCAGCTGTCCACGTTAGGTGAGCGGAGGGGACCCTGAAACCAGCTGACTGATGGGCTCACAAGTGCTCAGATGCACAAACATCCATGTGGGTTCTCCCTTTAGGGCAATGCTGTGGGTGGAGATCCTGGGGAAGGGGGTTCGCACGAGGCCAGCCTGTGGCTACAACACCAGCGATTTGAGAGACTTCTCTCCTGGTCTCTCTCAAAGGTGGCTCATGTGTTACCTAGAACATTGACAATATTGGTATAATCTTAGTTTTGCTCAATTCTGTTTAATTCCTGTGCTCTGCATTCTGGGAACCCAATGAGTGCTAAGAACTTTTAGAAGTCAATCAGCTTTGATTGGAAGATCTCCTTCCACACCTCTCTGATGATGTTTAATGGAGATTAATTTCCAAATGGAGAAGTTCATAAGCAGACCTCTCTACATGTCATCTGCACAGCAAATCCCAACATATGTGTGTCATAAGGTATTAATAAGTGTTACTAAAAAAAATGTAGGGTGGGTTAAGTAGGTTTGAAGAACAGAGTTAAGTAAGAATAAGAAGTTTATTACTGCAGACCTTCTCAGAGCCTTTAATGTACTAAAATGGGCCTTGTAACTCTTCTAGAGGGAGCTTTGTGGGCAGCAGAGAGGTATCTGACATAAGTCTCTCAAAAAACAATGTTCTAGAGACTGTTCTTTGGAAAAATTCACTTTGGGAAAGTCCCCTTACTAGTTGAGATGAGGCATGAGCCCTGGAAGGTAAGGGGACTTAACCAGATCCACAGGACTCGTTAGCGGCAGAACCAAGATTCAGTGCAAAACTGCTGTGAAGTGTGCCTCCCTGTGCTGTGAGGATTTCATCACTGGAAGGAACATGCACGTGTTCAAAGGGACTGCTTTGGGTGAGGAATTATCCCTGTGTACATGCAGGCTTGTCCCAACCTGCCCTTTGGCTTGGGCTACGAAGTCTCTTGACTGGGCATGAGGAAGGCAGCAGAACATCCTGGAATGTGGCTCCTTTTGGGAGGCCTGGGATGCCGGCTTTTGGGAGGGGGCCCAGCGAGGGGGAGACATGCAGAGGAAGAGGAGAGAGGATGAGGAAGAGCCATACGCAGTCAGTTTAACAATCTGCCTGTGTTCCAGGAAGGGAGCGGCTGCCCCTTCCTCCCCCGGACATGGCTGCTTTATCTCAGGGCCCAGCCGAGTTACTTCTGCAGTTGGCTTCTGGTGGGGGCTGTCCCATAAACCTAATTCCAACATATACCCTGATTCTAACAGGAGAGCTTTCCAGGCTCCAACGCCTGACTTATCAATGCTCCCGAGCAGAGAAGCTGTTCGCAGGAAATTGTGTACAACCTGCAACGTGGGCTCTGGCCCAGCCACTTCACCCCGTGGTCACACCCCATGCATGAACACAGGGATCCCTGGCAGACAAAGCTGTGTGCACTGTGGATGGACAGAGATGGGACATAGTTAGCTCTACCCACAGCCTGTCTTAGGCAACATCGCAAGAACAGAACCGGTTCCCAACATGCCCTACACACTGGTTCTCTGCCCCATGGCAAGACTGCCAGTTTCCACAGCTGGGACCCAGCGACCAGGCCACTGGAGCAGCTCTGAAGCCGAACAACCCCACACCAAGCATGTGCTTGAATTCAGATGAAACTCACAGCAGAGTTAAGCCAATATGCATGTGAGGATTTATGCAATTGCTGCTTGGCTGTGCAGCGTGGGGGTGAAACAAACAGCTTGTGTATGGAAGTGCAAGACTAAGACTGAACTCTCCGCTGTGTTACTAAACAGCTCTTGACCTTGGGTGATCTGCTCATCTCTCTGAACCTCGGTTTTGTCTTCTTTAAGATGGGTCAGCACCTACGCCATCCAGTTCTTGTGAGGCTAATGGGAGATGGTGCAAGTAAACTCTCCTCCTGTCCAGGGCTCAGAATATAGTAGGCACTCAATAGGTGCTCCTGTACTCCCTCCTTCCTACGTGAGCATCTGGCATGCCTGGTAGGCCATCGGCTTGCATCCAGAGAAACCCTGCAATGAGTTTTCTAGTACTTAGGAGCGCTGATGTTTGATGTTCATCCCTGGGCTGCCCCTACCCCTGACATGGCCATCTGTGCATCTCATTGTCAGTAAGAGAGGCAAGAACCTTCTACCAGGGGACATGGACAGTCTCAACAAAGCAGTCTGAATCCTTCCAGGCCCATGGACGTAAGGTGTGGGGCAGCTGCGTTAGGCTTGCTCGAGGGGTTACTGGCTGTAAGCACTTTGATTGGTGCATGGGTGCGTAGCTGTGCCACGTGTGTGTGGCCTATGTAAGGCTGTGGGTGCTTGTCCTTGAGAAAGATGAGGGATTGTGCATGGTGGGTTGCCTGCCCTGTGAGGGGCCATTTTTGCTGTTTGTATGCCAGAGAAGAGGTTTTCCCCTGCCTGTGTGCTCATCCGCCATTGTGAGATTTATTAAATGGTAATGGCCCAATACTTTCTGGCTCCACAGTTCCTCTACTGTCTGCCCTAATCCAACATGAACCTGCCTGGCCTCGGCCACTGGCATTACAAAGGGCCAGTATGGTCACTTCAGAACCCTGTTTCTGGGTAAAGCAGGGTCCCCTTCTGACCTGCTAGTCTTTTGAACTGTCATAGCATGAGTGTTGGTGCCTCTCAATCCCGTGCTACCCAAATATTCCACATGCCTATGTGCTTGGTTCCCAGTGACGCTGACTTGGATGGCGGGGAGAAGCTACGTAACCCTCTTCTGTGTCTATAAAGTGTCCAGTATAATATTCTCAATGCATAGTCCAAGTGTGTAACAAATTGGATAGCAAATGCTAATGCTTCAAGAAATCAAAATGCCAAAAGAAAATTATTTGGAGCAACCATGACAGATCGAGCAATTCAGTCTCATACTATTCATCACCAGAACGCTGCAGCCTTTTGTAAACAGTTTCAACTTTCTCGGGAAGCAGCACGGCAGATTGGGAAATCCTGTCCAAGGGGTCCTATACTACAATCTGTCCCTTCATTTGGAGTTAACCCTCAAGGACCCCTACCAGGACAACTTTGGCAAATGGAGGTTACTCACATACCTTCATTTGGCAAACAGTCCTTTGTCCATGTTACAGTGGATACATATTCTGGATTTATAGTAACCTCTGTCAGAACAGGAGAGGCTGCTAAGCATGTTATAGCTCATTGTCTGTATGCATTGTTCTATTATTGGATTTCCTAAACTGGTTAAACTGACAATGCTCCTGCATATGGAGCAAAAGCATTTACTGTATTTTGTCAAACCTTTTGAATTATGTGTATTTCTTACAATCTTTAAAGTCAAGGTATTATTAAAGTGTACCGAGCAAATATTTTAAGGTCAATTTAAAAAAATTTAAAAGGAGGGAGTCATATCCTGGAACTCCTATGGGACTACCATATCATGCTTTTTGCTTAAAAAATTTTAAATTTCTTTTGAATGCTGATGAACAGGAGACGCCAAATCTTTTTCTCCTGCAAACTACTACCTTTTTTATTTGATCCAGCTAATAACACTGTTCTGTCTTTTTCCAAATAGCTCCAGATATATGGAAAAGATTTATATAGGCAGAAGGGGATCCTCAAACCCCTCAGTGAGATCTTCTGAGCATGGCTTTTAAGGTACCAAGAGGCAGAAAAAGCCCAATAGAGATCAGGTGAACTACCAGTTTTTAGGATACGCCCTTAAAGGCTCCAACGCCCCAAAGGGGTCTCATAGGATTCCATCTGAGTCCTGCTTCAATAGTGGAAAGGAAGGTCATTGAGCTAAAGCCTGCCAGGCTTACATGCCTCTGCTGTGAGGAAACAGGGACACTGGAAGGTAGGCTTCCCCCCCACCCCCCGCTCCTCTAAGGGAAGGTTCAGTCTCTTCCAGTCCTGCTCCAGCCACCTATGACCTAACCTTGCCCAGAATGCTGGGGTTTGCCACTGAAGGCTGAAGGTGCCCAGGGCTGTCGGCCCCACCTATGACACTGTGGACGAGCCTAGGGTATTTCTTCCAAGAAGCAGGTAAACTGATCTCATTTGCACAAGGGCCGCTTAACTATGTCTTGCCTGAATAGTCAGGTTTTTTATTCTTCCCTTGAAGATCTCTGTTGTGGGTGTTGATAGTCCTATTTTCTGCTGCTTTGTGTAATATATAGTGTTTCCTCTATTCCTCCTACCTCAATGCCCCACACATATTTTAGGCTGGGACCTACTCCTAATTTAGAGCTCTCTGTCCCCCTTTTGCCAACTTCTATTATGAATCTACCTTTGCCACCCAGCTTAGGGTATCCCAAGGTTCTCTTTACCACGCCACAGTCACAGAGCTCCAGGGAAAAGCAACCTGGTCTCATCTCTCCAGGCAGAGGAGAACAGAAGCTCCATCTCCACACATGCTGCAGATGGCTTTTCCAGTCTACCTGAATCATTAATTACCAGCTGGAAGCAGCGGTCATTGGGACTTGGTCGTGAGCTGCAAAGTATAGAATTGTGACAATTCCAGTGCCATGCGGACTTTTCCTGGATGTGGACTTTTCCTTGACTCCTGCTCCTTGTGACAGCTCCTAACAGACTGAACTGGGGTTGAGTTGCATTTTTCAGGGATTTGGCATGGTGATGTTGCCAACTTGGACTTGGTGAACATGTTAAGGACACTACTCTTTTATGGATTCTTGCTGTATTGGCCAAGAGTTTGCTTAAAGGCTTTAATCACGGTAAAAAAAAAAAATAGAAGACTGGATAAAGAAGATGTGGCACATATACACCATGGTATACTTTTCCGCCATAAGAAATGATGACATCGGATCATTTACAACAAAATGGTGGGATCTTGATAACATTATACGGAGTGAAAAAAGTAAATCAGAAAAAAAACAAAAACTGCAGGATTCCATACATTGGTGGGACATAAAAATGAGACTAAGAGACATGGACAAGAGTGTGGTGGTTATAGGGGGCAGGGTGAGGGAATGAGGGAGAGAGTGGGGGAGGGGGAGGGGCACAAAGAAAACTAGATAGAAGGTGACGGAGGACAATCTGACTTTGGGTGATGGATATGCAACATAATTGAATGACAAGACAACCTGGACATGTTTTCTTTGAATATATGTACCTTGATTTATTGATGTCACCCCATTAAAATTAATAAAAATTTATTTATTAATAAAAAAAGAAATCAAAATGACTCAGCCTGTGTTCTTAAAAAAGTCCTAAAGTTCTTTGCAGAAAATATCAATAGTATGTATACTTGGGGAAATCATTCTGGAATCACAGTAAGTAAACACAGGGACATCCCCTGAGACCCTGGGGACCACCCGGCACACCTCCATGCTCTAGAGATGGGTGAGATCCTGTTCTCGACAACCTCCTGGGAAAGGGGGGCTGACAACTGACAGCCAGCCTCTGGCCTGGTTAATCATGAACCCAAACCTGCAGAAGCCACGACTGTCACCAGCACAAGGAACAGCTCATGCTGCCCTTTGCCCAGGTGACTCACTGATAGATCCAACTGCTGACTGGCAGGCAGACAGCACCAACTTTCTCCTGCACACAGAATGTTCTAGCAGAGGGTGGCTTATCAGGGAGATGGTATTCTCATGACAAAATAGGAAACTGCAAAGCAGATAATGGCCCCTCTGCACAGTCTCAGGCTATCCAAGCTTGCGTAGAGAGTTTCCCAATTTCAGATTTTTCAAATTGGGAAATGCAGCAAAAAGAGTCATGTCCCCCCCTCAGTCATTTGACACTGTAGAATACAGCAAAGACAGAACCGAAAAGGCATTGTTCTCTAAATCCTTAAAGGTTTACGCTTCTTGTCAACATAGACATAGCATAAATATGCCTCTTCTCTCTAGAAAGCTTTTGTCATTTCCTCCCAGACTGGACTCTTCAGAGAGTCTGAAGCAACAGAAGGACTATCTCCCGTACATGGGTCTACAGTCAACAGAGCAGCTGTGAGTCCTGGCACTTGGTGAGAAGCACAGGGGTCTGGTGTTTGGGTTTGGTTTGCCCACATCTAGAAAGTGGCACCTAACAAAAAATGAAACAAGTCCTGATTTCTAAGTGATGTTCCTGAGCTCTCTATGGAGAAGTTGGAGCAGGTGTAGAGGCCCCGAGTCCTCCCCAGAGGTGTGAGCTAGGAGGAGAGAGTTACAGGCAATGAGACCCTCAGGGTTTGGTTATGCAAAACAATTTCCTCGGTCGGTCAGTTGCCAGAGGAAATGCAGGCCCTTGGCCCCAGTGGCTTTCTGAGGCAGTCATCATGGTCAGGGAAGAGGAAGCTGCAGATGTCACCTGCCCCTGCACCAGCTTCTGCCTCTTGCCCTGTGATTGCCCTCAGGTTCAGAATTAAGCCAGGATTGATTCCCCATGGGCTTGGCTGTGGTGTTGGTGGAAATCACTATTAATAAGTTACTAAAACAAAGAAGTAACTGAATTAAGTGAGCCTGTGCATCCCTTCCATTCTAATGCCCTTAACATCATGACTCACTGTATAGAAATATGGTTTATCTGTAACATTTAAAAGCGCATTCTGCATCTGTGGAACCTCACAGAAGGTTCTGACCCAGATCTCTGTTGGTGCCCTTTGAAGAAGGGGTGGGTGGGAAGGCCACTCTTTCCTCCTCCTGTTTCTCCTGCCACAGAAAGGGGCTCCATCTTGATGCATGGGGAGCACCACCGGCAGGAGTAGGGGTGAGATTTCTTCCAGGTTACCTCAATGCCGGCCCACTGCAGTAGCCAGGAAGTTACAGTGGTGGGCCCTGGGGCAGATGCAATTTTAGTCTTTTCTCATGAGAAAACCCATGCCTGGCACAGCCCCAGGGTTCCACATCCCTGGGTTTTGGGCTAAGCTTGAATCAAACCCCAGAGCCTGACAGACTGAGTTCAGATTCAAGACCCTGGGCACTGATCTGTACTTCTGATTCCTCATTTGCAAAATGGGGCTGAACATGATCTACCATGTAAGGAATGTTTAGAGGATTACACGAGTTATTTATGTGTAAAGTACTTAGAACAATGTCTGGTATAGAATAGGCACTATGAGTTTGTAAGTTAAGTAATTAAATAAAATGGTCTAACTGTCTAGTCACTGATGATTTTTTTGTCTTCTGTAGAAATGTTTGTTTACTACTTGAGGAATAAGCTACAATCACAGAAATCTAAACACAGCAACTAAGACCCTGTAAATAGTACGTGTGCTTGTGGGTGTGTGCATGACTTAGAGATATGGCGACCCAGAAAGCACTGCTCTGCACCATCTGAGAAGGACACCCTGGAACCAAATGGAGATGCGAGGTCTTGGCAGTTTGCTTGTAGAGCTGGGCAGGAACAGGCTTAGTCCTGAGGTCAAAAGAGTCCAGTCTCTAGCTGAGTGTGGACCACGGAATGTGCCTCGAGGTCCCGCCCAGCCTGCACTGCCTCTCCGCTGAGTCCTGAGCTGGGGCAAGGTTGAGAAAGGAGCAGGGACCCTGGACGGCAGGCCCTGCCTGGGAATTATCCCAGGACACAGGGCCGGAGCAAATGTTCCCACTCCAGGCAGGCTGATCCTGAGAGCACCTCTCCCAATCTCTCCCGCAGGGCAGAGGGGGTCAAAGGGAAAAAAGAAGCTCAAAACCATTATCTCAATGTTCCTAAGAGGTGGCAGTTCCCACTTAAGAGGCTGGCTGGAGCTTTAGGAACAGGTGAAAATAGACCCTTAACCCACAAGTCAGAGAACAATACATGTTTTTATCCTGAGACACTATTAACCTGAGTATCACAAGTAGTCTGCAGGGGGGATCGCTGTCTAATTCAGACTAGGCAAGGTATGGAGGTAATAGTAGTTTTCCTTGAAGAGGCTGCTGGGGGACCCGCTGATCTACTAGCAGTATTAGGGAAAGGAAGGTGGCTTGTCCTTGGACAGAATAAGAGAGTTGATGAGTCTGTACTAGGGGTTTGGTGGCCAGAGATGGGCAGGGGTAGAAGAGGCTCTATGGGCCTTGACTCTGATGGAGCCAATTGGTGTTCCAGTTGGACCAAACGGTAATGGCCTGAAATGCATCTGATGTCACAGGACAAGAAGGGGACAGAGCCTGTAGCTCCTGTGTAGCGCTAGGCCCTCGAGAACAAAAAGCCTTGAGTTACAGCCTCTGCAGTTTCAGCGATCACCATGGGTTGGTCTGGCAGCACTCTGACAACAGAGCAAGTGACACCGATTATTGTCAACAGTGGTAACCTAATTAGGCCATGATGAGTTTCAAGTGCTCGTTACCTGGGTTGTAAATTCATTTAGCTATGACTTTATGTAATTTCATGCTGAATGATGGCCATGTTTAATGACCAACTTGTAAAATTCCTGAAAACGAACCATCGGGTCTCATAAGACAACGTAAGCATAATGTGCTCAAAACCCGT
Source organism: Saccopteryx leptura (assembly GCF_036850995.1). Classification (NCBI taxonomy): domain Eukaryota; kingdom Metazoa; phylum Chordata; class Mammalia; order Chiroptera; family Emballonuridae; genus Saccopteryx; species Saccopteryx leptura. The sequence goes on along the minus strand of NC_089504.1, from coordinate 223,562,531 downwards.
GTGTCGTTGCCGCAGGGAGAGGAGGCAGGTCTCCCTTCACTGGGGCTTCTCTTCTCTGTCTGTCCGCACTTCTCCTTCCCTCCCTGGTTGCTGAGGGATTAGCTGAGGCAGAAGCAGGGGGCCTTCAGATGACCCTCCCCCTCCCTCAGAGAGGCCACAGGAGCTCGGGTGTTTCAGGCTAATCAGAGAAGCTGCGGCCCCAGGGGCTTCTCTGCCCTTGTGCACTGTGTAGCAGCCTGCAGCTCCCCTGGCTGCTCCCACGTACAAGGTCATCTGGGTATAAGTGAGACCTGAGCCTGAGTATGGGGTGAAGGGGGTGCTCAGGGTCCCCTCACTGTCTTTTGGCCCACGGGGGAACTGCTAGGGGTGCACACAACTGAGATGTTCCCACTCCAGGTAGGCTGATCCTGAGAGCACCTCTCCCAATCTCTCCCGCAGGGCAGAGGGGGTCAAAGGGAAGAAAGGGGACCAGCACTGCGGGTGCCGGAGGCTCCTGGTGTCTCAAGATGCTTCTTTATACATATAGATATGCTATAAAGTCTAAATTAGAAGTATATTAATTGTATATTTGCATACTAGATGATATATTAACATGTATCGATACATTATACATTATAATAAAGATGTCTTAATATGTAAAATATATTGACATATATTAATATATGTTATATATTATTATCTAATATATAAATGTATATATATAAATTTATCTTTATATATTATTTATTTTACATAAGTAAATAAAATAAATATATTTAATATAAATTTACATATTTATATAAGATACAAATATACAATGTAATTATGTTATTTATATTTTATAGATTAATAAACTTCCGTAATACTATTATAATATAATTATATTTTATATATTAATACAATTTAATATTAATTATACATATTTTATAAATTTATATATTAAATTATAGATAACATAATATAGTTTGCATATTATATAAAATTTTATATTATAGTGATAATAGATACAAATATCTATTGATATATTAAATATAAATACAGGGATGGACAAAAGTAGGCTTATAGTTGTTCATATGAAAAATAATAGAATAATTAATTAATTAATAATAATTACACAAGGATATACTGTTTCATGTACTTACAGCTATAAGCCTTCTTTTGCCCTGCCTGTATGAGTAGATTTAAGCAAATAGACTCAGCTTGGTGCAGGGCCCCACATCCAGAGACTGCACTCCCAGCTTCCCTTACACCTGGGGTCCTCATATGTGTGTGTAGGGTCTGGTCAGTAAGTTGTGAGCAGGAGAGTTGTGGGTGAACTTCAGAACCTGCTCTTAAAAGCAAAGGGTAGGTCTTCTCGTGACACATTCTTCCTTCCTGCTGGCTGACTGTGGAGGTGATGTGGAACGGAGCAGCCACATGGAGCAATGAGGTAAGGGCTAGGTGTTGTGCAGGGCAGGGCAGGACAGCTCATCGGGCAGAAGATGCCCACCTCCCCGTGATCCTGAAGCTGCCACACACACCCAGTTGGACTCTTGAGAGGCAAGCATATACCTGTCTTGTTTAAACCCCGATGATTTGGGATCTCTCTGTGATGGCAGTCAAACCAATACCCCAATACAACACAATGTATTTATCTGCCTGCTAGAGATACTGCCAGTATGGCTGGGGTACATGTTGATCTCGGTATTTCCCAAAAGCCTTCACAGAATTGAATTCTTTGAACTTTCCAAATAGTAAGGATCAGTTCTATAGTCAGGTTTCCACCCAATGCACCGACTTGAAGCTAAAAGTATGACATGAGTACTAGCTGTTTTTTTTTCTTTTTAACCAGAGGTGGCTGTGAGTTGACACTGACTTCCTAAATTAATATGTAAATTGTTACAGGCTGGTGATGTTGCTTTGTTCAACCTTAATACCTTGCAGCTCTACCTCATATTGTAGTGATGCTGAAATTCACAGCAACCAAGTGGAATTATTTATTTATTTATTTATTTAAAGAGAAGGATGTAGTATACGTATATTCTCAGGAATAATCACAGTGTCTGGAACACCAGCAATAGGTTTGATTTTAGAAACAGCCAGGAGCCATCGAAGGCTGCGATTCAATGATATATAAGGTGGCTAAGGAAGCCTGGTAGTACTTGTCTTGGTCAAAAATGAGGTGTGACCTAGCAGTCAGGAGTCTGTTTGACTTGTTCCACCCATAAACTGACCCTGGGAGTCATTTCAAAAGAATAGCTCCAAAAACGCTTAGAATAATAATGGAGCTGTTGGAGCAATGGCCCATTTTCCCCACAGACTATTTTGAAGGACACTGCAGTTATAGATGTGTGAATTCTAGAATATATGGTTAAAATCAGATTTATTATTTTCTTGCAAAATGAATCTTTTAATTCATTTGTTTATGATCATGTTTAAATGAGAAAGTACATTAAGAACATTTCAGGGAGGCCTGCAAAGTAAATAATGAAAACAAGCATGCTTCAGTTTGGGTTGTTGCCCACTAAAGAAAGTTCCTTCTTAAGTGCATTCAAAGCTCCTCATAGCCTAGCATCATGCCTCCCACTGGGCTTCGTTTGCCCTATGTTAGTTGTGAGAGACAGCCAGTGCTCCCTGTTAGACTGTGCACTTACCATTCATACCTGACTCATGCTGCCCTGGTTCTCGCTCTCCGATTTCCTGAAGTATTAACTACCCTTCAACTTGACTTCCTTTATTTCATTATTAAGTTGAGTTATTATTTAGCCAAAATGTATGGGACTCTATTTACTTGGATCAAGCACTAAGTAGCCTTAGCCAGAAGAACAGGGCAATTCAGCATGTGGCTGTGTGTGAAAATCAAGACAAAAGAAAAGGGTCATAGAAATGGGAAGATTCGGTTGCAAGTAAAAAGGGTGAGGAGTGGTGTTCCATGAGGAAGTGCCCCACAGGAGAGTCAGCCAATGTGAAGAAGTTTCTAGGGGAGGAAATGGGAAACTGACAGGGCTCTCTGGAAATCCTTAAACATAAGGTAGATGCTTATTCACCCAGGGTAATCATTCATCTCGAACACAGGAAGATTAAGGAATACACGCGATCTGCTTTGACCCTACGTGTCTGAACAAAGAAGAATAACAGAAGCAAATCTGAAACTCCAGGAAGGGAACCATAGGATGTGTAGGCAAGGAGTTTCCAGCCATGATCAGGATGGTGTGGACACACAGGGACCCTTCCTGTATACCCTAAATCAACCCCAGTTAGCGCCATTTTCTGTGGCTGAATATGTGTGCTCTTTCTTTCTTTGTAGTTTTTTTTTAATGTTCAGAGGAGTCCATATTACTGATTTCAGAATGTGACATTTTACAGCTTGTATGAAACTATTTTCAGGTTAATTCTCAATTACACCCTTTGCCACCGAGGGTCAAGTCGTTTGGTTTCCAGCTAATACTGTGGTTGTACCTGTGGTTACCCACTGACTTCTCATCTGCTTTGCTTATCTGATAACAGGCAAATGGGGAAAGAGCTTTTAATATCCCCCAAAAGGGGAAGATTGGTAATTAGTTATTCACCGCATGGAATCAGGCCAGGTCAACTTACTCCAAGAAAGAAAACAATCTGGATATTGGACTTTGGGGTTCCTTTTATGCAACAGTTTGGTATTACAGGTCTCATCTGGATTGTTTTTTTCTTTCTGTTTCTTTCATTATTTTTTTAACCAGGTCAAAGCAGTCCATACTGCAGAAGAGAAAGCAATTTCACCTTTCCTTACACTGTACCATTTTCACAATGGTTCATAAATTTCAGCCCTACACCCAAACGTATCCTCCTGGGGAGGAGTTGTCGGTCCATCCCTTCTGGCTGAGCAGTGAGGGGATGCTTTAGAAAAAATAATGGGTGAAGTAACTGAAAGAGAGATGCAGAAAGCAACAACCAGAAACGGGGGCTGGGTGGGGAACAGGGCTGCAGAGACAGGAAAGGAGGCGGTGGCACGGACCCAAGAGCGCCACGCTGCAGCGACGGAACTTCTGCAAAAGCTACCGCCTGCGTGTTATCAGCAGCGCGCAGGCCTGTGGTTTTCTCGCTCTCGCAACCCTGCTTTAACTGCCGGTTTATTTTTCGACAAACAGGATGCCTCCATCTGAGGCTGTCAGCATCCCAGGCTCTTAGAGAGAAAAGCGGTAGTACAGCTCCACCCTAGAGGCAGGGCAGGGGGAGGGGCATGGAGGGGCGCCTGTTTCTAGAGGCTTTCCAGAGAAGCGACAACCCTGCAGGTGCAGCTGCTGGCAACGCAACAAGAAAATTGAGGAGCAGGAGGGGTGAGACCCATCCCCTGCCTCACCCCTGCCACCCATCCCTTTGCCCCATCTCTGCAAGCCTTGAGTAGAGAGGCCCAAATCATGGGAGCAGGCTGGAGATTTAGGATGACGCTCCTCAAACTTCAATGTGTGTGCACATCACCAGGGGCTTTTGTGAGCAGGCAGACTGATTACACAGGCCTCACTGGTGGTGAGGTTCTGCACTCCTACCCAGGTACCAGGTCATGCCAGCAAAGGCCACACTGAATAGCAAGGCTTCTGGTGATTCCTCTCTGATCATTCTCCACCAATTTCTTATTTCATTCTCCACCAATTTCTTGTTGAGAGTTTTTGTCTAGGCTACAAGCCACATGCAGGGGATGTCCACATGCGAGTGAACCCTAACAGATGCCCTACAGGCATTCCCCTAGCCGCACGTATTCCCAGGGTTCTGGTTTCTGCTAGCCACCTTGCTAATGGAAAAGAAAATTCCTTTATGCTCCAGAGGGCAGGGAAGTTCAAAAGAGTTAAGAAAATTTTTAAAATATCGCAGCTGGGAATATCTTCAGGGATTCAGGAGAGTCTCGATTAGGTTCTGAACCCAGACATGGTGGGGGAGGGGGTGAGGTGCGCCAAATAAGTCAACACGCATGCGCGAAAACCCCACCCCCGCCAGCGTCCCTTACATTGATGAGCACATGTGCACCTTATAGCTAGAATTCCTGCCTGTCCTCATTTTTCAGAAGATGTATGGCACGTGGGACCTGTATCTGAGTATTCTAGACCCAACTGGATCTCAGTTTAACTTTAGGATCTTGTGACATATGCTTTACAGAAGATGTGTTTCCGGTCACATGTAATTAGCAGGAGGTATGACCTTTGATCTGAGACTAGACTAAGAAATGCACAGTATGTATCATGAGAGGACTTGTCACCTAGAGTGTATAGATCCCACCAGAGGCGGTGCTAGCTGTCGGAGGTAGAAGTAAGCTCTGCTAACTTTTGCTAAACCCTGAAATTTCATGAAGATTTTATTTTGACTTCATCAAAACCAGTCAAAGGCTTCCTATTGCAGAGTGTGTCTCAAAGTACGACCAAGATGATACTGAGCTGTGACAGGTGCAGATTGCTGGGCTCTTGGACCTCTCATGGTCTTCAGAGGGGCCCCTAGGAATTTTTAACAAATGCTGCCAAGTTTCGGACCCCTGGTCTGCAAATTCAAGTCCAGCCTTCTTGCTGCAGCATTCAAAGATCTGCTCCAATTTCGCTGTTCCTTAGTAAGCTGAAGTGGCCTCTTCATTGCTTATGAGCATCCTTTGAACCAGCCTACCTGGCTGCCTCACTCATTCATCTCTTCTGTCCTCCCCAGCCCTGCATCGAAAGACTTCTTCCTGTCTGAGCCCTTCTGAGACCACAACTTCTCAGGCAACAGTTGGTTATTTTTCTGATCTGTGATGGCTCTTCAATTCTATCTGTGCTTTTCAATTCTCATTTCATTCACTGACTATTCCTTATATTTGGGCTTCGCTTCTTTGGCTCAGTGGTAAGCTCCCTGAGGGCTGTTTCATGCCATATAATTGTTGTATTCCAGGCCATCTTCTAACACAAGGTCATGCATGCTTCACCCATGCAGTTAATTTACTGATGGGTCATTACTAACATGTATTCACAGAGTGTACTAACATGTACTACAGAGTGTGATTTACACAATAGGCACACAATTGCTCTAGGACCAGGAGAAGCCAGGAAGGGAGATGGGCATGGTGAGGAGAGGATTGAGACTCTGATTATATGGCTTATAAAAGACACAGAGGAAGCAGCAAGCTGGGGTATGGACTCCAGCTCCTCTGTCTGCTCTCTGAATCGGGGAAGAAATTTTTGTTGTTGTTGTGGTTAAGTATATGTTTAATTCTACTTGATATCTAGATGATCAACTCCATGAACCAAAGGATGGATGTTTGCTTCCCCCAACCCCCAGTTCAGTGATGGATCTCTTCGGTGGTCTCTCTCTCCTCTCTCTTCTGCTTTAGCCTTCCTCCCTCCCTTTTGCCAGTTGGTGGTCAACCCACATGCATGACTCCAAGCTGAAGCTGGAGGAAGCTTCATGTGTTACATATGGTAGATTACAAGAATGGTAGCATATTAATGATTTATTGGAAGGCTATAAACGTGACTCAGATTTAGTCCTGACACAGCTAGGATTATTAGTCATGCAACCTTGGTTTTCTTTCTTTATCCTTCTAGCTTTAAATTTCTTTCTTTCTTTCTTTTTAAATCTAAACACTGAGCTTCCATGTTTTCACTTTCAAAGTCAGCTGAACAGTATTAACTCATAAAGCAGTGAGTGGGGAAGCGGGATGATGCGTGGAGAGCCTGGGTGGACCTCACACACTGGAGGTGCTGGGACGATGGCCCCCACTGCTCAGTTCAGGGGTCTTTCCTGGATAAATGCTTCCTGGTGTTTTGGGCTCTTCCTTGCTTCAGCCATGTCCACTACAGTCCAACCACATGTCCACTGGCTCACTCTGCAGCCCTCCAATCTGTAGCTTCTCTCTTAAGGGCATCTTTTGGCCCCTGTAGCCCTTTCTTCTTGGGCTTCAGGAATGTCCCTGTTGGCTTTCTGGTCACCCTCCTCACCAGCTCTCTGGTGGCCCCTGACTCTGCTCCCGGGAGTCCTTCTCCTTATCATCTCTCTCCAGCCTGTGATCTGGTGTCTCTCAGTGCTCTCTCCAGCCTTGACTTTTTAGTCCGGGTTCTCTTGTCTTCTATCTGCCTTCTTCCTTTTCCTCTGATACTCCAAGTCCTCACAACAGTTCTCAGACCATCTGTGTAAGGTGATAGCTCCATCCTTCTCCACATAATCCAGGCACTAGGATCTTCTTCTATAACATTAAAGTGCTTACAATAGATACCGCCCATGAAAGGCCTTGCAGATTCCAAGTGACCACTGCCAATGTAATTTCTAAGACCCTTCAGGTCTCCATTTACCCTCTGACAGATGCCTGTTCTGAAGACATGCACAACTACTTTCCCAGTACCAGGGAATGGGGAGGGTTGCATTTTCTAGAAAGTAAAATACCAAGAGGGAATGAGAGGCAGCAATACGCCTCTATGACCATAAGCCTGGTTTGGTTTCTCAACCTTGTCACTAGTCACATTTTGGTTCAGACAGTTCTTTGCTGTGGGGGGATGACCTGTGCATGGTAGAGTGTTTAGTAGTATATTTGGCCTCTTCCCACAAATGCCAGTACATCTTTCCTACTTCCCACCCATCAGTTGTAAAAACCAAAAAAAGTCTCTAGGCATTGCCAAATATGCCCTATGGGCAAAACAACCCCCTCACTCAATCCCTGCAGGTAAGGACAACTGACTGAAGGTATCCAAAGGTGATAAGTATAGAGAAGAAAATGCGAAAAGAAATGAGAAAGGTCTACTATGGCAAGAGGTTCCCCGTATATAAGGGAAGTAAATAAAAAAGGAGACTGAATAAGCAGACCCCATGGGAAAGAAATTAGGAGACCAAATCTTAAGAAAGGTATGAAGTCTGCAAAGATAAGAAGGCATTGGGACAGAGGATCCACTAAAGAACATTTCTTAATGGAACAGATAAGGAGGCCCTTCCTTCACTGCATCCTGCTGCATGGGCAAAGGTGGCTGCTTTTAGGGGACTGATGTCCAGGCCTGGCAGAGGGGAACTTCGGTGCAGAGGGACTTTTCAGGTAATGATTAGAGGTAGTTAGATCCTGCAATTGTTCAACAGAAGCAGGTCTCAGAATGGAAGGAAATACACATAAGCAACATCACCTGCCCAGCAGTTCACTGAAAAAGATTCCTAAATTGAGAGATATCAAGTTCTGGCCATAGAGTGAGAGGGTACTGGGCACAATGGGCTGGATGTCCAGCAGGACAGTCCATGTGCCCATGCCACCTCTGGAGACTTTACCGAAATAGGCAAGACTGAGAACTTAATGGTGAATCTACATAGGTTACTTACCAAACCTCTCTGTTATTCCACTAATTTCCTTTTTTGAACAAGAAAAATAATGATCATGTTTCCCCATGAAAAAAGAAGGGTCTCTTTGAGCAGATAACAAGGAATAGAGGACTTCCTTTCTGATCTTTGATGTTTCAGAGAACCCAATGGGAAATGGACTGGGCCTCATTTTCGGTCCTGTGATTATGAACTCTCTTGGCCATAGACATTTATTTTTCCACATAGTTATTTAATTTAGGCACAAAGCAATCAACTCAGGAACAGAAAGAAACCCTTTGACTATGTGGTGTTTCTCCCATGCTTCTTGCAAACTTGCCCAGCCTTTCACAAGAGACAGCCAAAGGACTTCCCCACACCCTCTGGACAGAAGTGGAACCAGCCTCATGCCTCCTGCTCCTCTTTGCTCTAATATCCCCACAGACTTCTTCCTATTCTTAGCTGATCAAGGAATTAAGGGGAAACCAACTCTGAATGGAGGTCCTAATTACTTGAGCCCTGCTATGGTTGTATGGGTAGAGAGATGACTGTGTCCTCTTCTGCTCATGCCCATTGGAATTTCTATACCTCACCAATAAGCACAAGGCTGCTGAGGCTTCATCCACCTATCTATTCACCTGTCCATCTGTTCATCCTTTATCCATCATCCATCCATCCATCCACCCATCCATCCATCCACCCATCCATCCATCCATCCATCCATCCATCCATCCATCCATCCAACATCTGTTGAGTGCCCACACCTTGCCAGCTGCTGTAAATAAAGAGAAAAATGAGACATGAGCTTACCTCTCAAAGAATTTAGAGTCTCTGGGAGAACACAATTATAAACAGAGAACCTTGAACTACATTTTTATAAGTGCTAAGTAGATACCTGAACTGAATAAATACGAGCCAGAAGTAGAATGTGGCTTTTGGTGTGATCTCCCAACAGGCACCCTAGAAGACTTGGTCATCAGAGTATTACTCTGGCATTCCGCTATCCTAGGGAGTGAACACTGTGTCCATCCAGGTCTGTGATGGCAATGTGGGAAGGCCGGCTTTCTCCTCTGCCATGCAGCATCCCGTGCAGACACCTGTCCCGGCCCTTATAACCTGTACGATGACTTCCTCCATTGGACAGCAGCCCCACTGTGTGGCTGTGGTGACTTGCTCCCCAAATTACGGTAGCAATGGAAAGTGTGCAGAGAGCATGGACGGGGTATCTAAAAACAGCATGCATAAAAGCGGAACTGAATATGCTTTGGGAATGCTGATGTTTTAGACTAACTCCTTAATTTTCTGCAGGTCCTTGAATTTATCCTTATCTGATATTTTTGATTCCCTTACTTTTAGATTTCAGGATTCTTCATTAAATGCTTGCCGACAATCCCATTATGAAAAGGGTAGGAGCTATTCAAAACCAGATACTGTCAGGGTCCGGAATTCTAGCACAATGCACTTCTGATACAGTTTAAAAAGAGTTAAGGGCTCTGTTCTCACCAAAACACGGTCCAACTTCCCACAGCCTTCATATTTAGAGACTAAGATCACTTGTTTTGAGTCTATTCCAGAGAACATGAGTGCCCAGGTCACACCCTCTCTGGAAGACTCTCTCTTATGAATATACAGTTTTGTGGTCAACTATGCAAGATCCAAAACCAAGCCAGAGTTGAAGTGAGGCCTGCCACTTCCCAGCTGTGTGACCTTGGACACATCTCTTGGTCACTCTATGCCCCAGCCACCCATGTGTAAAATGAGAAAACTAATTGTCTCCACTGTATATGTGACAATGATAACATGAGTTCCTATTTATAAGGCACTTAAAACAGGGTCCAGCCTATGGTAAACGCTACATAATAGTGCTTGTTCAATAAAACTTGACTTGCCCACAGTGCTTTCTCATTATTTTTTATGGACCAACTTCTTTCTTCTGAATGTTAACCATTCAGTACATTAAGCAAGGGCATCGCTCCAGCAGTGCCTCCCTCGCCTAAGAGAACTACCAAAACCCAGTGAACAGGCCTGTTTTCCTCCAGGAAGTAATCCCAGCGCATCAATTCCTTCCTGTTTGTCCTCAGCAGATTAGAATTAAGGGTGCCTTTCTTCCCTGCTTGTCACCGTGGAGTTCATGGCCAGTCACCCTCATTTCAAGGCCCCTGACCATGGACTGCCAGTTTTTGTGGACAGCTTGAACCAGTTTTAGGAGCCTGGGGTGAGAGCAGGGGTCCAACTAGGTGTGAGGGATGCAAACAGGAAGAGGGCCCAAATCACCCACTCTGTCCTTGGCCCGTAAATAAATGGGAAGTAGCCATAGTGCTTCAGTTCTTAAGGTTCCTCTGGAACAGTGGTTCTCAAGCAGGTGGTCTGTTCTTCAAGGGGACAGTTGGCAATGTCTGGGGATATTTTTGGTTGTCATAGCTTGGGGAGGTGGTGCTACTGGGACCTAATGGGTAAAGACCAGGGATGCTACTACACATCCGACAATACACAGACAGCCCACCTCAACAGAATGATCTGGTCCCCAATGTCAATGGTGACAAGGTTGAGAAATGCTACGTAGAGTTAATGGAGGGCAAATTCTCAGTGTGTATGCTGCCTTTTACTGGGAACTCCTCGCCGAAGGATCCCAGGTATCTGCTCTGTCCCTTCCCAGGGAGCAGAAACTGTGGCGCAAGGGCGCACAGCCGGAGCTGAGTTCCGGGCCAGCCTCAGGCTCCTCTTGTCACACTCTGCCTCCTCCCATACATCAGCCACCGGCGGCCAGCAGTAACCCGATCCAATCCACAAGGGTGCATTACGTTCCTGTGTGCAGTCACGTGAATGACAGCATCGGGCCACACGTTTCCATCTGGTGTGCAGTGGTGTGTAAGAGGAAGATGGAAACATCAAGCAGGTGGGAAGGAAGAGGCACAACAACAGGTAAAACCAACTCGAGGGTTACCAGGTGCTGGCAGCATTCTCATGTTCCTAACCTGGTCCTCACTGTGGTGCATGAGGTGAGCATCCTCATCAGTACACTGTACAGGTGAGGGAGGGCGGGTAGAGAGGGCAAGCAGTCTTCCTAGGGCAGCTCAGTGGGGTGGACAGTGCTCAGCACACAGGCCAGTGCACAAATCCCAACAATGTGTTTTCCAGGGACAGCAGTGGGGAAGCCAGGTGGTGTCTGGACTCCGCGGGGCTCTGCCTCCTCTGGGTTTTGGGCTGCTTCCTGAACTCATCTTTGTTCCATGTTTCTTTTTCATCTTTATCAAGTGGGGATTAAGAGCTGGGCTTATCTTACAAGGTTTTGATGATAAGATATGATGGGGCCACGTGCCTGATGCCTTATAAGCATTTGGTCAATGTTAGTTGTTCTTGTCATTATTTATTAGCAACCAAGTAGCTTAATCATTGGCTAACTTTAATGAACAAACCAGAATCCTTCCTAACAACAGTGCAAAAGACTCACACTGTCACCGAGCCCAGTGGTGTAGTCCCTCACTCTCCCTGTCATTTGGTGCTGACTCCTGGTCAAGAAGCCCTTGAGGAGCCCAGGTGGCAAAGTGGTCCAGGATCATCTACGGCAGGGGTCCCCAAACTACAGGCCCGCGGGCCGCATGCGGCCCCCTGAGGCCATTTATCCGGCCCCCGCCACACTTCCGGAAGGGGCACCTCTTTCATTGGTGGTCAGTGAGAGAAGCATAGTTCCCATTGAAATACTGGTCAGTTTGTTGATTTAAATGTACTTGTTCTTTATTTTAAATATTGTATTTGTTCCCGTTTTGTTTTTTTACTTTAAAATAAGATATGTGCAGTGTGCATAGGGATTTGTTCATAGTTTTTTTTTTATAGTCCGGCCCTTCAACGGTCTGAGAGACAGTGAACTGGCCCCTGTGTAAAAAGTTTGGGGACCCCTGATCTATGGTAATGGGCACTAAGGACCCTCTCTAGTTTCTGCTCTTCAGATCGCGTGGTCTTTATTGAAAAGTGAAGGAGAGAGATGAGGTTGTTGGAAACAACTCCAATTGCTTCTGTGTCAATGACGTGTCTGACCCTAAACTGAGGTGGCTGAGGTGGAACCAGTCCCAAAGTGGCCAGAGGCCTGGGCAACAGAGGGAGGCTGTGGCGGGCGTGCCAGCCTAGGCCAGATGTGGGGGGTGGGGTCAGGACTCCTGGGAAAGAACCAAGCCTGGCAAAGGTCAAGTGGAAGTCACTGAGGAAAGCTGGAAGGGGGTGGGAAGGGGGGGGGGGTGCCGATGGTGCTAAATAAGCAGGAAAAGGGCGTTTTCTGAGTCACAGAATTCCCAAAATATAATCTCTGGGTAACACCCCGGGTTTTTTACTTCCCTGTCAATTACCCACTCTAAATGAGGAAAGCAACTCTTTTGAGGTAACACAGAATCACCTTTCCAAAGGCGCTTTATTAGTTTATTATTATTTTTTTATTGCAGAGAATAATTAGCTTGAGTGCCTTTTAATTTGTTCCCATTAAGGTGTTTGCATAGTAACAATTAGAGGCTGGCAGGCTCCCCAAGCTCTCAGTGAGCAGGGGACTCGCTGGCGGTGAGAAGGCTTTGGGTGAAGTGTAATGAATTGTCGTGCCCTTTGCCATGTGGAGCCCAAGGAGAAAGGGGAGGAACTTGCTGTGGTAACTGGTTGTAGGATAATCAGAGGAGAGAAATGCCTTTTATACACATAAGGTTAGAGAGAGAAAAAAGACAATGTCACGCCCACCTACTTGTGAAAAGGATTTGTTATGAGGTTGGAGCACTGAGGATGTGGACTTTTGGAATTACGAATGTTTCTGCAGAAGGCTCCCCTGCTAGTGGGTCCTCTCTATGCAATTGGCACCTGGTGGGTTGGCAGGTCCTGTGTACAGGAGGTTCAGAGGCTGCCTCTTCCTGTCACAGCTGAATCGCCTGCTTCTGGGTAGAATATTTGTCTCAACCACAGGAACGCCTGGATGTCAGCACTTGCTGGGGCCTCACTGAGAATGCTGGCCAAGATCAGTGTTGTCATAGTGCTGGCTCTCGGGGACTCCCTAAAGGATGAACTTGGGTGTGAAGCCTCTGCTTATCTGTGGGATCATTTTGTGAGTTCTTCTGTACGTGGGTCCTAGATATGGACCAGGATGGGGCAAGCGCACCAAGGACATGACACTAAAGGAGGAGCTGTCTCTCAAGGTCATGTAATTACAGGTTGAGCCTTACATGACCTTGAAAATTAGCCTTATCTTTAAGGTCTTTTTCCAGGAAGGGCCTTGCTGTCTCTTCCTAGTCTCATCTCTGATGAACTCTCTTGTTTGGGAAGAAAGATTGGATATGGTCCCTCCCACCCCAGGTCAGCATCTCACCATAACCTTCGGAACAGTATTCTGATACAAACACAAGTTTGAACACCACAGGCCTAAGAAAGTGTTCCTTGTGGTTTTCCTGGAACCATGTGAATGTCTCCCTTAAGGGACATCTCTGATGGGGAGGGGAGGTGCTGACACTGATGGTGAGGACCTAAAGCCACCAAATGCATGCAGGGTCGTGCAAGCAGTCCAGCACAGTGGCGGTGCCTGGGCTTGAAGCCACCTGAGGTCAGCCATCCCCCTGTAGCGTAGCCTGCTGTTCAGAGACCCTGAGAAGTCTCTAACTGCAAAGGGCTCAGCTCTCTTATGTGTCAAACCGAGAGAATGGTGACACCCACTCTCCTTCCTCCGGGTGAAGGTGGGCTCTGCAGCACAAACACCTCCAGTGGGCCGGGTTTGTTGCCACCAGCAGCTTAACCTCACCTCTGCATGCCACACTCCCCTCAGCCAAACAGGCTTTGCAATGAGAGCACCTACTCACAGGTTTGTGCAAAGGATTTAAGGAGGTTACGCAAGAAATGCTTGGCAGTGTGCCGGTGCCTTGCACATCATACGTGGTCAGCGAACACTAGCTGTTGTTACCTTGATCATTTTGAATGTTAGTAAGTTCAACCCTCTGCCAAGGGGCACAAAGATCATGTCTGCACTGCTACTTGGGGAGAGGCATTGACCCACTTTTTCATCCTAATGCCCACCTGGTTCTGGGCACAGTTGCAGGGTCATGTTCTGGGCTCAGCAGAAGTTTCTTTCCCACACCAGACTTCATTCCACACACCTGTGGTGTTTTCTGGAGTTACCTTTGACTTACTGCCTTTCTCTAAGTGTCCATTGCTTCCTTGCTGTCACCTCAGATCGTCCTGACAACCACCCACAGTAGGGAACATTGTGCCTACATGACGGGTGAGAAACCTGGGGCCCTGTGAGGTGGGGTGAATAGCTCCTGTTCACACAGGCAGTAGTGCAGTGATGGGGGAGAGTTCGATGCCCGGACCCCACACCCAGGGCTGCCCACTCCCCGCCGCTCTGGCCAAGCCTGTCCTTCTTGAGGACACATGGTTCCTCCTGGAGTAGAGCTGATGTTTCAACAGTGACCAAAGCCTCCAGGTGAGGGAATAAAGGTCCCCCAGTAGAAGCTGAGTCCCCGTTAGCAAGACAAGACATTTGTGGGTATTGAGGGACCTTCTGAGTCAAACTGAGTTATTCACAGAGGGGAAGGAAAAAAACCCACAAGCTGCATTTTTAGTTTTATATTAAGTTCTATTTTTGAGATATGTTTTATTATAATGCACATACTATAATTATATCATATCACTATAGTAGTGCAGGCAGGTGATTTACATACAAATAAATATGCACAGGTTTGGCAGCAAGCAGAGTACATTTTACTGACATGTGACAGGATCAAAGGAGTTTGGAAATTACTGCCCCAACACCCAACAGTTCCTGCTCCACCTAGAAGCGGCATTTTCACATTCAGCACCTCCTGGGAAGAAATCCCATTGAGCTCTCTAAGACCTAAGGCAGTGGTCCCCAACCTTTTTTGGGTCACGGACCTGTTTAATGTCAGAAAATATTTTCACGGGCCAGCCTTTAAGGTGGGATGGATAAATGTATCACGTGACTGAGACAAGCATCAAGAGTAAGTCTTAGATGGATGTAACAAAGGGAATCTGGTCATTTTTTAAAAATAAAACATCGTTCAGACTTAAATATAAATAAAAGGGAAATAATGTGAGTTATTTATTCTTTCTCTGCAAACCGGTACCAAATGGCCCATGGACCAGTACCCGTCTGCGGCCCAGGGGTTGGGATTTTTTGAATGCTGGGCCTTGTGTACATGTGTGTATGGATGTGTGTGTGAGTGTGCGAGAGAGAAACAGACCTTTATTTCTCCTAATAGAGGCCACTTCTGAGTGTAAGAGCTTTGGGTCGGAAGTGTGAGAGGCCCTGTATCTCTGATGGGTCCCAATCTCTCAGGAAGTCAGCACTGTCCCACTTCCCAAGGACTCCTCTGAGATTTGAAGGCTAGCAGTGCAGGCCAAGGCCATCTCTGCACCCCTCAGCTGAATGTGCACATTTGCTCTGCTTCTGGTCGTTCAGATTTCACCAAAGACACTCCTCAAAACCAACCTGGTTAACCATAAAGTTGCCTAAGGGGCGTGGTGGGCCCTTAGCGGGTGCTCAGCTAAAGCAGTACTGGGTTTATGGGTAAGGCAGAACCTCGGAACTTCAGCAGGGTGCTGGAGGTGCTGGGGAGGGGACTTCACTCCAGCTAAGGAAGTTCTGAAGGCTGTGGGATCTGCATGAATTGCTGTGCGTATTGTGTGCCCACAGAGAAAGGGATTTACTTGTTAGGGTTGTGGTGTCTGACCAGTGCAAAGAGAAAGTAAAGGGAATTTGGACAGGTGTCTGCTAACTATTTGTTTTTTATTTTAAAAGAAATTTTTTTTATGGATTTGAGAGAGAGAGGAAGAGAGAGAGGGAGAAAGAGAGGAAGAGAGAGAGGAAGGGAGAGAGAGAGGGTGAAAGAGGGAGAGAGAAGAAGTGAGAGAGAGGGTGAAAGAGGGAGAGAGGGGATGAAGGGGGGGGAGAGGAGCACTAGCTTCTTGTTCCACTTAGTTGTTCCATTTAGCTGTGTACTCATCGATTGCTTCTCACATGTGCCCTAACTGGGGATTGAACCTGTGATCTCAGCACACTGGGTCAATGCTCTGTCCACTGAACCACCTGGCCAGGGCCTCTGCTATTATTTAGACTCCCAAGTAGAATCAGCCACCTAAGTCCAGTGTCTGCAAAATTCTAGGGGTCAGGACCAGAGCTGACCCAGTTTATAGTTCTAATTCTGGTACTGACCAGCTGTGGGACTGTGGACAAGTGAATGTCTCTGCTGCCCTAAGTCAGAGAGCTGTCTGAGATCACTCAAGGCAAGAAACCCAGAAAGTTACATATATAAAACTTTTTGTATATATAAAGTTATATGGTTTCAAATGCCAACTGAACTATATATAGCTATATATAGAAAACACACCCACATGGTTAACTTAGAAAGCATGAAAAGGGGCAATGTCTCATAGTTCATTTGTTATTTAATAAGGTTCATCCACCTTTCTGATACAATTATCTCTTTGTTTTGAACACAACCTAGAGGGAAGCATTGCTTTTTTTTTTATCATGTTTTTTAATATGAAGTAATGATGTAGGATGACTGGCAGGTGAACAGAATTTCCATTGTTGGCATTTGTATTTCTGTATAGGACACCACACCTTTCACAGTCCTAATATTTGTTTAAGGTGGTTTAATAATTGTTCCTCTCCTTCAGGACTTTGAGGGTAATAGACATTCTGATCTTCACAAACAGTGGATTCAATAATAATGAAATAGCAGTGTGGGTTTCTGTTCCTACCTGTCAATTCCTGTCATTTTGTTCTCTCCCATTCCCACCATGTTATACATGCCAGCACTTAAAAGGGCTGAGACAAGAGAGGAAACTCCTGAAGGATAGGGCGCCGTTTTCCCTTCCTTGCAGCTCCCTCAGACCTTTGCAGGGGTTTCACACATAGATGCACTTTCAATATAGACTTTCAAAGTGGGTTAATGTCAAGTTCGGCTGTGACTGTTAGCAAGGTGATGGGCTACACAGATGCAGCCTGCAGATGGTGTGGGATGAGGGGACTGGAGCACACAGTTCAAAGTACAAACAGACACCGTGTAATAAACAGCAGCAAACTGTGGTCGGCATTAAAACTGCTACTGGAAAAATGGTGCCCCAACCAACCAACGTCTTTTGGTTAGTCTACATTGTCTTTTGAACGTGTCTGTGGCAGTAATAAAAAATAAACATCAAAGGCTAAGCATGTTAACCTTGTTGCTTAGGAAAAGAAAATTGCTCCTACACCAAGCCACGAGAAAGCAGCTGACAACACGTGCAGCCTCCCTTACAAGCCTCACCTGAGGACGGCGTGGGACCGTGAGATCGCACGCAGTGTGCTCACTGTAACGATGGCTGTTTGCTCTTGCTCTTCTTAGCATAACCCTATCTGGCGAGCTGACTATGGCCACAGTTCCTAGATCTTTTTTTAGGATCAACTAAAAAAAAAATCTGAAATCGTATACATGGTAAGGAGCAGTATAGCTTTGTGGTGGTTTTCTGTGCTTTATTGCTCACATCTTTTCATTGTACTCTCTGTCCGAGATCAGAAAATGTTCTTTTTAGGAGTCATAGCCTTCCTTTACAGAGGACATTCCAACAACCGGGAGTAAAGGCTGGATGGCGGCAAAGGAGGTGGAGCATAAGCTTTTGCGAAATGTCAGAGCCAAGCATTTCCCTCTCCCAATGGTCACGGTCTCAAGATTTGACGAAGTGGGTCCTTGACTTAGAATCAAGCTTGAGCACAGGCTGCAAATTGACACCCAGGAGCAGTGGTCTTGAAATCAGCAGATTTCAATCCCAAGTAGCTGATTGAGATTTCTGTTTTTCATGACTGCTGGGGCTGCTGCAATGTCTGGGAGAGCTCACAGTTTGAAAAGGAGTCCATCTGAAAACAGACTTTAGGACTATGAACTGAAAGGCAGGCTTATACACAAAATCAACAATTCTCTACATGAGCTCTGTTTTTGCAGCAAAACAAAATGGACAATTTACATTATTTCTCATTTTAGGGAAGAACAAAATGTGTGTGTGTGTGTGTGTGTGTGTGTGTGTGTTTGTGTGTGTGTGAGAGATTGTGTGTGTTAATGAGGGATCTACTTGCAGGACGGTACATGAGCATCCAGACTCAGGAAGTAGAGGGCCAATAATCACAAAGCACAAATCATCTGTCACTTGCAGAAGTACAAAGTGTGAAGAAGTGTACTATCTCCTAGAGCTGTTACCCGCTTGTATTTCTATCCAAGATAAAATGTTTTTAGGTAAATTCAAGGAGCGCAACTTAAAGTTCGCTCAAATTCTGTAGAAAAGAATTCTCAGCCCTGGCCAGTTGGCTCAGTGGTAGAGCGTCGGCCTGGCGTGCAGGAGTCCCGGGTTCGATTCCCGGCCAGGGCACACAGGAGAAGCGCCCATCTGCTTCTCCACCCCTCCCCCTCTCCTTCCTCTCTGTCTCTCTCTTCCCCTCCCACAGCCAAGGCACCATTGGAGCAAAGTTAGCCCCGGGTGCTGAGGATGGCTCTGTGGCCTCTGCCTCAGGCACTAGAATGGCTCTGGTTGCAACAGAGTGATGCCCCAGATGGGCAGAGCATCGCCCCCTGGTGGGCATGCCGGGTGGACCCCGGTTGGGCGTATGTGGGAGTCTGTCTGACTGCCTCCCTGTTTCCAACTTCAGAAAAATACAAAAAAAAAAAAAAAAAAGAATTCTCCTTAAAAAAAAAGTTTTAAGGTGTCAGGCCATGAGCTATTGAGAATTTGAAAGGGCAAGAAAGAGAAAAAAAGGAAACAATTTCTAGCTACTGATGGATAAGTGGAGCCTGTGGCCAGGTGCTGGCAGCTCACCCATAAGCAATTCCTGTTGATAGAAGGCTGTTTCTCTTTTCTCACACTCTGAGAGAGTCAAATGTCATCCTCGGCTTTGACACTGAACATAGGCGCGACCTTGACGCCCATTTAACTAGCCCCTTACACAGCCCCATCCCATCTCCAGCTTGCTTTGTTTTCAGTAAAATCAAGAATAAAGATCACCCCCACCCTGCATCCTGCATCCACCTGCAACTTCCAAGAAGGCCTGAAGTCTCGCAGTTACTCTGCATGTATTTTCAGAGCACTGCTGACACAGAAAACAAATGAGACGAGATGCCACCCGGAAAGCATAGTCCTCCCAAGAATAGTCTTCGTGGTCGTGGCAGATGTTGCATCCAATCACTGGGCACCCATTCCCAGCCACCGCCCCCTCTGCTTCCCTTTGCTCTGGGCTTGAAAGTGACAACGCCACTGTCCAAAGCACCTTTCCGCTGGCCTATGAAATATGTCAAGGGAGGCCTGCCGAGAAGGGGAAGCTTCCTGTCCTGAGTAAAAAGACAGAGCTCTATCAGGAGAAGGCGAGAGGCCACCTGTCTTCTTCCTCCCTAGACGGACCTGAGTGGTGAGCCACCTCCCTGGGGTCTGCTTACTGCAGGACCTCCTGTCACACGAGACAGACCATCACGCCCCCCCCCCCCATAGGCCCCTGGAGTCAGATTTCCCTTTTGCTGCGGCCAAACCTAATTCCTAATTCTCACTGACAAACCCCAGCAGGAGCTTCGTGCTGCCCATGTCCCCGTCAAATACCAGCATTTCAACCCTCCTTTGCTGCAGGCTCATTTCTCACCCCGCTGCTCCTTCCTTTCTCCGGCATCACTCAGGTAGTCAGTTATCAGGGTGGGAGGGAGGGAGAGAGAGAGAGAGCTTCTGAAAGTGAACTGAAGAGGAGGAGAGCAGCCTGTCCAACAGAGTCGGTGCGTGCCACAGGTGTGTCCGCATACTCTTTCCTGGTGGTACGCCCAAAGTGACACGTGGTTCTGGGCTGTGCTGTGTTCAGAAACCCCGTTTCCCTCCATGTCCTCCTGAAGCACTTCCTGATTAGGGTCATGGTCTGCAAAGCTCTTAAAAGAAATGCCCCTTGCCACCCTCTGGTGCGCCACAGCGACCTTAACTTTACTCAGTAAAAAAGGCTAACGCAAGGGGAGGTGGCAAGGGAGATCGAGGAGCAAGAGTTACGGGAAAGGTGTTGCTAGGCTTTAACATCTGTTCAGGCACCAGAGCAGCTTCTGGAGAATTCTCTGAAGAATGAGAGCAGGGAACCATTTTATTTATTTTTTTAAAGATGCCGTGAGAAAGCACTGTGCATGCCCATGTGGACCGGCAGGATCACTACTCCCTATTGGAAGGTCAGAGGTCAAGACCTTGTTCAGGCGTCCCCAAACTATGGCCCGCGGGCCACAATGTGGCCCCCTGAGGCCATTTATCCAGCCCCCACTGCACTTCTGGAAGGGGCACCTCTTTCATTGTTGGTAAGTGAGAGGACCACTGTATTTGGCAGCCCTCCAATGGTCTGAGGGACAGTGAACTGGCCCCCTGTGTAAAAAGTTTGGAGACCCCTGTAGCTTCATGCTCTCAAACTAAGGAAACAGGTGCTGTGTTTTATGGACCCTCTCCCCAAGGTACTCAGAGCCCTAGAACAGGAACTCCGTCAATCGGAGGTGAGCTTGTCGAGAACACTATTAGTCCCTTTTTACAGAATTCGCGCGAGACACAGAGACACCTAATGACTCATCTAGGTCACTAGGATGTTACCTGAGAAGCTGAAAAATTCGCTTGAGTTTCCTGTGTGATCCTCTGCTCCTGCCCCCAACAAGACAAGCGGCCTGGGCCACCTGCCTTTCTGGGTTTTGACAAAGTACCTGATCTGAAAAATGTCACCAGGAAGCATGGAAATTGGCCATCCCTTAGGGCCCAGAGGATCGACATGTGGTTCAGTGGGTGAAACAAATGCTCTTTTCTGAAGAAGGGCCCCCAGAAAATAAAGTGGGCCCGTTCCGTTACTTGCAGCCAAGAGAAGCATGAGGGCGGCTTTCTGCCACCACGTGTCCCAGGCAGCTTCCATATTTAAAAGCTGGGCTTGCTGAGTTACCAAAAGGGCCCTCACTCTTTCTCTGTTTCCCTCGCGAACACTTACAAGGAGAGGGAGGGTGAGCGTGGATTTACTAACTGCAGCCCCGGGTCCCTGCTGCTCTGCCTTCACCCAGGTATTACCCCACCTCAAGCACCCTTTCCTCTCCTTCCCCAACCCTGTGTCACCTTCTCCAGGGGACTGCCCCCCGACCCCAGTGTCCTCCAGGGCATCATGGCCTTTCCTAGCCTAGAGTGGACAGAGTTTGACCAAGTGTCCTCTTATATAATAACAGAACGTCCATAGCTGTACCTAATACCTACTGCCCCATTTTTATGACTGTGTGAAGCACTGGACACAAGCTAGTTTGTCCACACAGCTACTCTAACTACAGGGACTACAGCTGAGGACATTGAGGACCCAGAGGACACTGAGGACATTGCTCTATGCAATTTGACTAAAGCCAGAAGGGATACGAGAGAAAGTGTCCTCCACCCCTCTGGGTGCTGTCTGTTGCTGTCCCCGCGTGCAGACTGCCTGCCTTTTGCTAGCGGTGGCTGCTCTTGCAGACCCCTGGGCTCTCCCCTGCAGACTGGCTCTCACCAAGCCCTAGTTTCTCTAAGAAAGTCTCTTTCCAGGCGACGGCACAGGAGTCTGCCTCTGCCCCAGCAGGAGACACAGCTTCTCCTCAGCTAAGAGGCAGACCTTTCTGGAGATACCACGTTTCAGATGTCTTTCAAGAGATCAGAGGGACCTCCTGGCTACTAATTTGCTTCCCAAACCTCTCAAGGACCTCATGGCTCTTAGGTCCTAGGTCAGCCACTACTTCTAAGGATGCTTCTCTTCCTGGCTGCTCCCTGTGCCTTCACTGGGAGTGGGAGTCTCCTGTGGTTGTCCTCCTGCCCTGACGGCTGCACGCACCTTGGGAGGGTACTGACTCACAGGGACCATCTGGCTGGAGAAAGTGGGACCAAGGTGGCAGCTTTTCTGGGGGGATGGCTTTTGCTCTTTTAAAACTTAAGCATTTCCAGATTTCTTTGTCATTTTCAAAGGATCCTCAGCATGTGAAGGTACTAAATGGCAAAGGCTATAATGATGATTTGAGAGATATTTTTAACACCTTTTATCCCCCTCTTCTTCTTCTCAGTTTCAGAATGTGTGGACACTTTCAGAACACCAAGCTCCACCTCACAGCAGGGGGGTTAGGGTCTGATGCTTCCACATCCAGGACAGTGGCAAGGGACAGGGCAGCAGCCTGGTGAGCGGGGGGCAGTTGGGCTTGTCAAGACAGCCTGCTATGGATTGAATTGTGTCTGCCCCTACGTTGACGTCCTCCCTTAAATGTATATGTGGAAGTTCTAACTCCTAGTATTTGAGAATGTGACCATATTCAGAGATTGGGTTTTTACAGAGGTCATTCAGGTTAATAAGGTCATTAGAGTGGATCCAAAATGACTGGTGTCCTTATACGAAGAGGACACAGACACATAGAGGGAGGACCTAGTGAGTAGACAGGGAAAAGACGGCCATCTACAGACCAAGGAGAGAGGCCTCAGAAAAAAAAACATGAACCTCAAAACCTTGCAGCTTTCAACATAATAGTGTACAGTTGTATCAGGACTCTTAATGAGACTCTGGCCTCCAGAGTCATGAGACAGTAAATTTCTGTCATGGAAGGCACCCCGCCGGTGGTACTACTATGTTATGACAACCCTTGAACAATAATACAGACTTCACACTGTGAACAAGACCCAGATTCCTCTACGCCTTTCTGTGATCCCAAGTCCCCAGCCAAGCCAGAGGTGCCCTCATAAATGATTTTCAGAAAACAGTGGCAAACTGTGTGCACAGAGCAGCCCACTTCACACACTTGGCCCCATGTGCGCTCATTATTCCCTTTGAAAGACGCCTCCGTGTCAGCCCCGCTGAGATTTCTACCTGTGGTTCTAGGAACTCGCACGCCTATTAGCATTCAGGCTTTGCACCGACCACTAAGCCACTTCTAAGAGCGAGGCTACCTGAGGCACTTTGCAAACGTACATCTGGGCTGCCGTTTTCCTCTGCACCCCCTATTACCTGCCGCCTTTGGGGTGACACATTGCATGTTTCAAGGACTGATGTTAGGTTCTGTAGGAACTTCATGTGGTGAAGCTGGCATGACCATTCCAGGGAGTTCTGCCTTCACCTCCTCTCCCAGCCTCAGCAAGCGCGAGGAGAGCTCGGTGCGCTGTGCTCTGTGGTAGACCACATTAGTGTCGCACGCCCGCTTCTCAGGAGCTCAAAGACGAGGGCACAATGTTTGGTTGGGCCCACACTTCTCTCACCCCTGATTTCCACATGGGTATCTCACCAAAATGGATTATGGGTTTCTTCCTGCAGGAATTGCATGGACCTACAGAGTACCACCCCAGGGAGAAAACAAGGCATTTTTCCTCCCACTCATGGCTTCAGGAGGGGGGGGCACACACTATAAATTATAGGCAGCAAGAAAGGCGCACAGTCCTGGCCCTGCTGAGGGCTGGGCTGTGGACACAGGGCTAGCTGTTGAGAGAGGACAGGGACTGTGCTAGCTCAGGTGGTCAGGGCAATGCCCAATGGACACCAAAAGCAATGCCATTTGTCACCTTCCCAGTCATATGAGTGGTGATGATACAGACGATGGAAACCATTGTCACCCTGATAAACCTAACAGAGAAATCGCCAAGGTGTCACTTTGGCTCCTTGAAATGAACTCTTAGTATTATATGATTGACTGAGAGATGATAAAAGGCCATGAGAGTAAGGAATAGAAACACCTTTTCTCATGAATTTTTCTGAGCCTTGGTGGAGGTCCTGGGGCCCCCTCTATACTGCCCCCTTGAACACTCAACATCCTTTGTTCCCAGCCTGGGGTGGGCAGGTGACCATACACTGGGCACAGGAACATGCAGAGCTCTGTTAGGGACCACCCTCCTTCTTTTCCCTGGTGTCTGAGCATGTCACCCAGTGCCCTTATTATCTTGGCTGTCTGACCAGTAAGAGCAGGCAGCAGGCCAACCCCCCATGCTGAAAATCAATCCAGTGCCCAGTGGAAATGTTTTAGAATTTCCTGCCTCTGCCTTCCTGAGTTGATAGAATAGGAAACAATCATCGTATGGAGGGGCACTGAAGGCGAGCAGAGGCAGGAAGATCTTTTGACTGTTATTTTACAAATATTGCTTCCTTCGCTTGTTAGCGGCCCAGAGGAAATGCAGCAGGGAGGGGGCAGCCTGCAGCCTCTCACCAGCGGCGCGTTCGGGTGACTCACACAGCGCATGATTCAACTTCACTAAAATTTCCTCAGCTGCCAGGAAAGGAGCACTTGGAAACCCTTTAATTTGAAGCTTTGAATCGGTTAATGACTTGCTTTCTTCCCCTTCTCCTGAAATCCTCCCCTCACCACCCCCAACACACACACAGACATACAGACACACATACATATACACTCACACAGACACACAAGCCTTTGTCAAGTGTTTCAATTTTAGGGACCCGACCCAGAGACACAGAAACTCTGTGGCATTCCTATCGCCTTTGTTGTGACAAAGTGGCGAGCAGCCCTCTGCATTCCCCAGCTCTCTTGGCTGTATGAATACATAATGAGTCACAGATACTATTTGGGTGCATGCACAAGTTTGTTGCGGGAGAGTGAATTATCCCCAAACCCACCCCTTGCCACTACAGCTTAGCCTGTCCTCAAGCCGCCCTCCGCGTGCGTGGGTCAGAGTGCGTGCCCTGACAGTCAGCAATGCCTTCCTGACATTTTTATTGTTTTTGTTGGTTTAAGCACGGTCCTCTTTTCCCACCAAAGACACATCAAAGGAGAATGCACACACACATACACTTACACACACAGCTCACTTCTGCTGGTTTGCACATTCTGGGAGGCTGGCTGCAAGAACACAGACAGGTTTTCCACACTGGTTGTTACTATTAGGAAGACTGCAATCTAATGACCTAAGTGCGACGATGCCTGACTTAGGAAACTTTTTTATTGCTTTGCGAGACAGACCTCTCTGTATGCGACAACTTGCTTCCTTTCTCTCCTGAAAGATGCCAGCTGCCTCTGCCCTGAGACCACAAGGAACTACATAGCACAACCTCAGCCTGGCGTTTTCAACCTAGATCAATCAGCCCAGCTCCTGCACTCTCTGCCTCCCGGGCACGACAGAGTGGCCACTGTGCCCCAGCTGGTCTAAATGCAAATCTGTGAGCCTGCCTCTGCCTCTGCTCCACACTGGCACAGCCCTCCCTGGCCGGCTGTGCGGTGCCTCTAAACCCCGGCAACCTGGCGTGTGGGCAAGAGAGCATGGCGAGTTCAGGATCCCTCAGCCACTGTCACTCGGCGGCAAGGGAGAGCAAGACAGAACCCAGAAAGCTGCATGCTTTACAACCTCCAGGACGTTAACCAGGAGCAGCCCAACTGACTCTCCCTTGCCAAAGTTCTCATGCACCGACTAACACTTCAGCAGCTTAACTATTTATTTAGACATGTCTGAAGAGCTGCCATCTGATGAATAAGTAACTCAATAGCCTTGTAACCGTAAGCTTGAGTTTGAATTCCTCCCACCACACCGACAACGTCGGGGAACCGGCCCGACTCTGAAGAGACTGACAACATTCTCTGCAAAGCTGAGCAACAAATAGAGATGTGAAAAGTCCGGCGTGTACTCACCTCTCATGAAGCACTGTGGATATGAAGGAAATGACTCAAATATGCTGTCTGAAGCCATGGCTTCCTCCTGACAGTGCACCCTCTTCGGAAGGCGGGGAGTCAATGGTTTCTTTTCACCTTAGGAGTGAAAACCAAGAAAGGTCATTGTTTGAACCTCATCCCCAACCATTGCTCCCTCCATCTCTCTCTCTCTCTCTCTCTTCTTTCTCTCAACACCTCGGGGGCTACCCCAAGCCCTATGAAAAAAAAATGTACCTTTGTGGAAACAAATATTCAAATTGTTAAAGATTAAAAAAAAAAAAAGCGGTGTCTTGGCTGTGGGTTGAGGATGTTCACCACTCTGCGAAACCCTGTGGTTTGCAGCCTGTGTGATTCGTCCTGCCTGCTGACCACTGTGCTGGGCTTAGACTTCTGACACTGCCAGCCTACCCAACTTGTGGTTCTGTGGTTGTTTATGGGGCCCAAAGAAGTTTTCACACAACCCAAATTACAAATTTAACTGTTCCCCTTTCCACAGCTCCTCTTAATTGGTTCTTGCCAATCATGTGACTTCAATGATGTCAATTTTTTTTTTTTTTACTTTTTGAGCAATGCCCTTCCTCCCCTCCACCTGCCTCCCCCCTCCCCCCTGGGCTGTGCAAGGAAACAGCCCAGTTGACTTTGCAAGAGAGCGACTGTAGCAAAAAGTGACTCAGTCTCTTATTATATCAATGATCTTTGCTGATTTAGTGTAATGCGGGTCCTGTTGTTGTTATTTGTGGTTTGGGGAACTACTGATTATTTTGATTAAGATTTCATTGCTGCTTATTCAATAGTAATTCTAGCCTGGCATGAGACTACTGCTACAACAAGATGTGGATGCCATCATTCAAGACGCTGGGCTCAGGTCGGGGGGAGTCAGCCCTTGGTAAGAACTAGAGCAGCGTAAGCGAAACTACGAAGGGGAAAAGTATAAAAGGAAACGTTTTGACAAGAGTCTGACCCCTGAAAAGGTCTAGCACCTTACCAGTGTTTTAGAAAGCGTTGTAACATTGTGATGAAAAGACTATTTTAATACAAAAAAATTAGATGGTTTTATTTTCCCCTAAATGAACATCTTTTCAGTAAAGAGGTAAAGTCATATTCTCTGCTTCATGCACACACACACACACACACACACACACACACACACACACACACATGCAAGCACACAAGTTAGAAAGCTAAAAAAAAAGAAAAGAGAAGTTTTGCATTTTGAGCTAAAGCAGGGGCTACCCTGTGATTTATTTTTTTTTTTGCTTTCTTTCCTTTTTTTTTTTTTTTTTTTTTTTTTTGCTTTCACCTGCGAAAGTTCACTGCATTGCCTTTTTCTGTTCAATTCGAATCAAAAAGCTAATTCACACTTGTAGGTAAAAGTCAGCCTAGGGCTGCCAAAACCTGTGCTCTCGGAGAGCACTCAGAGGACTCAGCACGGTAGACGGGGCCCTGAGGGGCGGCTTCCCCTGAGCAGCCCTCTCCCAGGACTGTCTGGAGGAGTCACCTGGCTCACACTCTGCCTTAGGTAGGAGACATGCCTGTTTGGAAATGCTGAGAACAGGAGAATTTAGCGTGTGGGGCAGCCACTCTGGGCACACACATTTCCTTCTATTCCCTGCCCGTCGGTTTTACCTGCTAAGGAAGAGCATACTCTTCTTGGAGTTCCGAGACCAAGGGAGACCCTCTTTTCCAGTGAGTCCCTTCTCTTGCCGGGCTCCGCACGCATCCTCCAGGCCTCCTGGATGCAGCCTGTTCCAACACGTGCTCTCCAGAGGAGCTGTGAGACAACGGGCTCCCAAACACCAGCCCCGGGGTTGCCTGCTGGTCTGTGATGACCAGCAAAGGTACTGCGGACCATCTGGCCAGAATAACCCCTCGGTTTTGTCCTTTCCACTCTGTTTTGACCACACCTACAGTGATAACATGTTCAAGGGCAAATGGTACAGGTGTTTTCAAAGGCACAGACACAGGACGCCTGTTTTGACTAAAGCAGGAATTGAAACTCAAGAGCGTGCTTTCTCCTAGACCTGTGCAGAGTTGGCTCGCCACATGCTGACGCCTTATTGATAGTTACAACAGTAGTCGCGTATCTGTTTTATGAAGTTGATCAACACCCAAGCATCATGGACGTTTCGTGTAACTCTTCATGCAAATCCCTGGTTAAGACACTGCACGCTATGGCCCTGGGCTCCCTAAGAAAAGTCAAGTTCAGGTTCCACCCCACAGCACGTTCCTTCTCTTCTACTCTTACTAGTGCCGGGAGGGTCCCCAGGGCTGAATGCTGTGACATGCAGCTGCCACATCACCATTAGCTCAGACTTAGTGATGACTGAGACATGCAAGTGGCGATGCAAATAAATCCTTTCTGTGTTTCATCCTAAAAACCCCCAGATGCTTCCCGACTTAGGGGTCCAGATGTGTGGGGTGCAGTGTGGGTGTGTTAGCTGACTGCCCGCATTCTCAGCTTCTCTCTGGAGTCTTTGTAGTACCAATCAAGTGTAAAGATGACTGTAGCCCTGGCCGGTTGGCTCAGTGGTAGAGCGTCGGCCTAGCGTGCGGAGGACCCGGGTTCGATTCCCGGCCAGGGCACACAGGAGAAGCACCCATTTGCTTCTCCACCCCTCCGCCGCACCTTCCTCTCTGTCTCTCTCTCTTCCCCTCCCGCAGCCAAGGCTCCATTGGAGCAAAGATGGCCCGGGCGCTGGGGATGGCTCTGTGGCCTCTGCCCCAGGCGCTAGAGTGGCTCTGGTCGCAACATGGCGACGCCCAGGATGGGCAGATCATCGCCCCCTGGTGGGCAGAGCGTCGCCCCATGGTGGGCGTGCCGGGTGGATCCCGGTCGGGCGCATGCGGGAGTCTGTCTGACTGTCTCTCCCTGTTTCCAGCTTCAGAAATATGCAAAAAAAAAAAAAAAAAAAAGATGACTGTGGATAAGGCCAGGTTTTGCTGAGGCCTCACCTCACACTGTAATCATTTGTCATTGTCAGGGCTGGGCTTCCAACAAGGCACCAGGGGGCAGAGTGTGCAGCCTGCACGCTGGCTGGTGCTGCCTTCCTCCGGTTTATCTGCCACAACAGCCACAGCAGGACTTGCAGCTCGGGGAGGCAACAGTTGGAAACTTTCAGGGCATCCCCCAAGTGAGGACAGTAAGTAAAGACTCAGCTGGTTGCTGGTGAACTTGGCCTTGCCACTTCCTTTGGAGCCCAAGACGAAAAGACATGCCTGTCATCAATGAGCCATCTAGAGGAACAGTCAGTGCTAGCTTAGCTGGGACTGGTTAGGATTCTTAAGTTTGTGCAGTGACCCACACCCTCTGCCCTACTTCCTGCAAGTGACTCAGAGCCTGGGCTGCTGCCTTGAGAATTGTACCCGAGCGGCTGCAGCCGACTGTGGCTTTGCCAACTCATTGGATGGCAGGGTTCATCTTCACTTAGATTGGCTCCAGCTGCCACATGTCACCATTGGGGCGGGGGGGAGATGCTCAGGTGTCGTTTTTAATGGCTCTATAAAAATACCAGCAGAGGTGGAAAGATGCACAGTTGCATAACCCTGTAATTAATGTGTAGACTTTGGTGTGCAGTCCAGTCCAACAAAAACATTCTCTGTGAAGCGTCTTCATTCCATGACGACTATACTGTCTTTGAAAGTGTTTATTGCAAAGCAGAGTCCCTGGCCAGAAGACAGACCCCAAAGAGGGTCCCCCAAGACACCAGGTGCAGCCTGAAACACCAGGGTGACAATGCTGCTACGTTCTCTCTCCACAGCACGCATTTTTCATTATTTTCTAAATCTTAGTGCTCCTACCAAAGTGCTATCCAGAAACTTCTGTGTTATGCTGACGACAACCTCAGTAATGATTTTTAAGCTGAGACATGGATGTTGGGGCATCATGAAATGAATAGAACCTGACCTTCATTTAACCCTTTGAATAGTGAGCCTTTTCATGCTCGCTGACCCCCGGGAGTGAGTTTTTTTTTTCAAAAAATGAAATTAGTTTCAGTTACAGTTTTATTAATTTAAAAAATCATGTTTTTTTGATAACCAATTTATGGAAACAAGAAGAACATACATTTGCCTTTTTTAATGTTGCCTTACATATTTTTAAAAATAAATCGATCATACTCTGGATGGTCAGGAGGCACGAGGACGTACATGAATGTTCATATTATACTCAAAGGGTTAAAAGAACAGGAGAGCTCTGTAGGCCCAGCTGTCAGAGGTCCCCTTCCTGGGCCTGCATGGCGGGGTCCACAGTGGGCCCCGTTGGCTTGGTACACAGCTTCTCCTGCTCCTCCAAGGAAAAGTACAATTCAAATGTAAGTCACAAAAATTTATTTTATTGCCAGACAAGAGTTTCAGCAATTTCTTTTTTTTCTTAACCTTCCCTAGGTGAAGAGATATTTCTCTGTGGGAAAACAGAATTGAAAAAAAAAAAAAGAAAAGAAAAGAAAGAAAAGAAAAAAGAAATTCATCAAATGAAGGTCTGTCTAATGATATGAAAACCTGTTTGACTACCATCGACCATCGTTTCAAATACAAGAGCTGATGCTGCCTCCCTGCTCAAAGGGTGGCCTGTGGGCCCGCAGCGGGGGCCTCACACAGAAACTTGTTAGAGATCAGAACTGCGGGCTCTGCCCTGACCTCCTGAACTAGGGCCTGTGTCTTTATAGGACCCCCAGGCAAGTCCTATACACATCTCAGTCTGACATCATGCAGGCTTGAGAGGGAAGTCTTGCATATTGCAGGAATGACACAAAGAATATGCTATGATCATTTACATTCTTGGAATTTTTTTTTTTTTTTTTTTTTTTTTTTAGTGAGAGAGGAAGAGAAGAGAAAGAGAAAGACAGAGAGAAGGACAGAGAGGGACAGAGAGATAAGAAGGGAAAGAGATGAGAAGCATAATTCTTTGTTATGTCACCTTAGTTGTTCTTGCTTGCTTTCTCATATGTGCCTTGACCAGGGGGCTCCAGCCGAGCCAGTGACCCCTTGCTCAAGCCAGTAACCTTTGGGCTCAAGCCAGCGATCATGGGATCAGGTCTATGATTCCACGCTTAAACCAGTGGGAAAGGTCTAACTTTTCTACCTTGATGCCTTGGCATGATGATTTTGTAAGCTCTGGATGTTTCTAGACAGCAGAAACCCATGAGAGGCATGGCTCATGTCCTCCGAGATAGAGCTTTCTTGGACTATCCCTCTGCATTCTCACCTCGAGTGCTGGGCATGGGTCAAGTTCACAGTCTGAGGTTTGAGACACCATGCAGGGAGGCTCCAGTGTGCTCCTTCTACCAAGCTGGTGGCCACATGTACGTAAACAGAAGGCGTTTTTCCTCAAGGGGCATCGGATTCTCGGTTTTCACCTACTTTGCAATTTGGAAACACATTAATCCTGTGAATTCTCCCAGATGCACACCACGTGTGCTCGAGGCGGTGTTTCCGGGGGCCTCCACAGCCCCGCGTGGGCTGTCCTCCCCCGAGGGTTCCCTACCTTGCTCTCAGGCCAAAGCCTTGCAGATGTCACACCCTGTGCTCTGCTCCAAAAGAAGGGACCCAGCCTTACTGTGTCCCCATTTGTAACAGTTGCCCCTTCCAGAGTCTGGGGGCCCCATTCACACAGGCATCCAGGGGTTGAGCTACTCTGTTCACAGGCATCTGGATCCTTTCAGGCCTGTGTTGGGCCAGGAATCTTGTTTGGAATAGTTTCTCCTTACAGAATGTTGGCTTCTCTGCCTCTGGTGCCATTTGAAACCAGGAGGGCAAAACTGTGAAACTCAAACAAACCCTCTTTGAATGTTAGAAATGTTTAGCATTCGAGGTTGGGTCAAATGATGGAAAACATTTTGAGTTGGTACTGAACTTTCCGGCCAGTTCCTCCAACCTTGAGGCTAATTTTAGCAAGAGATCCAGGCAGGGAAAGCTCAGGGAAATGAGGAAACTAAAATTATTCTGGAGTTGGAGAAGCCAGAACCCGGACTGGCTAGATCGTGTACAGTTTCAATAATTCAGTTTGTGTGGCAAATAACGAGTGTCCTCAGTCTGATCAAAGCAGCACGGCTGCAGGAACTTTGGACTGTTGTATTTGCTACTCATTTTCCTGGTCGTAGGCAAATTAAGCATTGGCCACATGACTGTTTACAAACCAAAGCATAATGCTACCTTTTTCACTGGGTGCTGTGAGGATCAGTACTTTTTGGACTATGCAAAGTGGTTTTAATTTTTTTTTTTTTTTTTTACAGAGACAGAGAGTGAGTCAGAGAGAGGGATAGACAGGGACAGACAGACAGGAACGGAGAGAGATGAGAAGCATCAATCATTAGTTTTTCATTGCGCGTTGCAACACCTTAGTTGTTCATTGATTGGTTTCTCATATGTGCCTTGACTGCGGGCCTTCAGCAGACTGAGTAACCCCTTCCTGGAGCCAGCGACCCTGGGTTCATGCTGGTGGGCTTTTGCTCAAACCAGATGAGCCTGTGCTTAAGCTGGCGACCTCGGGGTCTCGAACCTGGGTCTTCTGCATCCCAGTCCGACGCTCTATTTACTGCATCACCGCCGGGTCAGGCGCAAAGTGGTTTTGAATGGAATCAAAAAGAGAACCTGTGCTTGATGCTTCAATATGGAAACGTGCACTGCGTGAATTTTAATACTCGCGCTTGCCAGGGATCATAAACACGTGGCATCAGGACCCGCAGTGAGAGGTTGGAGGTGGAATGAGTTGAAAATATCCTCCGCCGTCGATGCTGAAGAGGTCCTAAGGGTTAGTCACTTCATTTTTGAATTGGATGTGCTTTTGGAAGCCTATCATTCAGCCCTACAGAGGCTGCAAATTCCTTCCAAACCTCAAAATGTCAAAATTTTAAAAAAAATCTGAGAAAATGAAATATCACACTTAAAATTGTGCGGTATGTATTTGAAAGACCTCCTTCTTAAACTTCCTGTCCCTCCGGTTGCCAGTTCAGAAACTGGCTGGATTTCTGGGAGGAGAGTGGGGTGAAGATCCTGTTTCTCAAGCAGGACTGGTATCTGAGATGATGCTCCTTCCATGATAAGGGACCAGGGAAGAATGGCAAGCTTCAGTGGGACTGAAGGGTTACTGGGAGGTGGAAAGGTAGAGAGTTCACCTGGGTTCCCGTTGTCACAGGACAATGACCTTGGCTTGGGGACACATGAGTTTTGATTATTATGGAAGCATTGTTCTTAGTTTCCCTGTGCCTTCTCTGATTTTACCATCACTCATTTATGATTCTCTGGTTTATTTTGCAAAAGGAGACTGAAGAACATTGGTTTTTGTCCCCATGGACCGTATGATATGAACTGAGACTCGAGGCCTTACAGAAGTCTGAATGGTTGTTCAACAGGTGTTAAAGAGTTTCAGAAAACCAACCTAATAAATGTTAAAAGGCCCGAAATTGTACCCAAATGATCTGGGACTCTTAGAAAAAAATCTGAGCTCCTTGAGCCTGTTGTTTTATATGTTTACATTCATATCACTGTCAACAAAAAGATGTTGGGGGAACATCCACTTTACCAAATTTTGTGTGTGACCAACAGCCTCTTCCTGACATGCTTTTGTCTTTGAACAGGAATCCACCACCGTCCTGTTAATGGTCTCACTTGTCGATTTCTCCTCCGTTTAAAATACCAATTTTCCACGATCAGTGGGCCTCTTTTCTCTTTACTCACCAACCTTGGCCATGGTCATGACCATCTATGCAGTATGCATGTATTTAACATTACCCTCACTAAGAAACTCGGGTTTCTGAGCCCTGTTCTTCCATCTCAATGTCCATGTGAACAGACATCTGGGTCTCTCCCCCTTCATTGCCTGGTTCTTCTCATCCTCCCTTACGCCCAGCGTGCAGCACGCAGCATGTGTGGGTGCCTGTGAGGGACACTCTGCACCACCAGTGTTGCTTTCCTTCTGTGTTTCTGTTAGTGTGACATGAATTCACTTGTCTTAACCTTTGGTAAAAATATCCAATTCCCCCTTTATCTCTGCAACTGTAATTACTCCCATGAATATTTATTGGGGGACTCATGACCCTGAGTATTTATTTAATAATCTTGGGCTAGGCAGACCAGTATTGCTCAGAAGAAGGTCCATGGTCTTCTGAACCATTCACATAATAAATGAATAGCAGATGCCTAAAAGGACAGGTATGGCCAGGGCTGGGAGTGGAAGATATGACGGAGGCTCCCAGATGCCAACTTTAAGAGAGTACCGACTCTCATGCCAACCCAGAACTTGTACGACCCTAAGAGTGTGTGCTTCCTGAAATGGTACACTCTAGGTACCTCATTTGCCTTGCCCTCATCCTGACCCCATGTTTGCCTCCCAAAACTGAACACAGACCATGGGACTGTTCTCTGAGTCAGGAAGAAGCTGTGTGGCTGAAAAGCCTGAGGCCATGGACTAGTGGAGTGCTGAGCTAGACCTTGACAGACACACATTTTGATTTGTTGGTATTAGATGTGTAGATTTTTGATAGCTAAAAGGTCAGGGAGGTCAGTAGAGATGGGGCAGAGTGCTGAGGCCACAGGCAGATCCGGAGGAAGCTCAGCCCGCTTGGGAGATATTGAGGAGCCCAGACTGGGTGGGGAGAGAAAAGTTGAGGAAGGAGACAAAGGAAGAAGACATTTAGAAAGGGAAAGCTTGGGCCTAGTAAAGCAGAACCTCATAGACCACGGTGAGGAAATTGTTTTAGTCTCTTCACAGTGGGGAGCCCGCTAAAGGTTTGGAGCAGGAATGTGATGCGATGAAACTGGAGTTTTGGGAGAGTTGGTCTGGACGTGGCACCTATGATTATTCCATTCATCTGTGGATCCTTAAGAACAGGATTCTTGGCTAT
Source organism: Saccopteryx leptura (assembly GCF_036850995.1). NCBI lineage: Eukaryota > Metazoa > Chordata > Mammalia > Chiroptera > Emballonuridae > Saccopteryx > Saccopteryx leptura. Next base: position 223,527,838 of record NC_089504.1, on the reverse strand, counting down.
TTTTAGTCATCATTATATCTCCTGCATTTATCACTGTGTTCAGTATATAGAATTTTTTTGAATTAATGGATGGATGGATGGATTACTGGGTGGATGGGTGGATGGGTGGGTGGACGGGTGGATGGATGGATGGATGCATGCATGGATGGATGGATGCATGGATGGATGCATGGATGGATGGATGGATGGATGGACAAAGCTTTATTAAAATATGCAGCAGAGGAATTAGAGGCTAATATTCTTTGGCTGTGGGGTAACAAGCACTTTGACCAAGGCTATGGTTGTGGGAGTGGAAGGAAATGGTTGACTCCACGAGCAGCCTCAGTTTTTCACACCTCATGTAGGTTTCACATCTTTTCCCTTTAGCTGTGGTCCCTTCCCACTCTGACCCTGAGCTCAGGGTCATTGCATTGCCCAAAGGGACAGTAACACATTTGGTGAAAGAAGAGGCTTAGAGAGTGCCTGCTCATTTGAGTGTGTCTAAGCTGGTGTCCTGGAAGTGGGGACACCTGGAAGAGAGCCAGTTAATCCAGCTGAGACCATCCCAGGGCAGCCAAGAGCCAGGTGACCATTAGGCACATAGGTGAGCTCCAACCTAACCCAGAAGAGCAAACCAGCCAATTCCAGCCATGACCAGCAGAACTGCCCAGGTCCCCTGAGGTCTGAGCACTGATAGAAGGTGGTTGTTTTGAGTGATAGAGTTTTGGGATGGTTTGTAACATTGCATTGTTCTGACAATAGTTTTAGTTGGGGAAGAGATAGAGGTTCAGAAACCACCACTGCTGAGGTGCACACCAAGGTAATTAGGCCAAATCAGTATATTTTCAAAGTGAAGGGAAGTAGAAAGCTGAAGATGGGAATGCATAAGGGGGGAATGGGAGGAGACCAAGCCAGAGGCAGGGGGATGAGAGAAGTGGCATTAAAAAAAAAAAAAACAAACCATGGGGCCCTAGCCGGTTGGCTCAGTGGTAGACTGTTGGCCTGGCGTGCAGGAGTCCTGGGTTCGATTTCCGGCCAGGGTACACAGGAGAAGCACCCATCTGCTTCTCCACCCCTCCCCCTCTCCTTCTTTTCTGTCTCTCTCTTCCCCTCCCACAGCCAAGGCTCCATTAGAGCAAAGTTGGCCCGGGCGCTGAGGATGGCTCTATGGCCTCTGCCTCAGGTGCTAGAATGGCTCTGGTTGCAACAGAGCGACGCCCCCAGATGGGCAGAGCATCGCCTCCTGGTGGGCATGCCGGGTGGATCCCAGTCGGGCGCATGTGGGAGTCTGTCTGACTGCCTCCCCATTTCCAACTTCAGAAAAAAAAAAAAAGAGCATGGTACAGTGAAGAGAGGAAGAAGTTTAAAGGGATGGAGAGAAACAAATGCAGAAAAAAGAGGCGAGAGAAACAAAGACAATGGAAAAGAGAACAGATTTGACAAGAAAGAGCTCCTTGAGATTTGTTCCTTCATGACGCCTCCATAGACTAAACAGAAGAGTGACATCCTGTTTCGCTGGTATGCAGACCAGCAGCTCTGCCTTGGGTTAAATAGGAAGTTAATATAAAGTTAATAATTACATGTATATGTTTGTCCAAATATATTTAAGTTTGGTGAGGTGGCCTTTTCTGTTTCAATTCAATTAAAAAAATTTACAGTGCATCTGCTGTGATAAAAGAGAAGGAAGTCATGTAAAAGGAAGGAAGCTGTGGGGGCTCTTTCTTGCTCCCTCCCACAGAACTGCTCCATGCCCAGGGCCTGTCCAAGATACTATTATGACAATTGGAAGCAATCAGAAGACTACCCAGGTGAATGAATCTTCAGAAAATTTCTGACTTTGGCCTCATTTTGCAGGGTGCTCTACACTTTTCGCTCTAGAAGAATCCAGAGTTGTATCTGTATAAGCTATTTTTTTCCAGCAGAAAAATTAGCCTTGTATTAAATTTCACTTCAAAAACTATATACAACCCTGGTTGGTTGGCTCAGTGGATAGAGCACTGGCTCAGTATGTGGACATCCAGGTTCAATTCCTGGTCAGGGCACACATAAGAAGCACCTTCTCTCCCTCTCCTGTTGCCATTTTCTCCCTCTTCCTCTCCCACAGCCAGTGGCTTGGTTTGAGTGTTGGCCCTGGGTGCTGAGGAGAGCTCAGTTGATTCAATCATTGGCCCCAGATGGGGGTTGCCAGGTGGTCCCGGTCAGGGCGCATGCAGGAGTCTACCTCTCTATCTCCCCTCCTCTCACTTAAAAAAAGCCAAAAAAACAAAACTATATACACCCACACCCTCAGATACACACATACGCATGCACACATGCACACACGCACATGCACACACGAATCCAGAATATTGATTTCACTGTATGCTTCACCCTCACTGAGCCCCAACCTGTGAGCAAGCCTAAGCAGTATCTTCTCGTGTTGTGCACTCCTATAGCTAGTCGACCACACAAAGGGCAGACTTAGAGAAGATAATTTAATGATAAATCAGATGACTAATCCTTTTTTCTGCAGCATCTTAACAAACAAGAGATTATCTTGTTTGATTGCCTGAACTATAAATATGCTGCCACTCACGTTTAATCCTATCTATCTTTCCCCAGGATCTTCTCAAGTGTTCACCAACAGCCTTCAGGCTTCTAGATCACAGGTCACTCAGATAAAACCACGAAGTCCTGCTGATTGAATCATTTTATCCCTATTGGAATGGGATGCCTCCCAGAGCACCTGTCTCAGGGATGCCAGTAGAAACTCAAAATAAAATATGGAGGAATGATTTGGTTTTGACAATTATGTCCTTTATTCTGTGCTGTTTCCAGAACAGTGGTGTCCCTGGACTACTCAGGACCTGGTTATTAAGGTAGTGGCAGGAGGTATTGAGTTCTTCTAGGTTCACAACCTTTCACCTATTAAAATACACATCGTTTAACTCTGAGATTTCCATCATTATTCACATTACTCACCCAAGGAGAAAATGAGCTTTAGCCCATCCTCTCTTTCAGAGTGGACTATAATCATTTGGAATAATTTGGTGACTTCCCCGCATTTCTAGCCCTCACCTAATGGAGCTACATATTGTTGGCCCATCACTTATGCTCAAGTTCAAGTTTATCTTTACCAAAGACCCTCTTCTGCAATGCAGCAAGGGTAGGAGTGCCAGATTTAGCAACACTGAACAGAAAAAGGAGGTACTGTTAACTTTGAATTTCAGAGGGGGAAAAATGAGTAGGTTTTGAGTACGCCTCAATCTTGCATGGGAGATACTTATCATAAAGAATTATTCACTGTTTAACTGAAATTCAAATCTAACTGGGTGTCCTGTGTTTTATCAGTCAGTCCTACCTGATGGCCAAATGAGGCAGTGTGCATATGAACACAGATCACCTAAGAGGCAGAAAGCTCTGGTTGTAGGCAGCAGAAGGAGACAATAGAGCACGCCAATGGACTTCAATCACTGCAAGCTGACGAGGGGCTTTGTTTTCTGTTTTCTTGCAGCCCTTTCAAGCCCTCCCCCACTCCCCAGGAGTGCTCAACGCCAGGCTCACCTTGCTAGCGGTTTGTTCGACAGTAAGAAATAATGGTGGAAGGGATAATTTACCCTGTTTTTTTTTTTTTTTTTTTCCATGCTGGGCTCACCTGCTTTCTTGTGCAGGAGAACTTGCTGCAACATTGTTCTCTGCTCCTTCAGTGAAGAAGAAGCCGGGCGTGCTAATTGCTGGGTGGCAGCTACACTAAGTGGAGGGTGAGGACAGCTGGGAGCTGGGCGCGTCCTGCATGGAGAGATTTGGGTTTCCATTGTAGTCAGCCTTATAATCTTACACCCATCCATCTGCACTAACTTTTGTGTTAGATCTCCAGCTATTGGCCAGTGCTGAAAACATAAACACCTCCATGCGCTCGCCCTTAGCATTCTCTTTTTGTTTTGGTTTAGGAAATACACCTGAGAGACCAAAGGCACACAATGAACCCCTCAATTATCAACCACTACAGGCGGGCAGCAAACACGCCAACAACAGAACCCCTGAGGATGGGGTCACGGATGCTCCTCACTGCCCTCAAGCTCTGGGGCCCTTCCAGCGACAGGGCTCTGGCTCGAAGTGCCAGACACTCTTCCACTTCTGCTCTGAGACAGCTCATTTCAGTCCTGCCAAAGGATGGTTCTCTCCCGACTTATTTTGAGTAAACAACTGGGACAGATTACACACTGTGCTGGGGAAACCATACTGCTCACAAAAATTAGGGAATCAGGGAACGTGCAGATACTCTAGTACTTTCAGCCTTTTCTTTCTTTCTTTTTTTTTTTCAACACCTAGCACATTTTAGAAGCTTAGGCTACACAGTACTGAATTAAGCTATCTCAGTATTCTGAGACTCAGTTTCAAGGAAGACTTTCAGCCTTTTGTACCGTGCATTTTCACCAATGAAATAAAAGTTGGATTTGCATATCATTTGCATAGTCCAACAACTTTCTTTGACTTGTTGTTTGCTTTTCTGATGTTCTTGTTTAATAAAAGAAAAATCAAATGCTTCTTTTTTTATCGCTTCATATTCATTTTGAAATATCCCTTAATTTTTGTGAGCAGCATATTTAACAAAGGGAAAGAGGCAGCAGGTAACCAGCTTGTCATCTATGGAACATTTAATTGTGAAGTTGTTCAAAGGAAAAATGATTCCCTCCCCTCCCCATATATTGCTTTGGCAGAAAACCCCCAAAGGGACATTTAGCAGTGGAGACTGAGGGATGAGGGTAGGGAGAGACATTTGAAAACAGGTCTGCTGCCTCATACCTTAGAGCCTATTCTATGTGTCACACACTACGTTAATGAGTGTAATGCCAGTGGCCAGGGTCAGTTAGGTCGACCTTGGATTCGAGCAGACAGTAAAGGAACTGTGGAGCCAGAAAGCATCGGGCCATTCCTGTTTAATAGAGTCTCGCAATGGTGGGCGAGCAAACCAGCGGGGGAAAACCGTTTCTCACAGCTGCTGATGAATGAACAGCCAAAAAACAGCTCCTCACAGTGACAGACAGGCAATCCACAATCCACCATCTGCCCTGAGGGCAAGCACCTACAGCCTTACAAAACTATACATATGTGGTGCTGCCACGTGCTCACACTGTACTTGCTTGTACAGACAAAGTACAAGCAAGCAAGCCTAACATAGCTGCTTTCCCAACAGTGAGCAAAACAGATAAAACACCTGTCCCATTTCTGTTGAGCGGCAAGGCAGTCTAGAATAGGGGTTTTGAACATGACTTTGGAGTCACAACCTGAGTTTGAATCTCAGCTCAGCCACTTACTCGTTACCTATACTTGGGCAAGCAGCCTAACTCACCTGTGCCTTGGTTGTCTCACATGAAAAATGGGGATAGTATATTCCTTTTATTTTCATGGAGTTGTTGTGAAATGACAATAATGATACTTCTCACCAAAGAGGGTTGCTGTGAGGATTCATTTGGGAAATAAATGCCCATGAAGCACTTAAAAAAATGTTGGCACTTCCTATGCACTAAGTACATATTAGCTCTCATTTAATGGTGAGCTTGTATTGCTATTTAACACTAATTAATGTGCTATTTGTGAAACCTTTTACAGGAATGATGGAGAAAGGAAAAAATATATTACCTTGCAAACCTATTCAGGGAAGACTGGAAGATGCACTTTTATGTTCATGTTTCCTCCCACAGAATGTGAGTGACTTAAGAAATTGTTTGCATTTGCTACATTCTAGTTTGGTACCCTAAGTATCAAAAGCATTTCTTCCTTTAAGCAATTCTTTAAAAATATGATCAGAATGGCATTAATGATATGGACCACCTATTGAGACGTGCAGAAAGCACTTTCACCATCATTATCTTAGGGGGTGGTTGGACTGGATTATTGTCAGAACATTCTCTGTGCTCCCCCGTGCCTCTCCAGCACCGGTCCCACACCTTCATGCTTCCTTCGGCCATGAGACGGCTGACTCAGCAAATCAAGAGCAGACACAGCCAGTGCAGCTGCAAGAAGCATGGGGATGGAGTCAACCTCTGTGATAAGCCAGCAAGACTGGGGTAGTTTGAGGTCATCATCTAGCCCACCCTGCCTAATACATGAGCTCCAACCAAGAGCCACCTACCTCAGTGTTTTTTCTCTCCAATATCAATTCCTGTTTTGTAGATTTTGGTTTTTTGTTCATTAGTTGATTATTACAGCATGAGGACATGTTTTGTATAAGTACGGGTTGCATTGGAAACAACCCTTGTTTTCTTACTATGTTATTATGATCTACCATCCATGCATTTATCTAAGTTCACCATTCTGTTCCTTACTCACTTAACAGACCTCTCAAAGGTACCCCATCTGTGCTGCTTCCTGGCTGGGTGCTGAGGGAAGCATGTGAGCAGTTCAGACATGCATAAAGGACAAGTTTCCTGTCCCCAGGGTGCTTATCAAAAGAGTGGGAAAATTGTTTTAAAACACAGGGAGTTTTAGACATTTACTGTAATATATGCCATACATGGTAACACTGAGCTCTGTTTATAATACTGGCCTTCAACTTTAAGCCCTGGCCCTGACTTACAATATTGTATGAGCTGGAATGGACTTAGTGGACTCTTTGATTTGTTACCTTGAAAGGGTTAAAAAAGGAAATTATACCCCTTATTCCTCAGCTTTGCAGACAAAATATGTGCATTTAATTAAATTTGTCTCTCACCAAATGTCATCTCTATTTCCTTAACAATGTTAGTCACCTCTATTGGCTATTTACACCTCAAGTAGCTCTTCTCTTCTGGCCAGATGTGATCATCTCCAGATCTGACACCCCATTACTTTGTTGGAAGGGAAGATAATGTGTTTTTTTTTCCTGCTGTTTTCCTTCCAAAATATATCTAGGTAATAAACACAGCAGACACAGTTCTGATTTACATCAGTGTCTGGCCAGAACTTTCTAGATAATGGTTTAGTCTCCTACTGTTTTTTTTTTTTTCTTGTCATCGATTTGCACTTGGGTTGTATATGCACTGGGTCCGGGAGTAAAGGGGTAAAATTCCTTAAACGTGACACGTTATCACTTTGTCCAGGATCCCAGGACTACCACGCATCTTCCTGATTGCCAGTGACTCCATCTATAGTAAATTTCTAAAATCTTGTAATAAATCTGAATTCTAAAATAAATAAACCCAATACGTCCTGTAGGCATGGACATATGGAATTTTGCATCTCAACCAAAGTAAGGGGCTAAACTCAAAAAGGCATAAAATAATCATAGTAACAAAAATATTCTTTCTCATTTGGTGACCCATATTTTCACCTGGAAAGACGTTTCCATATACAAACAGAAAAGGAAAAGAATAAGCCTATTCATTTTCATTGTCAAATGAATGGTATCTAATACCTTTAAATGCTTTCTTTTAAAAAAGAAAATTTAAAAATGATGACCAAATGATAGAAAATGCTTGATGTTAACACCATCAGTGGAATTTATTAAAAGTTTACCAATTATACCAGTAACTGAAATTGGTTAACTCCCTCTATAAAATGCCTTACACTCATTTAATTCCCACAAATCCATACTTATCCCTATGTTATGGATTAGAAAACTGAGGCATAAAAAGACTAAGTACTTTCCAAGCCCACACAGGTAGACAATGGGGGAGCCAAGGCTGCAAATGGGGTTGGCTGGCTCCAGGTTCTGCAGAGGCCTCCACTGCAGCCTAGTGCCCACGGTGTTCCGTGACTTCACATTTACTCTCCGTATCCACTCTTAACCAACAGCAAGTCAGATTTTACAAGCCCTGTAGATCAGCACCCAGATCACCAGTTGAGGTTACTAGGAATATTTTCTCTAAAGTTTAGAGGGTCCATAGGAGGTAATAATCCAAATTTGATTGTCTCCCTTGTCTCTACCATATGCATTATTCATAAAGTGTCCAATGATACTGCAAAAAGGTAATATGTTCCCCTTGCAGATTTCAATACCATTTTTGAGGGAGCATATAAGTTGATCATGCTTGGGCCTCCACTTGTCTATGTCCTCACAAATCACAGGAAGCATTTAGGTCATTTTAGATCTTATTCAACTAGAGGAAGGCAGGATTTAGCAGGTAACTAGACTGTCTGTGTCTGTGATGTAATTCAAAATGACCATTAAATATTTCCTTCCTCCAAATACCCTGGGCACTTTTCAACCTCTCATGTGATGAATGTTGTCTACCGCCTCACATTATTGTTTTCCCTGCCCACGCCTTATCTCCCCTGGCAGACTGTGAAATCTGAATTGGAAAGGGCACATCTCAGTCATCGTTATTGTACTTTCAGAACTTACAACGTGGTAGGGGCCCGTCACTGGTTTTCTTGACTGGTACATTAGTTATTTGTTGCCGTAATTTTAATGTTACATTAAAAACACCCAAAATCCTGAGTGCATTTAACAACAAACATTTATTAGTGTTCTTGGGTCTACCAGTTAGCTGGGCAAGTCTTCCTGTCTCAGCTGAGCTCACTATGTGTCTACTGTCAGCTGCCAGTTGGGTGAGCAGCTCTGCTGATGTTGGCTGGCCTCTTACATGTTTGGGGTTGGCTAGTCTGGGACAGCCTCAGCTAGGACAGCCGTGTTACCTTCCCTCGGGTCTCTCATCCTCCAGGCTGCCAGCCCACACAGGTTCTTATGAATGTGGAGGTGACAGTGAGAGCAAGCAGACATATATATAGCGTCTCTTGGGGTCTAAGCTTGGAACAGGCCAGTTGTCATTTCTGTTGCCTTCTACTGGCCAACCACACAAGTCACAAGGTCAGTCCTGATTTGTTACAGTAATATGTTATGGCAAATAAATATATAGAAATATAAAAAATATATAGAAATAAGTTAGGATATAATATTAAAAGGCATTAAGGCAAATGAATAAGGCTATGCCCTCTGGGCAAGAGCTAATCTAGTGTGTAGGGATATGATAGGAAAGATCATGCCCTCTGCTCAGGGCCCAGTTAGTGTGTGTGTGAAATTATACATAGATAAGAAGAGCTCCCTGCAAGGAACTCCCTAAAGGTGGCTTGATGTGACAATTCCATATATTAACATAAAAAAGAGCTCCTTGCTGAGGAACTCCCCAAAAGTGGCTTGATGTGATAATCCCATAGATTAACACCTATTAGAAAGCATATGCCAGAAAGCGTGCTTAAACCGAGGGGGCCCCAGCTGCACCGAGGGGGCCCCAGCTGCAGTCAGTCGTCCAGACTCCAACAGAGAGCATGGATTGTCTTCACGCCACTCTGACCAAGGACAGTCGAGAGGAGCATGTGACGGGCCCCATTAAGCTGCACCCAGGCAATGCCATAGGATCTGTGAGTAATAAATTGCCTGTGTGACTCTTGCAAATAATTTGTGTGTCGGTTGTGTCTTTCCTCCGGTGGCGATTGCTCTTGGTACTAATAAATAGAAACCTCTTAGCCGTCTTTAGCATAGTCTCAAAGAGGCCGCCAGCCCTACTATTAAGCAGGAGTGTCCCACTGCACAGGGAAGTCGAATCGGGAATGCCTGATGGACATAGAGTTCAGACTCTACTGGGACACGACTTGGGGTGGGAACGTGGACTGCATCTCTTGATGAAAAGTGCTGCAAAGCCACATTACAAAGGATGAGTACACACAGGAGGGCTGAAGTGTTGGGGCTGCTTTGGAAATCAATTTGCCACAACTAGAATAAATGAATAAAGATGGTTGACAAGTAGTATCATAAGCAGAAAGAGGGTAAAGGGTACAGCAGCTGGTTCAGAAGTCCTACACTTTCCATTGCTACTTGACCACGAACACGTCATGTCATGTCATGGCCTTAGTCACAGTTTCTCATCTTCCCAAGGTTATTGTGAAAATCCAAAGGGATAATACACGCCAATTTGCTTTATAAATTATAAATCTCAGTGCATGTGTGCTCTAGCATTGCTGTTACTGCTTTCGAGGTTGGAAAGTCTTCCTGCAATTCCAGGTGTGGACAGATGCTGAACAGTCCCCTCAGAGAGTGTGTAAATCCCTATGAACAACATTTTCCTCATTTTATTCCAAGACCGGATCTGGTACATCCTGAGGATCAGAGAAGGTCCTACCTACTGTACAGGGCATCACAGGAGTCTACTCAGAGTGTGGAGAACTTCAAACACACTGCTGTAAACCCTCACCTCTGGAAGAGCAGGCATTTGTTCCTGCTCTGGGTGGCCCGTCACCAAGGGACGGTGGCACGTAGAACTTACAACTTCTTGTATTTATTTCTGCTTGAAGGATTAACACATTCTCAAAATAAGGCACAATTTCTCCTCTCCCAAATTCTGTGAATTCACGGCGGGATGGGACCTGCCCTCTCTCTGAACTCCTCCCAGGTTGATTTTGTGGCCCTGTTGAAGTGAGGAGCAGTCTAGGATGATGTTGGATAACAATGTATTTGTGGTGTTTGGGTGGATGGACTTCCCCCCTCTTGTGGCACCCATTGTGATGAACACGGAGCTGTGATTTGCATAAATGACCCATAAGGAATCTCTTACATACCCCTCCTGGTCTGGCCCTGCTTATGAGTCAAATGCTATTGCAAATATTTAACACATTGGGAGCAATGACATTTAAAGGAAGAAGATCAAAACTGATGTAATGTGTGGGGGACAGCCCATCTCATCCCTTATAGGATGTTTAGCAACTGAGGCCTCTAAGGTCACCTGTGATGCCTGAGATTGTGTGGAACTCCCAGCTAAATGACCTAGCCAGGATGAGAAAGAAGTTAGAGGGCATTCTCTGCTTCAGGTTTCATTCTCCAAAAGATCTGTCATTGTCTGTACATATCCTGAACCAAAATTACCTTAGGTGGCATCACCCATAGCAGATCAATGCGACATGCAAACTGACCTCGTAGCTGTCCCCCTCTTGCTGGCACTAACACGACTCACACACTGTATGAAACTCAACCTGCCATTCATTTAAAACCAGACCCCAGGCGCAGGCTGCACTAATTCTGCACACACAATCATTACTTCTTTGGAAGGGGTGCTTTACTAACGTGGGCTGACTTGAGCTAGACAGAAAGACGACTGGCTTTTGCTTCCCCGGGGCACAAGCCACTTACCTTTCCCTCGCTCCACATCCCTCTCCTGTCTTGAGAGAGGGGCTCGAGGTTAGAAGGTGTCCTTGGAAGGACAGGTCCTTCCTCATGACTCACTTTGAGTTCCGTCATGCTGTCAGGGTGCCATGTCTGAGGGCAGGGAGACGGGGCTCCCGGGGTGACCTGGAGAAGGACTGTGGGGCCAACAGTAACAGCGCCGTGGTGGAGGAAGGACAGCACTGTCCTTTTCTCATTAAGTGTATTTATAAACACACCGAACATGAAACATTTTTCCTTTCTTCACAGTGATGGATGATTATATGTCTATGAAATGTTTTCATTTATTTGGCGCCAGGGTAATCAAAATCAGTCGAAACTGTCCCGGCAAAGGGAAAGAACACAAGTTGGCGTGGGGCAGCCAGGGCTCCTTCCCCCGCGCTTCTCAAGGGTAGTAGCTGGCAGCGGGCTCCCTCTGCAAAGAACACGGTCTTCGCTGGTAATTACTCCCAGTCCCGCTCATGGCTGCCGTCCACGGAGGCTGCAGCCCTGCGGAGCTTTCAAAGCGCTGCCTCTGCTCTGGAAGCAGAGTGGGAGTGGGGGGCCGGCCTGTGCGTGACTCTGTTTAGGCTGAGCCTTTGTGAATGAAACGCTCCGGCTTTCATGTCTGCCCTGGCCCGGGTTCTGGGTCAGCCGTTGTGATCTCTGACATCCTGTTTAAAAACTGGTGTTTTCCACTCCATCCAGACAAAACGATTTCTATTATAAGCTCCTAATGATTGTGCACAGGCAGGTCATGGAAATTCGGTGAAGAAGAAGGGCTGACCTACCTCCCTGGAGAGAAAGATACAGAAAGCAGACTCCCTGTCCCTGCTTTGGATGAGGTCCTTGAATGGCCAGAGAACTCAGGTCTTTGTGTTTGCAAATCCAGCAGTGATTTGGAGAGGTCACTGCTTTGGTGAGTTCATTCAGCACAAACCACAAGATGGCTTTGGTTATTCCTGGTTATCTCTCTGCTTTGTTATGCAGACCCATTCACAGGCATGAGGGTTAACACCCTCAGTGGGTTAAAAAAAAATCCCTTGATTCCTAATTATCACCTTTCAAGGAATTAATCTGAATTCTTGACTAGGGAGAGGACTTTTCTCTTTTTGAATAGATGTGAGAACTCTAAAAAAAGTGAATTAAAATAATTTCTTTAACATTATTTTCTTATTAAAACAGGCAGAGTTCTAACTGATATTTTCAAAGCAAGCTCACTTCGTGGCTCCTTGTTAACGAGGCTCAGAAGGGCCAGGAGAGGGTGCTCAGACTTCTGCTCCCCGATCACTGATGTTATAGGCAAAGATGACAGGCCTTTGGCTCAGCTGAGCTAGTGGAATAGTGAAGAGGTCAAAGTAATCCTTAACATACCCAAAGCTCAATAAAATAATAAAGAGTGAGAACTAAAGTTTTATAAGCCAGTGCTGAATTGGATAGAGTCAGTCCAGACTCCTACCAGGCACTGGGAGGAGAAAGACTTCAATTCTCTGGTACCCACAGCAGTCCCTCAACCAAACACGTTAGTCACAAAGCCATTGCCATGGCTATGCATAGGGACCTGGTATGTGTTAAGCTTCTAAACTTTCCAAAGTTTCCTATAACCCCTTTGGATCAAAAGGGTGAATTAGAAGGACAAATGGGAGTATGGTGCTGACCCCAGGGTTGAATTATCCCAATCTGATCTCTGTCTTAAATCTGGCTACTGGCCAGAGATGTCCTGTGTTTTTTAAAATGCTCTTTGTTTGTTTGTTTGGGTTTAGGTCGAAAGAAGGAGCTGCGAGGCTACTCTTCTGGGGTGCATTTTTACCCATTGCTGCACTTTCTTGCAAATGATCCAACAAATCCAGTCCCAATTGACAGAAAATAAAAAACATTCAAAACCAACTGCATTGCCAATCTACTTTGGATGGAAAGGAGGTTAGTGAAGCAGTCAGGTGTCTATTTGCCTAACTAGAAGCACAAAGTGGATACTGAAGGAAGATGTTCACATGCCAATCCCCAAACCTGCAAATATGTCCCTTTCCATGGCAAAGGGGGCTCAACAGATGTGATTAAGTTAAGGGTCTTGAGATGGGGAGAGTAGTAATCTGGAGTATCTGCGTTGGCCCAGAATAATCATGAAGGTCTTTAAAAGTGTAAAAGATGGTGGCAAAAGGTCTCTGTCAGAGTGATGGGATGTGAGATGACGGGACAGGCTTTGAAGAGGGAGGAAGAGACCACAAGCCAAGGAACATAGGTGGCCTCTAGGAGCTGGAATAGACAAGAAATGGGTTCTCTCTCTAACTGGGTCCCCAGAAAGCAGCCCTGTGGACATGGGATATTAACTCAACATGGAAATGTAAGAGAATAAATCTGTGCCATTTGAGCCATGCAGTTTGTGGGGACTTGTTTCGGCAGTGATAGGAAACTGAGATACTGGGAGTTCTACCAGGGAAATGGCTTGGTTTATTTTTTTGAAATTCATACAAAGTTGCTGAGTGGTGTTTTGCATTTTCCAGTCTTCTTCTTCTTTTTTTTTTTTTAAATTTATTTATTTATTTATTCATTTTAGAGAGAGAGAAAGAGAGAGAGAGAGAGAGAGAGAGAGAGAGAGAGGGAGGGAGGGAGAGAGGGAGAGAGAGAGAGAAGGGGAGAGGAGCTGGAAGCATCAACTCCTATATGTGCCTTGACCAGGCAAGCCCAGGGTTTCGAACCAGCGACCTCAGCATTCCAGGTTGACGCTTTATCCACTGCGCCACCACAGGTCAGGCTGCATTTTCCAGTCTTCTTGAGCAGCACCAAGTGTTATGGAATCTGACTACTTGGGCCTCTTAAGAAAGTCCAGAAAACATACACATATGATTCATCCATTCTGAGCATAAATCACTTGGTAACACAGCAAGGAAAATAAAAATAAATCAAAAGCCATTTTCTTTTCTTTCTTTTTTTTTTGCAGTGTGTACTTTTAGAACACACCTATATCTAGTTTTAAGAACACTATAGTTGTAGTTACAGAATAGAAACCACTGTCCTAGATAAAACCAGTTTATTTTGCAGTCATAAGCTATAAGAAATTAGTAACCTATTTTAGGGATCTTGAAATTCTGAAATTGGAGTTTCTGAACTCTTCACATTACGGTGAATAGTTGCTTGATACACTTCACCTACAAGGGAGAAAAGATTTTACTTTTGCACTGAGCCAGGGTGTGAAATAAGCATTTGTTAGTATGAAATCTGAACAACAATCATAACAGTTAAGTTTCTCTGTCTCATACAGATGCAATTATATTTTCTGTAGGGAGCAAGAGGCAAAAGTGACCACTAAATAACCAATAGACCTTCCTGTTATTGTTGTAACTTTAGCTGTGAACTTTGGAGGGGCTCAATTTCTAATGGTAAGTGGGGTATAAATCTCATATGACAGAGCACATTATGAAAGATATACAAAACTGCTCTGGAATGTTAGGCAGCATGAAAAAGACAAATGCAGGTGTGGCAGAAGGTTTGCCATGTTCTGAATTATCTTTCTATAGTTAAAAATTAACCACTGTGATTAAAATATATATATTGGTAATACTTAGAAAGTGAGAAATGGAGACTCTTTAGCCCCAAAAGAAATAGATTGAGTAATGTTTGAGGTGGTGGCCCTGATAATATTTAGCTCTTCAATTACTTAGTATGGAAGTTGTTACTTCACAAAAAAAGGAACTGATTAATTCAGAAACTAGTACCTACCAACTTTGTCCCAGTGAGTTAAGATGACATCACCCCAAAGGTCTGAGGCAGTATGCTAAACACAATTTCAAAATAGCCAATCAGGTTGGTTGTGATGAAATGGCCACAGCCAATCATGATCTCCCACCCTCTATCATCCAGCCTCATTACCTCAGCCTTCAGAAGGAGTCAGTGTGAGCAACGCCAGGGGAACCAGCCAAGTCTTATACAAATCCCTAAGATACCTTTATCTCCAGATAAGTAGATCATGTTAGGGATTTCTGTGGTAGAAATAGATCCTATAGATCAGTGGTCCCCAACCCCCGGGCCACGGACCGATATCAGTCCTTGGGCCATTTGGTACTGGTACGCAGAGAAAGAATAAATAACTTACATTATTTCCATTTTATTTATATTTAAGTCTGAACGATGTTTTATTTTTTAAAAATGACCAGATTCCATCTGTTACATCCGTCTAAGACTCACTCTTGACGCTTTGACATTAAACCAGTCCGTGGCCCAAAAAAGGTTGGGGACCACTGCTATAGATCACATAACTTTGGTGCACTTTAAGCTTATATTTTTCCTTTATAGACAGGGACAACTGATTTATTTTAGGATGGGCATTTCCCATTTTTTATAAGCATCTCTACCATTTCAGCATCTTACCTAAAGTGTGAACAAGGTCTCATATATTTAACATGAACTGAGAGGGGAAAGCCTCTTCACCAGAGTCCAATGAACCAGTTTTATTTGCCAGCAGATTGTATATTTCAAGAGGCCACCAGCTGTCATTCCCACTTGCGTGGTTCCCAGTAGGTTCCGATTTCTTCCTTTCCACCTGCAGCTTTCTCCAGGCTCAGCCACAGGTACGTGCTTCCTTCCCCTTCTCCATCATCTACCATTCTTACTGTGGAATGTTCCATTTATTTAACTATACACAAAGCTCTACACACACACACACACACACACACACACACACACAGCGCATTATAGTGTGAGACCCTTCAGAGAACAGGTGCTTGTAAAACCACATAGGCCACCTGCCCATGAAACCAACCTGACTGTATGCAGAATCACACTCATACAGGCAACTCAAGTACAACAAACATGCACATGGAAATTAAGCTTGGTTTGTGCTGAAATTTTCCTTCAACACAACACCAGTTACCCACAAGGAAATCGTAATGTGGTACCAAAGAAAACACTGATTTCTTAAATTGAGATTTCTATAGCATACAAGAACCTTTGTTTATTCTCTTTTGATCTTAAAGATCTTATTATCATCCAATAAATATCAATAAGAAAACAGACTAAGTCATACCAAGTATTTTTTTCTGATAAATGTATTACTATAAAGAAAACTTGAAAAATATGGGGAAAATATTTATTACCAATTTATTAATATTATTTTTAAATACCACCAGTTAAAGATAACTACCATGAAAGTTTCAGTATGTATCCCTCCAAGTCTATTTTCTATAAATGTTCAGTTATTAATATGTACATATTCTTGTATATTTTCTTTTCTAAATTGGGATCATAGCATACCTACTGCTTAATAATCTTTTCACTTAATAATGTGACACAGGCCTTTTCCACATTATTAAACAGTCCTATGTAGCATTATTTTCAATGGTTACATAGCATTCCATCACAGTTGATAAAGAATCCATTCAGAAATGAATGAGAAATGGTAGACAGAGAAAAAAAGAACACAACTAGCACTGATTCCTTTTCATAGTATAGTTCTTTTACTCCTCCCAACTGCCTTATAAGCTAAATGTTCTCCCCATTTTGCAGATAAGGAAAGTGAGGCACCAAGTCACGTACCTATTAAAGCAAAGTTGGAATTTGGACCCAGGTCTTCCTGAAGGCAGAGCTTATACTCAAGTCAGTGTGTAATGACAGTGATGCATAATTTATTATTTTATTGTGAAGAAAGGCTCTTGGTGTAGCACATCATTGAGAGCCTTGAAGACTTCTGAGTTGTGTCCGTTTCTCTGTTATTGGGATAAGGCAGCGAGGACAGTCCGTGAGACCAAGAGAGGGGTCCAGCGATAGGGACAAGTAGAGATGACGTGATGATGGGGACAACCTCTGGGCCAAAGAAATACCACAGTAGAAATGATCTCCAGGTTAATAGGAATTGTTCAGGTCACAGAGCACTGAATTCACACATTACAAAAATCGAGCAAGGATGGCTGTTTGTGTATGAAAAGCAAATGCAGGAGTGAGGGATAGGTTTGTTTCTATCTTTCAGAAGGCAGCTCTAGGGATGAATTCTTAAGCCATGTGTCTGTTGAATGGCCTGTTTGCCCTCTAAGTGAAAATTCAGCAGAATTTCAGAAACAAACAAACAAACAAACAACCTCCCAAAAATGATGTTCTTAAAGCTTTTAGAAGAGATCACTTGAAAATGACTGCCCTTGAGTAAGCTTTTCCTCCTTTTCATTTAGCCCCTCTGGCTTAGTCAGCTCATTTCTCACAGACGTTCTGAGTTGCAAGAGCTTCGTCCCAAAGGGGAATGAAAAAGATTCTTGGCATATACAGTAGGTCAGAAGAATTTCATGATGAGTAAGTACAGCTTACTTGTCTGCATCTCTACTACAAAAGGATCCCCCCCCCTCAACATTTCAAGGAAAGGCAATCAGTGGGTGTATTCATTTCCTGGGGGCTGATTTTACAAGTTAGCACAAACTGGGGAGATTAAAACAACAGAGATTTAGCCTCCTCACAGTTCTGGATGTCAGAGTCCTAGATCAATGTGTCAGCAGAGCCATGCTCCCTCTGAAGTTTCTAGGGCAGAACTTTTTCCTGCCCTGTTTAGCTTCTAGTGCCTCCAGGTATCCCTTGGCTTGTGGCTGCATCCTTCCAATCTCTGCCTCCACCTACATGTGCTCCTCTCTTCCTCTGTCTCTGATAAGGACACTTGTTATTAGATTAAGGGTTCATCTAGATAATCTCATGTGGAGATCCTTAATTTAATTTCATCTAAAAGAGGCTTTTTCCAAGAAAAGTCACATTCACAGGTTCTGGGCGTTAGCTCATGGACATGTATTTTGGGGGGGCTGCCATCCAACCCTCTACTGTGAAGGTTCTTTGGGTATTGATATGTCCCTGTGAAAGAGTCACTGAGTACTCCTGGGTTTAGACTTTGGGTAGAACCTTCTCTGGATAATGTGCTGAGAAGGAAGGAAGAGCTCAGAGCCAAAGAACTGCTTGGGTTATCCAGGCACACAAGTTGTCCCTGAATTCTAGATTCAGCAAAAATGACGTCTGTGAGTCCCGGAGGGTCACTGAGAGTAGATGAGAGATAGGAAAACATACCTGAAGGGAACACCCACCTGTATGGCAAAGAAGCAAAGGGCCAGGTGGTGTGATGGCCACCTCAGAAGATTCAGGCCCAGACAGAGAAAATCACCAAAGTCCCAGGGCCCACTGCCCACCGCCCCTGGGTCTTGGCACAGTATTGCCCTGAGCTTCAACTCTAGCCAAGAGGATGCTACCAAACTGGAGGACATAAGCTTTTTGTTTCATTGAATAAATAAAGAGTAAAAATAGAAATTGAAGACTCATTTTTTGTACTGTGTTAGTGAGGGTTCTTCAGAAAGACAGAATCATTAAGGGAGAGAGAGAAAGTGATTTATTTTAAACAATTGGCTCATGAGATTGTGGGCCTGCCTTGTCTGAAATCCATAGGGCAAGCCATCAGGGTGGAAATTCAGGTGAGTTTTTATGTTACAGTCTTGAGAATTCCTTCCTCTTTGGGGAAACTTAATCTTTACCTTTAAGACCTTCCCCCACCAACATTGTGGAGGATAATTGGCTTTACTTGAAGTCGGCTGTTTTCAATGTTAATTAGATTTTTAAAAATCCCTTCACAGCAACATCAAGTCTAGTGTCTGACCAGACAACTGTGTGCCATAGCCTAGTTAACTTAGCACATCAAATTAACTACATTCACACACTGGAGTGCATGGACTTGACCTTTAGACTTGTTCTTCAAATATTTCTGAGCACCTGGAAAGTGCCAGGCATCATGCTACGCATTAGAGATATGAGAATGGGCGGGACAGCTGTGGCCTCTGTTGTCACAAAGTCTAGAGTCGACCCATCAATCTAGACCAAACCAATGTGGCAGTTACAACGTTAGAGGTGTATGGAGACAGTTGTGAGAACACCCTCAGGGATCTTGACTGACAGCTAGAGCGGGGTTTGGGGAAACTTTTCTGTTGACCTAGAGGAAAATAGATGTGAATCAGGGCAACTGGGGAAGGCAGAGAAAAAGGGAGGTTCCAGGCAGAGAGAAAGCTTAGAGTAAAAGAAAAGCACAGGGAGCTTGAGAAAAGGAAGTGATTTCATCATGGCTGAAAAAACAAGCATTAGGCTCACAATCACAGAGAGGTGTGTCCAGAGGGGTGAGAGGAGTGTGGTCCTTTTCTGAGCTGCTGTTGAAGACATACCTTAGTTTAAGAGCACTGGGGATCCACTGAAGGACGTTGAGCTAGGCAGTGGCGTGATCAGACTTATTTTTGAGAAGTGCACTCTGGCTGTTTCTTGGATGTAGGTGAATTGAAGGTGGAAGTCAGGGCCCGGACAGTTGAAGGGTCCCCATGAGACACAAGAATGACCAGAATTAGGCTAGGGACAGGGGCAGTCAATGCAAAGTATCTATAGGAGTACAAGTCGACCAAGATGGTCTTGGTTCCATTCACAGATTACTGTTTAGGCTTGAGTGGCTCTTCTGGCAGAAACACACTTTCAAATTCATTTCATGTGGAGATGGAATTTGACAGTCATACATATAGTTCAGCATCTCTGATTATTTTTCCACCAGCCTTTCCTCTCTCCAGCCTAAATTTTCATGAGTAGAATGCGGTAGTAATCTTTCATTCTCAAACATTTGATGTCTAAATCAGAGTACTGTGTTTATCTTTTTAAAAAAGAAGTCTTGTGAATTAATTGTCAAAAGGGAAGTGAGGTAGATGATGATGATGTCAATGTAAAATGTCCCACATCCTTAAATCTTTGCAGGTTGGTCACACCCCCAGGAGAAGCCCTTCCCCACCCCGACCTTCCCCAGGTGCTGACCCCTTCTCGATGTACCTCTCTTTGGCAGCCCCTTGCCTTTCATTGAGATGAAAATTGGAGTAAATTGTAATTGAATGCTCTTCAGCCTTTCTGTATTAAAGTGAACATGAGATCAAATTATCGGTTTTCTCAAACTTTATGTCATTTTGTATAAGATTACCTTCCTCATGCCAGGATATGGAGCTCATAGGAACCCAAAGTGGAAGGAATATTTAAGTTTTGCCAAGTCTGTAATGTGAAGGAAAAAAACCCTCTAAGTGAGGTGCCTTTCAGAGTGAATGAAACCCCAGCTCTGCATTGGCAGCAGGGTGACAGGAACGCGGCCCACACTTGGCATCGGGGCTGCTCATGTCCTGAGTTACACGTCCAGAGCGTCCGAAGTCTTCCAAACCAGAGGCATGCTTTGCCAGATGCTTCCCCCACTCACTTCCAGTGCATGTGTTCGTGCAGAATGGAATCCATATGCTTCTTGTCCATGTATACTTAAATCATCAAGATGGTCCTCAGCGATGCCTCTGTGATTTAAAAATCTTTTGTCTTTTTTTCTTTAATTTGAAAAAGGAAAATTATATTTTGCAAAGTGTAGACTTGAAACCACAAATTTGTACAATGAAGAAAAATGTGTGTCTGTTGTTTTTTTTCTTTTCTGTTCCAAGCTTCAAAAAGGGCATTGCCAACTTGCAAGCACATGACTTCCAGAATCATCCAAGCCAACGGCATGGGCTTGAGTCTCTATCTCTTTCTTTTATTACTGCCGTTGTCTCTCATCATGGGAGAAGTGTGTGTGTGTATGTGTGTGTAGAAGATGGAGAGAGAATGATTTAGAGAGAAATTGAGAAGAAGGAGGAAAAGGAAGAAAGAAATGCAGGGAGGGAGGAGGGAAGAATTAAAAATTATAGAGCATAAGGGAAACTCATACATTCAGAGGTAAAGGAAGAGAAAATATGCATATCATGGATAGGTTAAGGCAGCTAAGTACTTAATCTTAACTTGTTATAAAAGGATGTTTTTACAGTGCCTTCTATGTCCCACACTGGGGCCAAGTAAAGCTAAATGCAAATTTGTTGGCATCTCTCCCATCGAGAGCTGGGTCTCGTTCTTCTCCACTTGAATATGAGGTGGCCTGTGGCTACTTTGATCAGGGCAGCTTGGAGGAGGTGACACAATGCCAGTTCTGGACTTAGCCTAGCAGAAGACTCGAACGTTCTGTTGTGGCCTCTGAACCTAGCCGCCAGGCTGAGGCCATGTGGGAACCCAGGCAACAGTCCCAGCTGTGCTCCCAGAAGGCACAGCAACAACTGCCAGCCCCAAGAGTGTGCCATCTTGGATGTCCAGCCATTCAAGTCTTTGGATATAAAGACTGCGTGAGCATTTTAGCACCTCCTTCTTTGGAATCAAAAAGTTGCTTTTCTGAAAAACTTTGTTAACATGAGTGGTCAGAAATATTTGTTTATATCATGGTGCCTTTAAGATGAATCTAAAAGTTTCATGTCATCAGTGACATGTATAACTGATGCACATTTTTCATGTTCAAGTAACAATGACTGCCTTCCTAGAAGCCCTTCTCATTTGCACCAAGGTGACCCTATTCAAGACAACTTTGCCAGTATTTGAGTGTGACCTTTGTTTTTAACACCTAGCTACTATCTGTTGGTCTATCTATTTATCTATCATCTATCATCTATCTATCTATCTATCCATCCACCCATGCATCACAAATCTCAAATTTCAAATATATCTCATATATATTAATGCACACATACATATATCAATACCTCATCTTAATTTCATAATTCTTTGAATGAATAAATGGATTCAATTATTTTATCTTTTGATTTATTTTTCTGCAATCTAGATTTTCTTTGTTCTTCAGTTTTATTTTCTTTGACTTTAACGTAAAACTGGACAGAATGTGAGTGACTTCTGAAATGTTGATATGCCCCATCTACACTGCTTCCTATGTTTTTCTTCTCAACCACTAGTTTCTTGAAAGTTAATAATAATGATAGATGCCATCTCTGAGATAACAAAGATGTTATTTCATTTAATTGTTAGACCCACCCCTAGAGGTTGGTATTATTTTTCTCACTGTACTGTTTAGGAAGAAGAGACTTAGAGAAACTCAAACACCTGCTCAGGCTCACACAGATAATGATGAAACCAGGATTGGGATTTATATTCATCTTATTCTGAATCTATGAGGTCATGATGTCCTGCCCTCTTGACTTCTTACATACACCAATTCATATGAAGGGATTAATTTGGTCATTCACCCAGTCATTTAAAAAATTCTCAGACATCTTCTGTATAAATAGTTTAGTTAAACCATACTCCACAAAAAGCCAATAGAAATAAATAAGATATTCTTGATGTTCATAAGGAGAATTCTAGGTGAGGAGTCTTATTTAATTTTATCAGTGAAATGGGAGTATAGATATTTCTTATCTTCCCTAAGTATCAATTAGCATGGGCTGGGTGATGTAGCAATAACAAACAATTACACAATTTCAGCGGTTTAAAACCAGGTTAATTTTTTGTTTATGCTATTTAGCCCCTGAGACTTGGGGGCAGGGGCTTTGTTCTACATTGTCATCATTTTCTCCCTGGGATGCAGCACAATCTGAAACATTCATGGTCACTGTGGCAGAGGAAAAAGACCTCTAGAGGGTCTCAATGGGGCAGGAAACACTCCAGCCACAAAGTGACACTCTACTCACACTCAGAACACATTGGCCAGAGCTAGTCATACCCCACCCCAGGGAAGCCAGAGACAGGCGATTCTCCAGATGGGGGAAATGCCCGGAAGGGGGAAGAATGAGAATATTTGGAAACTAACAGTAATGACTACCACATTGACGATAATTTAAAAATTCCCAGTTTAATACGGGGAAAAGCTTTTAAAACAGGACATGTTTTATGTCTGACATGTGTCAGTGCTTTATCAGTGTCATGGAATTCTGTTGGGAAATCCTTTCTTGCAGGCTATTCTAAAGGGGAAAAAAAGGATATTTGATGAAAAGGTTACCATGAGTCCTTTATTGTGGTATGTCAATCTTTGGGACAGAACTTCAGCTAACAGCTCTGAAAGGACTGGCTTGAGATGGATCAAGCTTATTATCAAGCGCAAAGAAAAGATGGACAGAGTCAGTGCATGCCCATGTGTGCCCATGTGATCACACACACACACACACACACACACACACACACACACACACACACACACACACACAGCCTGAGTACAGAGTGACTGAAATGGACTAGATCTGAGCGTCTAACCTCTTGCAGAGAAAGGTTGCTCACCAAGGACAACCTGACATTCTGGGATGGTTTCCCCCTGTTCATATCCTGGGCAAAGAGGCTGAGAAAACAAGCCAGGTGCAAGTCGCTGGCAGAGAGGAAAAGCAGGGAGCAGAGCCTGCACTGGCCCTGAGGACCCAGAGATAAGAAGCTGCGTTTGGCTCCATGAGGGTGCTTGGAACTGAAGAGCCCGGAGCATTGAAGAGAAGGGAAGCTGGGACAAGTGAGACCCGCACCCATAGCTGCTTTTCTCCTCACGGGTTTTTGCTAATTCTTAAATTGTTCAGGTTGAGAGGAAAAGATGCTGGCTGGAAATCAGTTGCTAGGAGAC
This sequence comes from Saccopteryx leptura, assembly GCF_036850995.1. Lineage (NCBI taxonomy): Eukaryota > Metazoa > Chordata > Mammalia > Chiroptera > Emballonuridae > Saccopteryx > Saccopteryx leptura. The sequence continues at coordinate 223,504,346 of NC_089504.1, read as the reverse complement.
TGAAAACTTCATGGTCATCTCGTCATAGTCTAGTGAAAAAAATTGTGGTTCACAGCATGGGAAAGGAAAAAGGACTACTTAGCAACCTAAGAGGACACCAAAGCACTATATTTTAGGAGTAAGGTGAGCCAGAAATTGGATAAAGCCTTGTAAAGACTAAAATACAATCTTGTTCCTGGCCAATCCCTGATTGGATAAGGGATCTGCTTTTATGTAAGTCTTCTACAAGAGGTGAAGAAGCACTCTTTTTGAAGTTAGATAAGATCATCCATCAATAACAATTACCAGGCACACCAATAAGAACCAGAGAGAGAGGAAGGAAAAAACCCTGATGATATTGACACTCTCAGATGCATATTTAAAAAGAAACTTATGGTTAATATGTTAAACAAAAAGGATGACAAAATAAAACATTTTTTTTCATAGAACTGGAATGTATAAAGTTAATGGAAGTGGAATTAAAAAGAAAATCAAGAAGTTAAAAATACAGTATCTGAGATTTGTGAGTCAATGGATATCATTTTTAGCAGATTGACAACTGATGGACAGAGTAGTTATCTGGGGTGTGTCAGGGGAAAATAGCCACAGTAAAGTAGGAGACAAGGTGATATACTACAAAAGGTTTTTGTGAGAAAGTAAAATGAAGATAAATAAATGAAACTAAACCCAAAACAACCCATAATTTTTATGGATTAGAAGACAATCCATGAAAATCAATATTAAATGACATTCCCCCACCAAATGAATTTTCAGGTCAATATAATTAAATGAAAGTCACAAGTTTGTATTTATGTGTGTGGAAATTGACAAACTGACATTAACATGTATGTAAAAATTCAAAGGTCAAGATGAACCAAGTCTATCTTCACAAACAAAAAAGTTGAATTTATATTACCAAATTCCAAGAATTATTGTAAAGCAGCGATTATTGAGATGATATGGTGTCAGCACAAAAGTAGACAGTCCAAACTAGTACAATCCCTTCTGGGAAAATAGGTGAATGGCAAAAAAAAAAAAAAAAAAAAAAAAAAAAAAAAAAAAAAGCAGCAAGCACATTTAGTGGAAAAGGATGGTCTTTTAAGTATCTATAAAGAAGTCCACATTGAAAAGACATGATTTTAACTTCTATCTCACTGCATACTCAGAATTTAACCATAGGTAGATTGTAGCTCTAATTGGGAAAGTTTAAATTGTAAAGCTTTTGGAAGATAACATAGTATTTTTATTGTCTTCATGAGTTAGGTAAAGATTTCTTAACAAGGACATAAAAATATTAACCAGGAAGAAAATAATCGATGAATTGGAGGGCATTACAATTAAGAACTTCCATTGCTCATAAGACATCATTAAGTAGGTGAAGAGCATGTCAGACAATGAGTGGGAGAAGATATTTGTAATAAGTATATTTTTCAAGAGATCCTTACAATTCAAAAAAAATTTTTAAATAAAGGCAGACAATCAAAACAAAAAAATGGGGCCAAAAATTTGAACAAACTCTTAAATAAAGAAGCTCTCTAATTGACCAATGAGCATATGAAAAAATGTACAACCTTCGTGGGGTCAGGCAAATGCAAGTCACAATAACAGAGGAATAGCACTACTCACTCACCAGAGGGACTAAAACTAAGCAAACAAACAAAACACCACTTTGGAAAAATATTTGAGACTCATTGCTATAGCTAAGCATACACATAGTCTTTGACTAGAAATTGGACTCAGTTTATACAGAACTGAATTGCAGATAAGTGCAGCAAATGTCATGCATAAGAATATTCATCTCACAACTCTTCCTAATTGTCTCGAAAGTCCCGTGGCTGTAGAATGATTGAACTATGTATTCACGCAAAGAAGTGCCCCTTAGCAATGGAAAGGAACACATGAATTACTACCACACACACGCATGAATCTCACAAATCCAATACTGGAAGAAAGAAGCAAGTACAATAAAAAAAGCTTAAGCTCTGTGACTCCATTTATATAAAATTCAACAAAAGCCAAGCAATTCACTGTGAGGGCAGTCAGGTACTTGCAATCTTTGGAGAGCAGAGTAGAGGGAGGTGGCTGGAGGGACACGGGAGTTTTGGAGTGCCGATAATGTCCTACTTCCTGGTTTGCACAGTGGTTGCTTGGCTTTGCTCATTCTGTGAAAATACATCCAGCTTTATAATTATAATCTGAATGTGTCCCACTCCGATACAAATACTCATTTATGAACATTAAATACAATATACGACAACTGCATCTAGTTACTGAGAAGTTGTCATTTCTGTTAAAGAATCCTTACAAGGCTGGATGGTGCATGTGGAAACTGAGTACCTTTGCAAAGGAGAAAAGTACTGGGTGCTTCTTTAAATGTCTTCTGTGATGCAACTAACACCACGCCAGGAATAACACAGAAAGCTGTAAAATAAGAAAAAAGCACTTGTGATCCTTTTAAATATTTTATTTTGATTTGGCTCCTTGGTGGGTATAAATACAGAATTAGAAAAGGTAAATTTTAGGGCTTAAAGAAAAAAAAAAAGCTTTCATTTGAACAATGGAATCAATTTACGCATTTTTTTTTACTGTGTATTCCTGTACTTTGTTATATGATGATAACAATAAGGTACAAATCTATAAAATTAGTGCTCAAAGCAAAAGAGTCTCACTTTTAATTTTGACCTTTTTCATTTGAAAAGAAAAATGGAGGCAACTCAGTGTTGATTCATCCCCACAGTAACTCTGAAGCAGGGCTGGAAAGAATGACTACTTCCTCTCGGACTTGAGGGAGCTGAGAAGGGCTGAGGCAGGGTTGACCCACTTGTATGGGCCACACACCTACTAAAGGCAGATCCGGGGCTAGGTCACAAGTGTTGCGACCTTGGTTAATGCCCATGTTTTTTTCCACTAAATTCATCTTTTCTTCCTCTATGCCCCACTTTGAGTTAAGAAAACAGTATCATCAGTTTCAAGGCAGGCCTGGCAGAGATGAGCAGTTATAAAAGGAACGTTGTGTAACAGGACAGAGTTAAGCTGAGATGGCTAGACAGCTGGATTAAGGCAAGCTAGAGCCCCAATTTCCATAATCAAGCCATCAGCCAATAGGAAGAGCACAGTCACTGGACCATAGTTTTTATTGATGAAGAAACCCAGACTATGAAAAGCATGTACAATAGAACAAGACACTGAAAATGCATTCTCAAGATGACCCAGCTGTTCCTTAAAAGATTCCATTGATTTATCAACCAACAGTAATCTTCTAACATCTACCTGCCTTCCTTCTAGTCCCATTTTCTTAGAGACAATGGTGAGGTGCTTGCTCTTTAATGAAATGCTCATCACCAATGCCTTTTTTTAAATTTAAATTTTATTTTTTATTTATTCATTTTAGAGAGGAGAGGGAGAGACAGAGAGAGAAAGAGGAGAGACAGAGAGAGAGAAGGGGGGGAGGAGCTGGAAGCATCAACTCCCATATGTGCCTTGACCAGGCAAGCCCAGGGTTTCGAACCGGTGACCTCAGCATTTCCAGGTCGACGCTTTATCTGCTGTGCCACCACAGGTCAGGCCCATTTTCTTTTTCTTTTTTCTTTCTGAGAACTTACCCATAGAGCTACAGTGTGGAAATTTTTTGTCTCTTGGGTGCAGGAGGAGATGGATCATGTGAAGGTAACTTCAGCTCTGCACTGCAATCCAAGGGCACCAGGAGAGACCTCAGACTAGCAACTGCCTGACCCTTGTGGTTGTTCTCATATTGCCTTGACTCACTGTCCTTGCACAGATCTGAACTCCTAATTTCCCATCTCTCCATCTCTGCCAAATCCTTAAACAGGACCGGGAAAGACAGGACTGTAAACCACACAACCCTCTTGCACCCATGGACTTGGTGACTATGAGATGAAGGGGTTGGATATTTTAGGTTTGTTTGTTTGTTTATTTATTTATTTAGATATTTTGAATTTATTCTCAATGAGTAGCAAAAATACTTTGACCTATTGGGCCCCCCTTCTACTCCCTCCCTACCCAATGGGCCCTTCCTCTCTCTCTAATGTCTGCTTCTCAGGCTCATACAATTGCTACAGAAACTAGAATGACCTTTTATCTTGTTTGTGATGCTTTCCATTTCCTCACTAGTTCCTGTCTTAGCACTGGACTTTTTAACCTGGTACCCATAAGGGTCTTTTCTTTCTCCATAGTTTTGCAAGTTCCCATGCTTTCTCTACCTCTTTCATGAGCTTCGGGGGTGAGGGCTGCTGGTACACCCACAGAGGCCATTGCTAGGTTCTCAGTCTGAAACCTCAACCTTGGAATCCTCTTTTGCCAAAGACTCACTGCCTGTATCAGTTATGATGCCAAAGGACAGAAATAAATGGCTCAAGCAGTATGGTCATTTGATGATCTCCCATACTGTTTGAGGTGGATGGTTTCACTTTTGGTGTAGCAGATGGTTTATATCCTCGAGGACCCAGTCTTTTTCTATTCTTCCTTCTCTGAGATCTTTGGCCACTTGGCACTTTGAGCTCAGACTTATCACCTCATAGTCATAAGATGGCTGGCGTAGCTCCAGATGACACATGTTCATTCCAGCTACCCAAGCAAAAAGGAGGGAACTGACAGAAAGAGTCTCTGCAAGAAGCTATCTTTTGATTCCAAATGTAGACGTCTTCCAGTATACTTCCCTTTATGTCTCATGGTGGTGAATTAGACATGTCCCAACCCTAGCTGATCACTTGTATAGGGGATGAGGATTTCCATGGCTGGTTCAGGCCAACCAGGATTCATCCTAAATTCAGTTCTTGGGATGAAGACACCTTCTGTTGAACATTTTGGGAAAGAAATTAAGTGAATAGCTCTTAGGTAAACATGGAACCACAAAGACCTGGTCTGTAGTTGGGCTTTGCACCCAGGGACTCTGTTCCTAGAGTGTGGGTTTAACTTTCTATCTTCTCCTTTGCCTTGACCATTCTCCATGTTCCATCCCAAATAAATACGGAATGCCTGTGTGCATATGCAAGAACAAAGGAATACCTGAAGGGGTAAATAAATGAATGAGTGAATGAGTATATACTTGCCTGTCTCCCTTATTCCTGACAGACTAACCAGAACCTTCCTCTTTATCCTGGCTTCTACAAAGAGGCTACTTTGAGTTCCGTTGTGACAGCTAGTCACGCATTTTATCATTCCGCCTTCTCTATTTATAATCCTAAACTCTTCGGCTTCCAGGAAGCTTGTCTCTATCATGTTCCTTTTTCTTAAGCAGGCTTCCCCTTATCAAATCTTTTCCCTTTCCACACTGTTCTTGTCCTCCACACTGTTCTCCTAGCTGATCTCCCTACGACTAGTCTATTGTTTCTTGTTTTTAAAAGTCAGGTTTCTTGAGATATAGTTTAAATTTTATTTATTTATCTATTTATTTATTCAATTTTAGATGAAAGGAGGGAAGATAGAGAGATAGACTTCCGCATATGCTCTGACCAGGATCCACCCGGTAACCCCATCTGGGGCCAATGCTTAAATCAACCAGGCTGTTTTTTAGTACTTGAGGCTGATGCACTCACTCCAAGGGAGCTAACCTCAACACCCAGGCTGATGCTCAAACCAATTGAGCCACTGGCTGTTGGGGGAGAAGAGGGAGAGAAGGAGGTGAAGGAGGAGAGGAGAGGAACATAATCACTTCTTCTGTGTGCCCTGACTGGGAATCAAACCTGGGATGTCCATATGTCGGGCCAGTGCTCTAGTCACTGAGCTACTGACCAGGGCCTTGAGATATAGTTTTAGATGCACAAAAATGCACCATTTTTAGGTGGTACAGTTTGATGAGTTTCAGCAAACAACTGTGAAATGGCCACCACAAACAAGATCTAGAATATTCTCATCAGACTCCATTGTCCCTTTGCCCCATCTTTGTCCTCTGATGTCAGTCCCTTCCTGATGCCCTTAAGAACCACTAATCTGACCTCTGTTCTCATAGTTTTGCCTTTTCCATCATGTCATGATGGAATGCACAGTAAGTAGCCCTTGAGTCTAGCTTCTTTCACCTAGCTTAGTGCTTCATTAAGCGATTCATCCATGTTCTGTGCATTGGAAGGCATTTGTTTTCATTGTTGAATGGCATTCCATTTTATGGATGTACTATAATTTGTCTATCTATTCATCAGTGGATGGACATTTACATTTTTTTAGTATTGGCTATGATGAATAATACTGCTAGGAACATTCACAAACAAGCCTTTGTGTTGACAAGTGTTTTCATTTCTCTTGGGTACCTAACTAGGAGTGGAATTGCTGGTTATATGGTAAGTTTGTGCTTGCCTTTGTAAGAAAATGCCAAACTGTTTCCAAACTGCGTATTTCATTTTACATTCCCACCAATAAATATGAGGATTCAGTTTCCTCCACATCTTTGTCAACACTTGCATTTATCTGTCTTTTTTATTATAACCACCCCAGTGGCTGTGACATGTACTTCACTCTGGTTTTATTTTGCATTTCTCTAATGATGTTGAGGATCTTTTCATGTTCTTGTTAACCATTTGTATATCCTCTTTGGTAAATGTTCTTTATTTAAGTCTCTTGCCTATTTTAAAATTGAATTGTCTTCTTAGCATGAGTTGTATGGTTCCTTATATATTTTGGACATGGGTATCTAAATATAGATATGTGACTTGCAAGTATAGTTTTCCAATCCATTGTAGCATGTCTTTCTATTGTCTTCATAGTGTATTTTTAAGCATAAAGGTTGTACATTTTGATTGGAGAAGAGGGTTCTGGCCAGAGAATGCAGGGCAAGGTGAAGGAGAAGCCAGATGGGTCTCCCTCACTCTCCACCTTGATGGCAGTTCGGGCCTGGGGTCCCGCCCCAGCTCTGGGAACTCCACTGCTACCCCTTTTCCCTCCAACCTTTGGAGATTTACTTCTCCCAGCACCTTTGTCACTAATTCCCCATAATAAAACAATTGGTCATGGACTCTGTTTCTCACTGCATCCTGGTGGGAACAACCTGCCACCAAACACAACATCTTAAACCACCCTTGGCATGCCTCTCTGTTGTTTTTTCCACGTTGTCTAAATCCTTCTGTTAGACTCCAAAGGCTCTTAATAGTCTAACTAGACAAACTGACCTATTAGTATTTTGTATTCTCTCTCTCACCATGAATGTGCTTCCCTTTAGTGTAATGCATTCCCTGTGTCACTGGATCACATAGTTCTTTCCTGCTTCTAGACTGAGTCAGTTCCATTAAGGCAGGAGCCATATGCTATGCAAGGTTTTATCCCAGGGAGCAGCTCCACACCCAGCCTGTGTGATCTGGATCACACAGCACAGGACTGCTACTCACCAGAGGGAATGAGAAGTGATGATGACCTAAGAAATCTCAAGGGATGGTCAAGTGAAGAAAGGCTAATTTTAGACTAGAACCCTGTTAGCTAGCGGCTCTTCCAGGATGAGGAGGCTAGAATGGTCTTGTCTCATCAGAGTGCAGGGGACCCTGATGTTAGGGGAAACATCCCATGCTGCTCAGAGCTCAGAGCCATTTTTTAAAATTTTATTTAGAACAAACAAGCAAACAATCCAGTTAAAAAATGGGGAGAGGACCTGAACAGACACTTCTCCAAAAAAGACATACAACTAGCCAATAGATATAAGAAAAGATGCTCATCTTCACTAGCTATTCTTAATTGAAAATTAAGAATACAGTCGTTCTTCACCATATCGTGGTTCATTTTTCGCAGTTTCACTGTATTGCAAATTTTTAAATTGTATATATCTAATTTTGTATCATGAATTTTTTGCTAAATTGCGGGGTTTTGTAGTATGTAGGTATTTATATACTTATTATCTTAATTATTTTTGCAGTAAAATAAGCATTTTCTATCCTAAAAAATTGAAAACTATAAAAATATTAATTAAAACATATTAAAAGAATATTAAATTGAAATAAAATACATAGCATACAGCAGATGAGTAAACAAAGACTCACATGTATGGAAAACTCAGCTATGGCTGCTTCCCCTTGAGCTAGTTTGCCCAGGTGAGATTGTACAGAGCACACTATTGGCTGATGGATGTGAGGCGACCATCCAGAGCACTGTGTTTACGTAAGTTTAAGAGTGTAGAAAGTGTTTAAGAGCATAGGAAGTGTTTATAAGAGTGTGGGAAAGGTTAGTAACAGTGTGGGAAAGGTTCATAAGAGTGTGGGGAGGGTTTATAAAGCCTTACAATATATATAAATAATAAACTAAATATAAGTCGCTACTTGGCAGCTCTGCACCTGTTACAGGGGGTTCTGGAACCTAACCCCCGTGATAGACGAGGGACCACTGTAGAACTACCTTATGAGCCAGTCATTGCTTTACTGGGTATGTACCCCCAAAACTTGAAAACACTGGTACACAAAGACATATGTACCTTTATGTTCATCACAGCATTATTCATGGTGGCCAAGACATGAAAACAACCAAAGTGTCCTTCAGAGCCATTTTCATGCGACATGAATGCCAGGAGAAACTTCTTCACTATTCGTGTTTTATCTACCACCTCCCTCATCTTCCCACTCACCTGTACACACACACACACACACACACACACACACACACACACACACACACACACACTTCTCTTTTCTCTGCCTAGAAAATGCCACATACTCCCCAAAATTCAGGCTTTAGGTTAGTCCTTGAGAAGCTTTCTATAGCCCAAACAAGTAGAACTAATGTCTTTTCTTCTGGGCCTTATAAAACCATGGGCACATTGCTTGTGAATACTTTGCCCAGTGGATGCAATGAGTTGTCTGGACGGATGGTCAGTGTTGTTGGATGGTCAGTGTTATTATGGGTGGAACCATGTTGCCCATCTTTCCATCTTCAGAGCTGACCACAGCCTGGCGGGAAGGCTCAGCACACATGTAGGCAGTCCATGCACATGATCTCTCCCAGCCAGATGTATCTTCCACACAGATGTGGTGGAACAAGAAGTAGATGCATAGAACCTGAACTGGGTTCTGGGTTCTCTGCTGATTATTATCTGTGTTCTTTAGAAGTGTGAGGTGAACCAGGTCATTGTAGTCCATTTCTACTCATTGTATGACCCAGGGAAATCATTTTCCAATGACTTGCAGCTTGGTCTGTTACATTCATTAGTCAACATGTGAACTTTCTCCATCCTTAAGGTCACACATTAGGATCATAGTCCTCAAAATTTTATTTTGAGGAAATCTTTTTTTCTTGAGATTTACAGTTACCTAAAATGCTTACATTAAAATTCTATGTTCTAGAAACCTCATGGTTATAAAACTAATTCTGAATAATATTATCAAACTTGCCTTTCTTTCTTAACCCACTGTCTCACTTAACTGCTTCCTCTGAATCTCTGTTCCCCATTATAATGCTACCAAGGTTTCTTCAGGTTAATGCAGAATACACTTGGCATCCATCCTCTTAAAGGCTATGGAACAGGGGTCATGGTTGCCAGCCACACAGCATTCAGCATTCCTCCCAAGAATAAAACTTCCATCAGCAGGTAAAGGAATCCACACTGGGTACATGAGGGCTCTTCCTTGGCTTCAAAGCCTCATATCCCCAAGGTATGTCAATATATCTTGGAATAACCCCAGAGTCCCCTTAAGGGCTGCATCTAATTATGAGTTGCCACAGTCAGGAAGCCCCAGAACAGGGCACCCTAATTGGGTTCACTGATAGATTCTCTCGGTTCTGAGGGGATCTACTTTATGAGGGCCATTTTTATCACAATAAATGTTACCTAGGAACACAGTTGACATTTTAATTTTATCAGGTGCCAGGGGAACTATACTAATCAAAAGTTGAAACCTCCCACAGAGAAAGCCAGAAAGTTTGGTTCGTTAATACTGTGCTCACATCCCTATGGTATAAAAGCCAAATTCTGTAGGGCAGCATTCAAGGGCATCCATGGTCCTGGGGGGGGGGGGGGGGTTCCGCGGTAGCCACCTCTCCCTACTCCATCTGAATTACCAGCCACATCTGATGGCTCACCATTCTCTGGAAACACACTATTTTCACATTGTCTCAGCTTTCCACGCCAGTTTTCCCCATTTATTGTCACAGTCTCTCCTTTCAAGTTCATGTTCCCCTTAGGAAGGTTAAGATCCAAAGTGGCTCCTTCTGTTCAATGTTTCCCTGGCTTGACTCTCTAGGCAAATCTAGTCATTTTCATTTCTGTGACATAGCATTGTATTTACACCACATTTAAAATGAAAAAAGAAAGAAATGAAAGATGTTTTGCCTTGAGTTTCAGTAAATTCTATTTGCATCTTAGTGAGTCTGGCAGCTCCCCAAACCAAGGTCATCCTCACTTTTGAGTCCTAACCCAGCAAACCACAGGCATGCCAGGGGTGCCTCAGAAAATCACACTGATTTCAGTAATATATCTAAACAATTTCTGAGCCATTTTGAAGGTGAGTAAGCCTGAGTTCACGGTGTTTTGTAGAGGTTTACAATTAATCACAAGCAGTTTCTGTATGGTTTACACTCTGGCCCCGGTTAATGTACCCTTGTTAATCTTCACCACACCTCATTGGGTAAGTGTGATCACTGCCCCCATTTCACTGATGAGGAAACTGAGGTTTAGAGATGTCGAGTGACTTGCCCTTGATTGCACAGCTATCAAGAGGCAGAGTGGGATTCAAACCCAGGCAGGTAGCTATGGAGGCCATAGACTCACACCTCTCGGTTCTGCCATCTCTCTCTTATACCTGAAGGCTGCCAGTGGGCAAGCTGACAGCCATGAGAGTCAATGAGTTAAGGCTGCTCACTCTGCTCCCCTCCTCCCCGGGGTCTATGCAGACAGAATTTCACTACGCATAGTCCACCAAACAAGGGATAAGTTGAGCAAAGTAATCCATTTACTGTCTTATTTGGGTCCTCTGCAGAGATTACTTTTATAACATTAGTAAAATATATTGTAACACTTTGACTCTTGGCCTTAAAGATCACTTTGGCCCTTTAGGTCATCGTGTGGGACTCAGGTGTGTTTAGGCAGCATGTTGACAAGTGATTTCACACAGAAAGAAGCAAGAAAGGACTGAAGCTCAAAGTACCAGGGCTATGTTTTCCCCAGTATTAGCATTTGCATCTCTCAGTGTATGAATTTACAGATTATTATGTTAACACAATATATGAACACATCTGTCTCCGCTCCATCAGCTGAGATAACAGCAGTAATATCCATCATTCAAAGGGGTCATCCAATCGTCCCCAATTAAGGCCAGAAAGGGGAAATATTTTGTCCTTTAACTTTGATATTTCCAACTATATATTATATCTTATTCACATTTATATATACTAGATATAGTAAAAATATTTTGAATAATTTCTTGGACTACCTCATCTAATTCAGGAAGGGACATGAGGTACCTTCCTGAGGCCCTTGACAAGGACACCCAAGCAGGATGGCAGAATCCTTTCTGTTTCTGAGACTCTTCCAGATGATTCTATTTTCTTTCCCTGAAACAGATGTGGTTTAATTTTATTTCAATGGTACTTTTGAGCTCATGTGCTTATGAAGCAGGAAATGGGATAGTCTCTATCCATACACTTCTTTATTCATTTAAGAGCTCATACTTCCACTTCTGATCTAGCTTCCAGCTGTGGAAGAGGCTTGACGGTACATTCTTCATTGCTTCAGCCTTGAACTATAGTGCTCCCCCCCCCATAGGGGCCTAAAACCCAGCTCTAGGCCAAAGGAAATCCCCTTTCCAGCACCTCAGGATAGTACTGTCCTGGGTGTGGAGGAGGCAGGAAGGTCTTCAGTCAAATAGAAAGCTGGACTTCTCTCCTGCCACCTACACACCTGGCAAGACCTGGTTCCAATCTAAAAGTATCAGCTGAATGCCTCTGGTGAGACTGCCTATCAACAGAGAGCTTTCAGGCCTGGGAAGAAAAGTAAAAGGTGTTGGCTGTTCCTGGAGGTGGGGAGCAAATGGAAACTTTTGTAATTCTCAAATGACTGCATTTTTTTGGGGGTAAGGACTGGACCCTTGGTGTATTGTTTAGGCTACCTTTATTTGTCTATCCATAATGTCTGTCTGCCTTATCTATCTATCATCTATATATCCATTCATTCATCCATCCATCCATCTTCTGTTTATCCATCCATGCATCCATGCATCCATCCGTCCATCCATCCATCCATCCATCCATCCATCCATCCATCCATCCATCCATCCATGCATCCATGCATCCATCTTCTGTTTATCTATTTATCATCTATCTATCTATCATCTATCTATCTATCTATCTATCTATCTATCTATCTATCTATCTATCTATCTATCTATCTATTCAGTTGCAGGTTAAACTATAATGTATGAAGATTTAAAGAGAAGCAAGGTTACCACTGGAGTACTTTCCCATCAGGCACATTGTTCTGGCAGCAAAAACCTCTCCCAAAAATAAGAATATAAAAATTGAAATTAAAAATATGACATAAAGAAAAAATTGTAGCCAATCCATTTGAGTTAAATTTAAAAGAAAGAGGGAGATAATTATTACACTTTTTCTATTTTTCTTTTGGTATTGGTATAAAGTAAGTAATCCAGTATTACAAATAATGCCTTATTTTTGTTGCTTCCCTTACCAAGGCTGTCAAATAGCTCAATGTCAGGGGTTTGATCATTCATCCCTATAGGACTCACCTGAGAAAAATGTTTATTTAGGCCCTTGAGTCCCCAGAGGTCTCAAAACATAAGACCAATGATGCCATAGATGAGCTGCTCTTTTCCCCAAAATACATGCTTTCAGAAAGCATGGTGTGCATGTACAGTATGCTGAGTGTGACCCAAGTTCAAACACAGCCCCCAAGTGGCCAGGGCTCTGGGTAAGAGTTCATAGGAAATGGGTTGGTAGAATGTTGGTGTGTCAGGTGGAGTTGAGAGTAGGCTCTGAGAAGTGTAAACAAGTGGTGGCCCAGTCCTCCAGCTTTGCTGAGAGGAGAAAGGTGCTTGTGATGTCTCAGTTCAAGTGTAACGAGGTCACTGCCTATTGCAGCTATTTCATCTCAGTGCTGACTCATAGACGCTTCCAGCTAAGTCCAATGCCCACACGGCCCTCATAGATGCTGCCAAGCCCCACCTTGTCAGAGCTTTTATCTCCCGCTCTCCAGTTCCCGAAGCCCCTCCAGGCTATTGACTGCTCTGTTTTCTTTCAATCATCAGTATCTTCTTTGACTCACATCTCTTCTTCTCTAGACAGGCTCTCTGCTTTACAAGACATGTTAGTGTTCACTGGGGGTCCCGTCCCCTCTGTCTCCTTGTCACTCCAAGCAGGCAAAGCCAGACCCATATTTAGTCCCTGCTCTGAGGCCAATCTGAGCCACTGTGCTCTGGATTACGCCTTTTCCCATGTGCTTGAGAACCTGTTCCCTCAACCACTCCCCTCTCTGCTGTGTCCTCGCTTCTTCTTTTCATGGTCTTTCCCTCAGCATACATGCATGCTCATGGCATTCCCCTAGATAAGAGCCAATAAAACTGTCCATTCGACTCTTTTCTTGACATCCTCAACTCCATTGATTTTTACCCACTCCGGATACCCCTTGCCCAGGGCCATAGCCTGGACCTTGCCATAACCTGGAGTTCCTCTTTCTATAAAAACTTACACCCAGGCATCCTTCTCTCTGCCTGTGATATGGTAAGAGTTGTGCTCACATGTCTGTATGCTTATGATAGGTGTTCTTTTACCTCCTGGAGGACCTGTTTCTTCTGATTCCTTGCTTGTCTCACTTTCAGCACTAAGTAGCCTAGCTCTCACAACCTATCACTTAAATCCCTCTTTTGTCTACATTTTCCATTCCCTGGTCTTCTTTTCCTTCTGCCACACCATGCGGAGTAAACCCCATCCTCAGAGCAATACAACTATCACTCTTTTTGCAGCTGGACTACTGGTGCAGCTCAACTACTGTGCACATTGGTGTCCTACACAGCTATAGCCTCCAGCTTCAGCTGGAAACTCAATTCTATCCAACTCTCCTCCTCTAAACCCCATGATAACACTTTTTTCTATTCCCCTAAATAGCTGTTTTTCTATAGTCTCCAAATCCCCCTTGGGACTCTCTTGTCTTTCCCTGTTAGCAGATGACATCTCTTCTTAGTTATCCAAGAAATGGAGACCACATGAAGTAACACCTTCACATTATGCCCCAAGAGTTAACTGTAGGTCCATCTGTTGTCAGCGCTCTGAAGTTTCCATGGAAGTGCTGACAACCACTTCTCGCAGTTAATGTCCTCACATGGCTTTCAACAACTGTCCCCTATCTGCTTCCTCCAGGGTCTTTCCTTATCAATTACCTCCTTACTATCTTCAGTTTCCAGCAACTTTTGTTCTACTCTCTCTTTCCTTAAAGCACATAGCTATGCTTAAATACTCCCCCATGCACAAAAACAAAAACAAAAGCAAAAGCAAATTAAAAAGAAGAACAAAACACACAATTGGTCCTTGACCTTCTGTCTTCCTCCAGTGAACACCTGCTCTTTTGCCCCCATTATAGATAGGCAAAGTTTTGGAAATAATGGTCTCCTTTCCCTCATCTCCTAGACTGTGCAGGGACATTGTTTCTGTCCCACTGCTCCGCCTAAACCGTCTTTCAATCACTGGAGCCTTCCCGCCAGCATGTCTGCTGTGTATCACTGAACCTCGGCAGGGACTTGCTTTGTGCGAGTTGACTCCAGGTTCCCTCCTTCTCTGACCGTCCCCCTTGCCGTCCTCTGTAGGCTCCTCCTCTGCTTTCCCCTAGCATGTCAGTCTTCCCCAGTCCACGGCCTCTACCAGCATCCTTTAGCACCCACCTCGACCTCCCTTCCTCAGTGAAGTGCATCCTACTTGAAGCTCCCATCAGGTAAAGATACAAAACACTATGGAAACTCACCATCCTGAGGCACAATTCAGTTACTTATGGACCCTCTGTATCTGGCCCATGAGTTCCTGGGTAGTGGGAGCTGGTTGTGGCTTACAGAGAAGACAGTCAGCATGCACCCATTTAATTTTAATGAGTTGAGTTCTTATCCCTTCTCTCTGTTACCTGTTTATATTATATAGCAGCTGCCCTGGCAGAGGGTCTGTCCTGTCCTTGTTTTTTTTTCTTCTGACTTTTGTTTTAGGCCTTAACATATTTTCAAACCTCTTCAAAGCTCCAAGCTTCCTGACACTACTTCTCAGTTTCGTTTATATTCATCTTCCTTTATTTTCTGTGTGAGTGTATGTGTGCATGTGTGTGTGTGTTTGTGTGTACATGTGTATAAGTGGCTTCACATCTGCCTTCACAGAGAATTTCCTGTTTGGCCACCTCTTTAGATACTTCCCCATTTTCTTCCCAGTTGGGATGATGCTGTTAACAAGGTCTGTCTATTCCTTCCGAGGCAACCTGCTATTTCATTTTCAAGACACTGCATTCCACCCGTCTCAGCTTGCCACTGTTAGCGCTCTGCCCCTCCGCACCGGGCATCTGTCTGACGATACCCAGCAGAGCCACCATTGGCTGTCACAGGCTCTGGAGCAACCAGCTCAGTTTGGTTTCCTGGGCCCCCGCCACTTCCTTGTCGGGTAGTATAGATCCAGAGAAGCAGGCCTGCCTCGCTTCCTCTTTTGGCTGAAGTCAATTTCTAGCAGATGTCCCTACAGCTCCCCCCCACCCTCCCAGTGCATCTGTGCTGCTGTTTGATCCATGCCTGGAAAACATCATCATGTTCCCCATCTGGATGGGTGGTCTCCAGCCTTCTCTGCTTGGCCTCTTCCCTTTAATCTTCTACTCTACTCTCTCCTGCACAGTTCTGACCTCACAGTCCCACATCTCACTTCAGGTGCACACGGCTTTAACTGGCTTGGCTAGGAAACCCAATTCTCATGAACAAGACATCTTATAGATCTTGGTGTCCTGAGCCCACCAAGAAACCCCTCCTTGAATCTGGTGGTGGCGAGCAGTGGTGCCCACCTTCCATGCTAAAATCCCACGTTTCATTGATCTGATGTTCACTATATTTTACACCTACTGATTTGGTATATAGACATAGCACAGAAGGTAGGCTTCTTTTCTTTTTAAAATTTTCCATTGATTTGAGAGGGAGAGAGAAAGAGAGAGAGAGAGAGAGAGAGAGAGAGAGAAAGAGAGAGAGGCATCAACTAAGTCATTGTTCCACTTAGTTGTTCCATTTAGCTGTGCACTCATTGATTGCCTCTCATATTTGCTCTGACCAGGGATTGAAGCCTAGACTTTGGCATGTGGAGACAACACTTTATTTACTGTGCCACCTGGCCAGGGAAAACTTTAGGCTTCTTGAAAGTTATTCTTGTCTGTAAATTACTTGGCACCACCTGGTAGTATTACTGTCTCTGTTTTCCACATACATTTTTCCAGTATTTAGTTGATTTTACACTTTTTGTAGAACAAAGCTTTGATTATTCTTTATTTTTGAAATTTTTACTTAAAATGTGTCTATTCTATTTCTTATACATAACAAAGTTGTTTATTATTATTACTTACATTTTTTAGGTTATCTTCATGAGATATAACTTCTAGTCAGGAATCTGTGTTTCAGTCTACTAATCTACGATCTAGAAAACCAAGTTCCGGTCTGACGGTAATGGCAGCACTAGCCCTAGTGGTAGCCAGTCATTCCACCATTCATTCAACACATACTTATTAAGCACGTACCATGTGCCAGCATGCTCTATGCAGGAGGGACAATTGTCAGAGTCTACTGTCTAGTAAGGGATACAAATATTAATCAAATATCACACACACACACACACACACACACACACGTAATGAGCCATGCAGGACAGGCATGACTAAGACTACTGGTCACTCAGCACTGTCCACACTTGCTCTTGGCCTTCGGTAGTGGAACTCCTGAGTTAGGCGGACTCAGGGCTGATCAGCCAAACACACAGAGACACATCCTCCTCCTGATAGAGAGGGGTTCTTCTATTCAACACACATGTGTTTACACTCCTTGAGTGCCAGCTATGCCTCTGAGGCCTTTACACATGCTTGTGCACCTCATCCTCTCTGGAACACTGAGGCACATGCCATTGCAACCCCCCTTGTGCAGTGGGGAGATCAGGAGCAGAGGGGTCAATATTTCACTTAAGGTTGCTTACTTCTTCCAAGTCAGTGCTCGAACCATAGGCTAGGCTTCCTGCCTGTGTACCTTCCCATATTGTACATGCATGGTCCTATGTGTGTAAAGACAAACCTGAAAGTGGTGTGTGTGTGTGTGTGTGTGCGCGCATGCACGTGTGCATGTGTACAGAGTTCTATACACCATTTAGCTCTGTGAGAACACTGGTCCTTTGATATAATACTGCAACTCCAATCCTGCCTTACTCTATGAGGTCAACTTGGTGGACATGTACATATTTTGATGACAGACACCATTTGAACAAAAGCATAGGTGATTCTGGAAAAACAAATCCCAACCATGGAAAGAGGAACTATTCAGCCAATACACAATCTCAATATTTATAGGATATTAAGTAATTCACTTCACATCTTCTGCAAACAGGGGCCTAATGCTACTTTAGCTTGATTCCTCTGGAGACTGTGAACCTAGGTCCCAACAGAACTGTGGAAGGGCTAGAAAGACGCTGTTATTACTGTTCAGGCACCAGCGCAGTTCTGCTGAGAATAAACATTGGAGAGAGAAAGGTAATTTCTGCCACCTGATCTTCACCTGCTGGTCAGCTGTGCTAGCCTGGCCTTCTCTGTAGACTGCAGTGGGGTGACCACTGGGTGGGAGTGGGGGCACAGAGTGCTGGCAGGAGGAAAGCCTGGAAGCCTTGACCAAGTGTGAGCAGGATGTTCATCTGAGGAAAAGGCTGCTATCATCGGCACTGTTCACACTCATTGCTGACTTTCCTTGGATGGGTGTTCAGCATGTTTGTTCTTCTGACCCTAAATTATCGTCCAAGGAAGAAAGTCTTCCGAGGATGGACTGGGAATGGTGAGTGTGGGCGGTGGCTCCTGAAGCAGCTTCCAATTGGTGTCTGCACAGCAGGAAGAGCCTGTGCCTCGCTGGCCATGGCCTGGAGCCAGCCTGCCCTGCCCAGCAGAGAAGGTGAGCACCGCCACCAAGGCCTTTGGGGAAGCATACGGTGAGCCTTGTGAAGATGTGCTGGGTGTGATGGCTGCTCTTGGGGAGACCTCAAAAAGACAGAGGATGTGCAGTTTTGCTACTCCTTCACTTGATGCCTGCCCCCCCCCCCCCTGAATGCGTCAGTGTACAAATGGCCCTGCTCTCCAGAGAGAACCTAAAAGTTCTATGGGATTCTCTAATTCTAGTCTATTGGGTTCTTAATTTAAACCATCCTGAAAATCTTACCTTGTAGTTTAAGTTCTAGGAAGACAGTTTCCATCATAATTTCTCTGTGAGTCCCTAATTACCAACATGCTCAGTGCAGTCAGTATTCAAAAAAATAATAATAAGCATTATATGAAAGGGAGGCTAAATGTCACCATTTTTGTTTGCCAATGTAAGTTTGAGAGTACAGTTGTCCCTCGCCATATCGCAGTTTTCACTTTTTGCAGTTTGACTATATCGCGGATTTTTTTTTTTGTATTTTTCTGAAGTTGGAAATGGGGAGGCAGTCAGACAGACTCCTGCATGCATCCAACCAGGATCCACCCGGCATGCCCAAAAGGGGGCAATGCTCTGCCCATTTGGGCGTTGCTCTGTTGCAACCAGGGACATTCTAGTGCCTAAGGCAGAGGCCATGGAGCCATCCTCAATGCCCGGGCCAACTTTGCTCCAATGGAGCCTTGGCTGCGGGAGGGGAAGAGAGAGACAGAGAGGAAGGAGAGGGGGAGGGGTGGAGAAGCAGATGGACGCTTCTCCTGTGTGCCCTGGCTGGGAATCAAACCCGGGACTCCTGCATGCCAGGCCAATGCTCTACCACTGAGCCAACTGGCCAGGGCTTGTATCACGGATTTTTAAATTGTATATATCTAATTTTATATTGCAGATTTTTCACTATATCATGGGATTTTGTGGTTTATAGATAGTTTTATGTATTTATTATTTTAATTATTTTTGCAGTAAAATAAGAATTTTCTAGCTTAAAAATTTGAAAACAATAAAAAATATAAAAGTATTAATTAAGACATTAAAAGAATATTAAATTGAAATAAAATATATTAAATTATGTAGGTTTAAGAGTATAGAAAGTGTTTAAGAGCATAGGAAGTGTTTATAAGAGTGTAGGAAAGCTAACAAAGAAATAGCAGCCTTAAAGGACGCACTAGATCAACTGGATTTAATAGATATCTTCAGAACCTTTCACCCTAAAGCAGCAGAATATACACTCTTTTCAAGTGCTCATGGTACATTCTCTAGGATAGATCACATGTTAGGACACAAAACAAGTCTCAATAAATTTAAGAAGATTGAAATCATATCAGGTATCTTCTCTGATCACAATGGCGCAAAACTAGAAATCAACTACGATAGAAAAATTGAAAAACATTCAAACACTTGGATAGTAAATAGCATGTTATTAAATAACAAATGGGTTAACAATGAGATCAAGGAAGAAATAAAAAATTTCCCTGAAACAAATGAAAATGAACATACAACAACTCAAAATTTATGGGACACAGCAAAAGCAGTCCTGAGAGGGAAGTTCATAGCATTACAGGCATACCTTAAAAAGCTAGAAAAAGCTCAAATAAACAACTTAACCCTGCAACTAAAAGAACTAGAAAAAGAACAGCAAGTAAAGCCCAGAGGAAGTAGAAGGAAGGAAATAATAAAGATAAGAGTGAAAATAAATGACATAGAGGCTAAAAAACAATACAGAGGATCAATGAAACCAAGAGCTGGTTCTTTGAAAAGGTAAACAAGATTGATGAACCATTAACTAGACTCACCAAGAAAAAAAGAGAGAGAAATCAAATAAATAAAATTAAAAATAAGAGTGAAGAAGTAACAACTGAAACAGCAGAAATACAAAGAATTGTAAGAAAATACTAAGAAGAACTGTATGCCAAAAAATTAGACAACCTAGGTGAAATGGACAAATTCCTTGAAACATATAATCTTTCAAAAATCAATCTGGAAGAATCAGAAAACCTAAACAGACCGATTACAACAAATGAGATCGAAACAGTTATCAAAACACTCCCAACAAATAAAAGCCCTGGGCCAGATGGCATCACAGGTGAATTCTACCAAATATTTAAAGAAGAACTAACTCCTATCCTTTTTAAGGTATTTCAAAAAATTCAAGAGGAGGTAAGACTTTCAAGCTCCTTTTATGAGGCAAGCATAATCCTTATTTCAAAACTAGGCAAAGACAACACAAAGAAAGAAAACTATAGGCCAATATCTCTGATGAATTTAGATGCTAAAATTCTCAATGAAATATTAGCAAACCAGATCCAGAAATACATGAAAAAAATCATACATCATGATCAAGTGGGATTTATTCTGGGGAGGCAAGGCTGGTAAAATATTTGCAAACCAATCAATGTGATTCATCATATAAACAAATGGAAGGAGAAAAATCACATGATAATATCAAGAGATGCAGAAAAAAACATTTGATAAAATCCAGCACCCATTCATGATCAAAACTCTCAGCAAAGTGGAAATACAGGGAACATATCTCAACATAATAAAGGCCATTTATGACAAACCCAGAGCCAACATCATACTCAATGTGTAAAAATTAAAGCAATCCCCTTAAGATCAGGAACAAGGCAGGGGTGCCCCCTTTCACCACTCTTATTCAACTTAGTTCTGAAAGTCCTAGCCACAGCAATCAGACAAGAAGAAGAAATAAAAGACATCCAAATTGGAAAAGAAGAAGCAAAACTATCATTATTTGCTGATGATAAAATACTGTATATAGAAAACCCTAAGGTCTCTGTCAAAAAACTACTGAACCTGATAAATGAATTCAGCAAGGTGGCAGGATATAAAATTAATATTCAGAAAACAGAGGGATTTTTATATACCAACAATGAACTGTCTGAAAGAGAAATTAAGAAAACAACCCCCTTCACTATTGCAACAACAAAAGAAATAAAGTACCTAGGAGTAAATTTAACCAAGGAGGTTAAAGAACTGTACTCAGAAAATTATAAAACATTGATAAAAGAAATCAAGGAAGATACAGACAAGTAGAAGTATATACCGTGTTCATGGATAGGAAGAATAAACATCATTAAAATGTCTATATTACCCAGAGCAATTTATAAATTCAATGCAATTCCTATTAAAATACCAATGACATACTTCAAAGATATAGAACAAATATTCCAAAAATTTATATGAACCAAAAAAAGAACACGAATGGCCTCAGCAATCTTGAAAAAATAGAATAAAGTGGGTGGTATCACACTTCCTGATATCAAGTTATACTACAAGGCTATTGTACTCAAAACAGCTTGTTACTGGCATAAGAACAGGCATACAGATCAATGGAACAGAACAGAGAACCAAGAAATAAACCCACACCTTTATGGACAACTGATATTTGACAAAGGAGGTAAGAGCATACATTGGAGTAAAGACAGTCTCTTCAACAAATGGTGTTGGGAAAATTGAACAGCTACTTGCAAAAACTGAAACTATACCACCAACTTACACCATTCACAAAAATAAACTAAAAATGGATAAAAGACTTAAATGTAAGTCGTGAAACCATAAGCATCTTAGAAGAAAACATAGGTAGTAAGCTCTCCGACATCTCTCGCAGCAATGTATTTGCTGATTTATCTCCACAGGCAAGTGAAATAAAGGACAGGATGAAAAAATGGGACTATATCAAACTAAAATGCTTTTGCACAGCTAAAGACAATATGAATAAAATAAAAAGACAAACCACACAATGGGAGAACATATTCGATAATATGTCTGATAAGAGGATAATAACCAAAATTTATAAAGAACTTGTAAAACTCAACATCAGGAAGATAAACAATTCAATCAAAAAATGGGCAGAAGAAATGAATAGACATTTCTCCAAAAAGGACATACAGATGGCTAATAGGCAGATGAAAAATGTTCAACATCACTAATCATTAGAGAAATGCAAATTAAAAGCACAATGAGATACCACCTCACACCAGTAGAATGGTGCTCATTAAAGAAACAACACGTAGTAAGTGCCAGTAAGGATGTGGAGGAAAGGGAACCCTCCTGCACTGCTGGTGGGAATGCAGACTGGTGCAGCCACTGTGAAAAACAGTATGGAGATTCCTCTAAAAATTAAAAATAAAACTGCCTTTTGATCCAGCCATCCCACTTTTAGGAATATATCCTAAGAACACCAAATCACTGATTCAGAAGGAGAAATGCACCCCCATGTTTATTGCAGCATTGTTTACAATAGCCAAGATCTGGAAACATCCCAAGTGTCTGTCAGTGGATGAGTGGATTAAAAAGCTGTGGTACATATACACAAAGGAATACTATGTGGCCATGAAAAAGAAGGAAATCTTACCTTTTACGAGAACATGGATGCACCTGCAACTATTATGCTAAGTGAAATAAGCCAGGCAGAGAAAGAAAAATATCATATGACCTCACTAATTTGAGGAATCCAATGAACAATATGAATTGAGGAACGGAATAGAGGTAGAGGCGGGATCGAAGGGACTAGAGGGAGAGGGGACAGAGGGAAAGGGGTGAGAGGATGGTATCAGAGAAGGGAAAGATATTGGTGAAATTATATATACATAACACAGCGTTATAGAGAGCAGGAAAGCAAATCCTGGAGAGAAGGGGGAGGGTGTTGAGGGGAACATGGGGGTGGGGAGATGTACTCAGTGGGATACTTGAATCTATGTAAACAGAATAAATTAAAATAAATAAATAATTAATTTTTAAAAAAGTGTGCGAAAGGTTAATAACAGTGTGAGAAAGGTTTATAATAGTGTGGGGAGGGTTTATAAAGCCTTAAAATATACATAAATAATAAAATAAATATAAAGTCATTATTTCTTGGAGTTTCGCCTATTGCGGGGGCGGGGGGTTCTGGAACCTAAGCTCCGCGATAGATGAGGGATCACTTATGTTATCACAATTTCCAGAGAGGTCCTGGAGATGTTGCTAGAGCTCTTTGGAGATACTAAAGATAAATACTGGTTATGGAGAGAGAGAAAAGCTCTGAGATAAATCGGTTTTGATAGTCAACAGAAGGGATGGAGGTGTGTCATGACTTTACTTTTCAGTTTCTGAACTGTTTTCTCATTTTCATTCTTTAATGCAACTCATTTATTCATTCAAAGGTTTCAGAGTCCGACAAGCCTGGGTTTAATACGTCCTACTATGCCCTTGACATGTGCCATTAGGCAAGCCTCTGGTGTTGCGAAGCCTCATTCTCCCATGACGTGTGAAACTAATTCCTCAAGAGATGATACTTGGCCCCTCTTGGGTTCCAGATACAACAAAGAGTAAGGACGAGGGTTGTCACTCTCATGGAGCCACTGGATGTAGAAATGGCACGTTAGCTTATGGAGTCTGAGGAATGCTGACTGCCACACACAGGGACACGGTGACAGCTAGGAAAGGACAAGGACTGAGTTGATTTCAAAAAGAGAGACTGGAAGAGAAGAAATGTGTGAAGGCACAGAGACTGCTGACATCTCAGACATTAGGAAAGTTAAAGCTCTCGGATTCAGAGAGCACAACACATCTCAAGTAGCATTTTTTTTTAAAAAAAGTAAATGTGCATCTAGGCATATGAGAGCAACATTGTGCGATTTCAAAGCTAATATTTTGATGAGAACAACTTATAACTGCCACGGAAGAGAGGCAGATCTATGAAGGAGCAGGAATCAAGGCCAAGAGAGACATTTTCTGCAGAGAGTGACACACAAAGACAGTGAACTGCAGTGTCAAGGGAAGGGACTTAGTAACCATTCTTCACGAGTGATGATGAACTCATTTTCACACAACAGGAAGGAAGGAATCTCACCTCTAATGAATCCTCATTTGGAAAAAAAGTCTAATCAACATAGTTAAAATGGCCATATTACCCAAAGCAATATACCAATTTAATGCAACTCCCATCAAAACCCCAATGTCCTTTTTTTTTTTAAGAAACAGAATAAAAATTACTGAGTTTGTATGGATCTATTAAAAACCCTAATAGCCAAAGCAGTCCTGAGGAAAAAGAATGAAGCCAGAGGGATCACATTACCTGACTTCAAATTATACTATAGAGCCACGACAACCAAGACAGCATGGTACTGGCAGAAAAACAGACATACAGACCAGTGGAACACAATTGAAAGCCCATAAATAAAACCATATATACCCGGACAAACCACCTTTGACAAACAAGCCAAAATCACACAATGGAGAAAAGAAAGCCTCTTCAATAAATGGTGCTGGGAAAATTGGAAAACCATATACAAAAGAATGAAACTTGACTACAGTTTGTCCCCCTGCACAAAAATTAATTCAAAACGGATCAAAGACCTAAATATAAGATCCAAAGCAATAAATTACGTAGAAGAAAACATAGGTACTAAGTTCATAGACTTTGGCCATAGAGAACAACTTATGAATTTGGCCCCAAAGGCAAGGAAAGTAAAGGCAAAAGTAAACAAATGGGATTATAGCAAACTAAAAAGCTTCTGAGCAGCAAAAGAAACCAACAACAAAACAAATAGGCAGCCAACTACATGGGAGATGATATTTGCAAACAACAGTTCAGATAAGGGGTTAATATCCAAAATATATAAAGAACTCACAAAACTCAGCAACAAACAAGCAAACAATCCAATTAAAAAATGGGGAGAGGACCTGAACAGACACTTCTCCCAAGAGGACATACAAATGACCAATAGATATATGAAAAGATGCTCATCTTCACTAGCTATTTGAGAAATGCAAATAAATACTACAATGAGATATCACTTCACACCTGTTAGATTGGCTATTATCAACAAGACAGGTAGTAACAAGTGTTGGACAGGCTGTGGAGAAAAGGGAACTCTCATACACTGCTCCTGGGAATGCAAATTAGTACAACCATTATGGAAGAAAGTATGGTGGTTCCTCAAAAAAATTAAGAATAGAATTACTATAAGATCCAGCCATCCCTCTACTAAGTACTCCCAAAACTCAAAAACATCAGTACGTAAAGGAACATGCACCCCATGTTCATCGCAGCATTATTCGCAGTGTCCAAGACATGGAAACAACCAAAGTATTCCTCGATAGAAGATTGGATAAAGAAGATGTGGTACATATGTACTATGGAATACTACTCAGCCATAAGAAATGATGACATAGTAACATTTACAACAACATGGGTGGACCTTGAGAACATTATACTTAGTGAAATAAGTAAATCAGAAAAAGCTAAAAACGGTGTGATTTCACATATAGGTGGGACATAGATAAGTCACATATAGACTCATGGACATAGATAAAAGTGAAGTGGTTACCAGGGGGAAGAGGAAGTGGGGGAGGGGAGTGGAGGAAAGGGTATAAAGAGGGACAGATATAAGGTGACAGAAAATGATTTGACTTTAATGGGTATAAAACATAATCAACAGTTCAAATGCTATAAAGATGTTTACCTGAAAACTATATACACTTATTGATCAATGTTAAAGCTAATTTTCTAAATAAAATTTAAAAATTAAAAAGAAAAGAAAATAAAAAATAAAAGGTATACTTCAGAGAGAAAGAATGTAGAAGAAATACCTCAGTTCTCAGTCATGCTCATGAGTGCCAACAAAGAAAAATTGGGTGCTGTGTGGATAAAACCAAACATACATTGACCGTTCAAGCCAACAATAATGATGATGACGAGTTATAGGGTGGAGAACACTGGGGAAGGAAAACCCGGTACTAGGAAACCTCAATGGACGAGATAGGAGGTAGGGTAATAAAAATGAGAACATTTCTGAGTTTTTCTTTATTATTCAGAAACAGAGGAGATATAGTGATTGCTGTTAAATTTATATATGTATTTAATTAAAACTAAAATAGTTACATTTGCAATTCTAATTAATTTTGAATTAAAAAATACAAATATCTAAATTGACGATAACTCTTCCAAACAAGTGAAACAAGGAGAACAGAGGCTGAACTCAATATACAATAGAAGGAGAACCTGAAGACTTCTTTAGAAAGGCAGTCAATGAAATGAAGAATGGGTTGGATGGGCTGGGAGACTGGAGGCAGGCAGAGCACTAAAGAGCTCATTGTCATAGTTCAGGGGAGAGGAAGAGGGCTGGGACAGCAGGACAGGTGGGGAAGAAAAGAGGTAAGAGACTGGAACTAAAAAGGAAGACATAATATGAGCAATATTCACAGAGATGGACCCAGATATCTTGGAAGCAACAATTATGAGCAGAAGAGAACCTACATGCAAGGACAAGAGTAATCTAATCTAGAATCTGGGAAACAGGAGACTGTGAACTTCACATTGAATGAATAAGTGGAGGGTGATTTGAGAAAGGTGACAACAATCAAATTATGTAGAAACATGCTATAGTCCTCCTCACCTGCAGCTCTGCCTGTTCACCCATCCGCCCCTCAGACTCGGAGTGGAGAGCATATTTCCAGCCACCCCCAATCCCTTGGGAAGAGCACGCTCTGGGAAGATAGCCAGCTCGCACCAGAGACTGGGAGGCTTCCGCATAACACAGATGCTTCTGTTTGGAGGACGCATATCAGGACTGTATTTGGACACAGTGTTTGAACCATTCCCAAGTGCCCATCTCCATCTACCTGGGTCGCTGGGGTAGAGAGGTACCTGCTAGATTTTTCTGTCGGTCACCGAGAGCAGGACCCACCTGAAGAGACAGCACTGGGAGCCGAGGCCAGCCCTTTGATTCCGGCAACCTGCTCAGAGATTCTGCACCCTTGGAATCCAGCATGTCTCTTTCCAGAAAGTCCAGGTTGGTAAATTCATACCTCATCTATTTCCTTCACGAATCCTCATCATGACAGCTCACATGAGGTTCAAGGGAGAACTTCTCAAGCCTCTTCATGTAAAATGCACCGTAGCTCTCCTGCGTAGGAGCATTGAGAAATGGTGTTATCTCCACCTTCCTTACCCTTTCTGACTTCTGACTCTCACCCTACATTTTCACCCACACTAAGCTTTCCGCAAAGTTTTTCTTGGGATCAAGCCTGTCGGAAACAATGGATAGTAATCCTAATCATTTCACTGGTCATGTTCATGTTAGGGGTTACCTAGTTAACCCTGGGTCATGAGTCGTCTGCCTTGTCACTGAGTAGGAAATAAAGGAACACAGAGACAGTCCTCTCCATTTATTTATTTTTTTATCCAAAGACTGAGGGACAAAGGAGTCTAAAGACTTGATTGGGTTGCCAACAGCTGGTGCCCAGTCTAGGGTAAAAAAATTACTGATCCTTCTACTCCCCCTAATCTGAAGAGGCAGACTTTCGTTATCCCAAGCACAAGGAGAAAGGTAATTCAAAATGTTGAATGACCTCAAGTGCACACACACAGAATTGAAATAAGTTCTGTGGGAGCATGGAGAGCCATGTCTGCCAGGTAGAAAATGACCTATGAACTTGAACTGCCTTCCTGCCCAATCTTGACCTGGGGGAGGGTTGGTGTTCATTTTCTGATGTGGTACTTTAACAGACTTGACTTAAATACAATAATATAATGTTATGGTTTTGTGACCTGAGCCACAGGAGATTCTCTCCTTCTAGCCAAGAGGCCCTTCCCTTCCATGAGGGGTGATTACTGTGCAGAAGGAAGCGTGTGTATGCAGCACGCCATCGTCACTCATGGGGAAAAGCGAGACATTGGAGAACTTCAGGAAGTCAGCATTTAATACGTCCTTGCACTTTTGCTTTGACTCGTTTGGTCTATTTAGATGTATTGATAATATAGTTTCTATATAGGTATTGCTACGAAAACAAATGTCAACTCTATCCATAAATCATCGATAGTTTTTCTTAATTTTTTAATTTTTATTAAATAATACTTTTATAAATATTGGATATTCAAGTAAATGACTTGATTGGCAAAAAAAAAAAAAAAAAAAAAAAAAAGAAAGAAAGAAAGAAAGAAAGAAAGAAAGAAAGAAAGAAAAATGAAAAGAAAAAGCCTAAAGTGAGACTCTGGGTTTATAAAGTGTCCACATGCATGTGCATGAGGAAATAAAAGTGGTTTGAAATGTGAGGAACTGAGTTCATACTTCATCTTCTCCTCCAGGAAGACTGGTCCCTGGATTTGCTTTTCTGGGGTTTCCTGGGGAGCATGTCACCCCTCTGAACCCGTCTCTCCAGTAACTGAAGGTTATTAGGATAGAGGTTATCTGTCAGCTACAGATATTGTCATGGGCTGAAATGTGTTTCCTCAAAATTCTCCTGTTAAAGTTCCTAATCCCCCAGTTTCTCAGATTGTGACCTTATTTGGAGACGAGCTATTTACAGAGGTAATCAAGATAAAATGAGGTTATTAGGGTTGGTCCTAATTCTCTATGACTGATGTTCTTGTAGAAAGGGGAAATTTGGACACAGATTTAAATAGAGGAATGATGATTTGAAGATGCAGGGAGAAAAGGTCATCTACAAGCTGAGGAGAGAGGACTCAGATGGAACCAATCCTGCTGACACCGTGATCTCAGACTCCCAACCTCCAGTACTGTAAGACAATAGATTTCTGTTGTTTCAGCCGCCAGCCTGCGGCACCTTGTTACAGCAGGCCCACGAAGAAAATACAGAATTTTATGATTCAAATGTCTTGTTACAAACTTAAGACTAACGTATAATATTTTTGTCAATTTGACATGGAAATGATCTTACTGAAGTCTGACACGAACAGTGACAGGTCGAATCCCTTCCTTAATTTCACAGAGGTCAGACAGCCCACTCCAATTTAAAGATGAAGACAGACAGGTTCCCGGGTCACTTGACCAGACACCCGATGTTGTGGGGCATATCTGGGTCAGGAAATTGTGGCCTGCTTCTGAGATTTACGTTCTAGCTTCTTCTTCCTGTTGCCTTGTGAAGGATCATTAAGAGTTCACGTCATAATTATAATAAGCAAATACATGCTTAAAAAATTAGAGGGAGCAAAAATTAAGGTTTGTCCCAGTAACTTACATAAACAGTCTCTCTAAACAAAGAAGGTCAGGGCTGACTCTACGGCACCATCCACCAGTGGAGAGAACACAGTAGACATGCCTTCCTTATCAGCCCATCTCATCTGTTTGCTTCGTTAGCCCAATTTGGCTGAAAAGATGATCATCGCTGCCAAAAACCGCAAGATGAAGGCAGGCGCAGATCTCTCAGGGAAAAAAAAAAATCTCCGTACAATACCCCCTAATTGGTTCCAAACTAGTAAATGCGCAGCTCCAGGGAGCACCCTTTAATGCTCGAAGACAAACGTTTACTGCGCTGGAGGGGTTATTGCCAGTTGGTAGAACCTTCTGGAGGGCAATTTGGCAGCCTGTTTTAAAAGCCTTCATTGTCTTTGATCCTGTGATTCTCTGTCTAGGTGTTTATCCTGCTGAGACAGTCCGGCTGAAGGTGGGGGAAATGTGCTTGTAAGAAAGGCTTCAGCAGCCCCGGTGTCTGCCTTCGGGGCGGGGGGCTGGGCCTTGGGGATAAGGCAACAGCTGAGAGCCACCACTGGGGAGCCAGAACGTGGACTGTCATGCAATAAGTTGATGTAGTGCATCTATTTTTAATAACATGCAAACATAGCCATGGCATATGTTCACAAAAAAATAGAAAATGCATAATATGACCCCATATATATATGTATAGATACACATATATAATAACATACATGTGCATAATATATATAATACACACATGTGCATATATGTGTATATGTACTTGCTTGTGCATATGCATGTGTAAACACACACACACACAAATGGGGGGCAGGGGACTTGAATGATACACACCAAATGTTAAGTACAGTTACCTTTGGAAATCATGGAAGACACATTTTCTTTTTTCCTTTTCCTTTGCTTACATGTAATTTCTAAAATTTCTACAGTATGCATGTATTAATTTGGGACTGAAAAGAATTTTAATAAAGATTTATGAGGTTAAGGTCTATGGTAATTATTTTTATTTTAATGTGTTATCCAGCTGTCCTGAATTATTTAATTATTACGTCTCACAGCAAATGTTTGCTGAGAACACCGAGGACTCTCTTATTTAATCTGAGATTTTGTTCTTTTCTTCTTTGATGAAATTTTCCCTGACCCAGGTTCAGATGAAAGGAAAAGTTGTCCATCAGTCGCTTGGACACTTGGACAATGGTAACCCTCACTCTCTACTAGCCGGGTCCAGGGAGCCAAAGGGTAGTAGCTGGACTGCACTGGAATTTCCCCCCTGATGCTCTGTTTATTGACAGCACTGGGACTGTGGATCTTGTCTCTACTGGTCAGAGTTTTATTATAAGAAATTGGCTCCCAATTATGGAGACTGTGAAGCCCCACCACCTGCAGCTGGCCAGCTGGAGACCCAGGAGAGCTAGTGGTGCAGTTTCAGCCCAGAGCCAGCACGCTCGAGACACAAGAAGAGCCAGTTCTTGAGTCTGAAGGCAGGGCAGGCCCAGTGACCAGGCTCAGAGGTAAGGCAGAAGTTCCCTCTTACTCAGACTTTTTTTTATTCAGCTACTCTATTGATTGTGTCTTACTCCATTCAGGCTTCTATAACAGAATACCAAGGACTGGGTAGTTTAATTAAACAACTCTTTATTTCTCATAGTTCCGAAGGCTGGGAAGTCCAAGAGCAGGTCACCAGTAATCTGGTGAGGACCTGCTTCCTGGTTCATAAACAGTCACCTTCTCACTGTGGCTTCACATGGTTGGAGGGGCAGAGGAGCTGTCTGGGGTCCTTTTGATAAGGACACTAATCCCACCCAGCAGAGATTTACTCTGATGACTTAGTCACCTCCCCAAAACTCACCTTCTAATATCACATGGGGGGGAGGTAGGTGTGAGTCCAGAAATATTCAGTCTATGCAAATTGGGTGATGACTACTATATCAGGAAGGGCAACTTGCTTCAACATCCGATTCGAAAGGTCACCGCACCCAGAAATATCTCAGATACACCAGAATAGCATTTGGCCAAAAGTTTACATAGAAAATTAGACATCACACTGTCCAACACACAAATGTGTCTCAATGGGCATAAACCACTGAGGCCGGACCTATGGACACGTGGTTCCTGCCTTGTCCCGTTGCATCTGGCAGAGCCATGGGCTGACTTACTGTCCTGCGGTCACCTCAACACCATGAGAGACCTTGATAATATAGAAGACCAGGACTTAGTTATTGGAATACACTTTTGTATATTTGCTCTGAATTTAACTGTGTAGAGCAGATGGACTGTATCAGAGTAAAATTTTCAAATCACAAAATTTATGGTCTCAGTTTTTCCCTGACCTTTATGAAGCACTTTCGTACTGCTTTGCCACCAGCTGGTTTCATCAGGTAGACACACAAAAGCAAGCCATCATCAGGTTAGTGGCCCCATGTAGAAATTTTGCTCAGATTTACCTCTTCTCCCCCTGGGTGGTCCACCCTGGCAATCTGGCACTGAGAAATAAATGTCAAGAAACAGAGTTGGTTGGTTGGCGGTGAATTCAAGATTCTATCCTAGCTCAAGACTTGGATTTGCAGGGTGGTGGCTTTCTCAGTGTGTGCCTGGGATGAGGGATGATGTCCGTCCACAGGGGCTGGAGAAGGTTGTTGGCTATAGAACAAAGCTCCAGAGATGCTGGGAGACAAGACAGATCCAGCGTCCAAAGGTCTTGTCAACTCTGGAACTAGGGTGCCCTGGTTTTCCAATTCAGGGGTGGATTGCAGATGTCATATTAGGCTTGGGACTGGAGTGAGAGGCTAAGGTAGGTTACCAGGGGAGGGAGGTCCTTAAATGTATTCAAAGAGAGTGGAATCCAAGGTGAAGGAGAGAGTAGAGAAAGGCAGGCAGCCAGAGGAGGAAGGCTCAGCAAAGGTCTGGCAGGGATTAAGGCTAAATCCAGCCCAGTGGCTCTCAACCATGGACTGTTTTGCAATGTCTAGAGATGTTTTGGGGTCACAATAGAGGGAAGACTTGACTAGCATCTAGTGGGTAGAGACCAGGGTGCTGATACCATCCTCCATGAACAGAGCAGAACATCTGGGTCCCAATGTCACCAATGTATTTGTTTATACGTAAACACACACATGTCTGCACACACAAGTGAGGGGTGTGTGGCCTTGTAGACTGGAACAGCCAAGGTGGGAGGAGGGAACATTCGAGGGGGAGGAGACCTGGGACATGGGGAGCACAGCAGTCTAGGAGCCACCATTGGGGGCCACTGATTTGGTTCAATTTATGGGAAGGAGCATGGATGGGCCAGAGCCCATGGCTGACACCAGGCCCTCCTCAGATGAGGTGGGAGATGTTTCCTATCAAAAGGCATCAAACTTGAAGGAGGGGGAATGAGGATGACTCAGGGGCAGGGGCCATGCCATAATCTGGGTGTTATCAGGGAACTCATTTAGGGGAGATAAGGAAAAGGGTGACTCTTGAAGGCCCAGAGGGGGAACATGTAAAAACTCCCCATGAGGCACATGTCAGGGGCTTCCTGTTTTCTCTCCACCCTCCCCACACACAGGCTGTCCTGGGGAGGAGCACCACAGAGGTGAAGAGCCCGTGTTCTCCAGCCGGCCTGCCTGGTGAGCATCTGTCTCTGCCCCTGGATGGCTGTGCAGCTCTGGGCAATCTATTTAAGCTCTCTGTGCCTCCACTTGCTCATCAGTAAAAGGAACTTATGTCAAGGAGATAATGAGAATTTAATGAAATGTTATTTATGAAGCTGGGACTCTCTCTGACAACTCTCTTAGCATCTTTAAAACAGATAATCATTTGTTTTCCATCTTCCAAAAGTCAGCCTCTCATAAAATTGAAACTGGGGAAGGAAGAGAGAAGGAGAGAGAGAGAGAGAGAGAGAGAGAGAGAGAGAGAGATGAGTCCTATGCCTCTGCTGCCCTTTCCTCACCACTCCCAGACTGGGAGGCTGTGACAAGTGAGGTCAGTCACATCTTCACAGGGAGGGCTGCAAAGAGAGGACTGTGATGATCAGGGGTGATTCATGGACAAAGCTGCCTTGAAGTCACTGGAGGGCATATTCCTTTACCCTCAGAGATGTAAAATCACCCCGCTGACATTGCTTAGATCAGACTTCCCACGTCCAGTCTGCCTTTCCATAGCACCCTTAGAAACTCGTCATGAAAATGCTTTGCTCTCAAAACATTCTGAAAAGTGCAGATGAAAGCAGGGACCTACAATGGGGGGGGTATGAGTTGTGTCACCACAGTGCAAGGTGTCACTATAGCTCAGGGTCACAGTGCCCCCTGAGCACAGCCCTGCACCTAAATACTCGAGAACTGCCCAGTCCTACATCCAGGTTGTGAACAAAATAAACAGAAAGGAAAACGTGCTGAGATTCTTTTTTTTTTTTGTGGGAGAGACAGAGAGAGTCAGAGAGAGGGACAGATGGGGACAGACAGGAAGGGAGAGAGATGAGAAGCATCAATTCTACATTGCAGAACCTTAGTTGTTCATTGATTGCTTTTTCATATGTGTCTTGACCAGGGGGCTACAGCAGACCAAGTGACCCCTTGCTCAAGCCAGCAACCTTGAGCTCAAGCTGGTGAGCCTTGCTCAAACCAGATGAGCTCACTCTCAAGCTGGCGACCTCGGGGTCTCGAACCTGGGTACTCCACATCCCAGTCTGACGCTCTATCCACTGCGCCACTCACCTGAGATTCATTTTTTTAAAAGGTCTGCTGATGGGCAAATACACTCAGGGGATGGTCTCCATTAAATAGTCTTTAATACAAATGCAGGTATTTAGACATTTCACCAATTGCCTAACTAGTGCAAGTCAGACTAAGAAACACTTGTTTTTTCTTGCTAGAATTCCCCACCATCCAAAAGAAGGCTTTTCTGCTGTGATTCAGCTTCCCATAAAGGAGTGGACAGAGCTGGATACTGCATGCTTGATTGTGTGCGAGGATGTCACCATGGGCTCTGGTTTGATTAAACTGGTACCCCAGCAAGTGAATCTAGTATGAGGGATGAGGGGATAGGCACAGAGTTAAGTATGTGTATATATATATATATATATATATATATATATATATATATATATATACACACACACACACACACACACACACACACACACACATATATACACACACACACACACATTTGTTTAGAAAATTAAATTGAATGGGGTGACACTGATCAGTAAGAGTACATAGGTTTCAGGTAAACATTTCTACAGCATCTGAACGGTTGATTGTATTGTGTGCCCATCAAATCATTTTCTGTCACCGTATATTTGTTCCTCTTTAAGAGAGCTGCAGGCACTGGCCAATTGTCTCAGTGGATAGAGCATCGGCCCAGTGTGCAGATATCTCGGGTTCAATTCCCAGTCAGGGTATACATGAGGAGTTTATCATCAGTTTCTCTTTCCCTCCCTCTCCCCTTTCTTTCCCTCTTCCCCTCCTGTAGCCAGTGGCTTGGTTGGTCCAAGTGTCAGCTCTGGGCACTGATGATAGCTCAGTTGGTCTGAGTGTTGGCCTCAGACACTGAGGATAGTTCTATTGATTCAAGCATTGGCCCCAGACAGGGGTTGCCGGGTAGATCCTGATCGGGGAGCATGCGGGAGTCTGTCTCTCTATCTCCTCTCCTCTTACTTAAAAATAAGAAGAGAGAACTGCAAGCAAGCTCTTATTTCCCATGGAGGTTCAAATAGTGCTCAAACATACATGAATATCAGGGGCTTTGTTGTCAAGGGAGGGCTCTGGGCGGGCCGAACATGACCCCAGGTGCCTGCCTCATCCCCATGCCCTTGACAAGGAAGCTTACACTTGGAAGGATTTCTGGGATGAGCAGTGCTGGCTTTTTCTCTGATTTACGTCTCAGCGCTCTAGGAGCAGGCTGCCCTGTGACGCCCACACGGCCTCGTTTTATGGGGGAGTTGAGAACCACTGAATTTATGTCCTTGTTCAAACCTCCACAACCAATTAGTGTCAGAGGCAAGCCTTGATCATGTTCCTGCTGCTCCTTCCTTCTGGGCTCCCCCTCCACTCCCTGGCTGGAGGGTCCCTCCCTGCAGAGACATCTGCTCTGAAGCGTTTGTGCCTGAAGAGCGACATGACGTTTCCCAGCATCCATTACACGCAAAACGCTGGAATCCATCGCCATACTTCACGTCATATCAGCAAGACCTCATTTTCTAGTTTGCCTTAACTCAAACCTCGTGTGACTCTAAATGTTGACCTTCACCACCCCCAATTCCAGACTGGGAGCTCACTTCTCGGTTGGCTCTTGGGGAAAAGAGCAAAAAATATGATTCTCATGTCCTTCTTTTCCTGGTCCACGTTCATGGCTAGAGAGGTGGGCCGGGGCCACACAACTCACCTTTGTGACCATCGTTTCTCGTGCCAGCTCCTCTGTTAAGTGTCCAAACAATCAATCACAAGAAACACACCACTGTGGTTTCTATGAGCCCTGCAAATGTACGGATTAGTCAATTAGTTCTACTTTTTGACACTCACCGTGAGTGGGAACATGGCATAAATCTTGCCTTCAGTGAGCTAATAGAAGAGAAAGGGGAAAATTGAGGCCCATCCTGGGAAGGCGCCCACTCAATTCTCAGAACAGTGGGCAGTTGGTGTTGGGTGCCCGTTCACAGGAAATGGTGAATTTCAGGCCCTGGGAAGAGTCCATCCAATATGTTGACTGGCTCCGGTTTAAATGAGCAACTGTTTCTTGTACACATTCTGAGCTGTCCACTGTCACCACCATATAAGAGCTTGTCATCCACTGGTGGCATCCCTCTGTGAGCTGGCCTCGAACCCAGCCGCATTTAAACATGCTGTGTCTGGCTTTGGTTCACATAAGAAAGAAAAAAGTGAAGAAATGGGTCAAGATTCCAACTTTGGAAAGATTCTGACTCCAGCTCAATGCCTATCAACTTCTCAACTTGGAATCACTCGTGTGAACGTTGCCTTGTTTCTCCCTCCGGTTGCGATTGTGTTTTTGTTTCTTCCTTTGATGTGTGTGATGCCCAAAGCCAACCAAGAATCAATGATTTTATCCAAACTCCTTCCCATGGGTTACCGTTGGGTGGATGTGGCCAGATTCCCCGACAGCATCCATATGATGTGTATTTTTTTCTTAACTTACTTCTTTAATGCTTACCTAAATATTTACTATGAAGAAAGAAATGTATGACTGTACTTAGGGTCACTTAACTGTACACTTAACCATGGTTAAATAATAAAGAGGTTTTTTTTTGTTTTTTTTTAAATGAGAGAAAAGGAGAGAAACAAACTCCCGCATGCACCCCTATCAGGATTTGTCCAGCAACCCCTATCTGCAGCTGATGCTTGAGTCAACCAAACTATTTTTAGTGCTTGAGACTAATGAGCTATCTTCAGTGCCTGGGGCTGACATTCAAACCAATTGAGCCACTGGCTGCAGGAGGGGAAGAGGGAGAGAAGGGACAGATGGAGGAGGAGAGAAGCAGATGGTCACTTCTCTTGTGTGCCCTGACCAGGAATTAAACCCGGGATATCCATAAGCCAGGCCAACACTATCCTTTGAGCCAACCGGCCAGGGTCCATAATATTTTTAAAAACAGGAGAAGGGACATTAGTTGCCGCTAAGCAGCAAACTTAAGATGCAGTATGGCTGAGATAGAACTGTGATGGGTCTAAGCATATGAGCCCTCAACAGGTGCTTTCTCACCTAAGTACACCCTGGGAGCTCTTCAAGTCCTTTACTTCTGTCTTGCAGTTTCATGAATAAGTGTCTACCGATGCATCGCATAGAATAAGGAGATACTCGGCTGCAAAGTCAGGCCCGGTGCCAAGAAATCAATTGCTTCATTGCCACGTGTCTGATACTCGTGTGTGAAAATGACACACATTTATTCTGCCACCCAGAATTTTAAATAAAAACAAATAACTTTCTCGGAAGAAAAAAAAAGCCCCATTTTCTGTCTGGCTTCCCCTTGGGAGCCCAGCATGGCTTTCCTTAAGTGAGATGAATTTTGCACTTCATTAAACGCCTTCGTCTTTTCATCACGTTTGCCTTTAATGCAATAACACAATCTTAGATCATCCAGAATAATGATGACAATAAAACCATGGGCATAAATCTTTAGAGGGCTGTGAAACTGAACAGCTGCAGATGCTCCAGTCTCATTTCAAAAACGTCAGAAAGCTCTATAGCTATTGATAGTTTTTGATGGTGTGTGTCTGTAATTAAACCAAACTTGATCTTCTGGTATGTTTCCTTTCTAGAGACTTATCAAACTTCCAGTCCAGAATTAAATCAGTGTTGGCGGTAATTTGCCCTCTAGCTTAATGCTCAACCCAAATCCTTCTGGTATGAATTACCTTCAGCCTCGACATTTTCATGGAATTCTAACAGTACAAGGAAGGAGAGCTGTTTATACATGAAGTGGACTTCTCGCGGATGTCCTACAATACTAGATGAATGCATTGAATTTGGGAGAGGATGATTAAGACTCTTCCAAGTGCTATAAGTGGCTTTGTTCACCTCCCCGATGTATATCAATCCAGTTAGAAAGCGTCTCCTTGGCCTATGTGCACCAGCAAGAGTGAGGGATCAGACTTCAGATTTCCACAGAAAATGGGGTCCCGCTTCTATGTATGTGTTGGGCAAGGAATTCCAAACTCTTCCTGCATTTGTGGTTCAAGACATCAGTTAGGGTACCTTAACAAGGGACAAAAGAGAGACCTAGAAGAAGGTGAGAGGTTTTTTTTGGTTTGGCTGCATGGGGCAGCTGCTCTGATTCTATAAGGAGTGCTGGTCAGATGGTTCTAGAATATTCTATGTTTCCACAGGTATAAGATACAAAATGTATCAACTATGTGGGGCAGCTGCTCTGATTCTATAAGTAGTGCTGGTCAGATGGTTCTGAAACATTCTGTTTCCACAGGTCTAAGATAAAAAATGTTATGTACTCTGCATAACAATGTTTCTGTCAATAATGGACTGCATATATGATGGTAGTCCCATAAATTATAATGGAGCTGAAAATTTCTATCACTTAGTGACATTGTAACATTGTAGCCATCATTTTCCCCCTTTTTCTTTTTCTTTCTTCTTCTTTTTATTTTTAAGTGAGAGAACAAAAGAGAGTGAGGCAGACTCCCACATGTACCGTGATCAGGACCCAACAGCAACCCCATCTGGGACCATTGCTTGAGTATCAGCTATTTTTAGTACCTAACACTGACATACTCAGACCTATCGAGCTATCCTCCGCATCTGGGGCCACACTCAAACCAATGGAACTGGCTTCAGGAGAGAAAGAGGGAGAGAAGGAGGAGAGGGAGGGGAAGAGAAGCAGATGGTTGCTTCTCCTATATGCCCTGCTAGGGAATCAAACCCAGGACGTTTATATGCTGGGCCAACACTCTATCCACTGAGCCACTAGCCAGGGCCTATACCTTTCCTATGTTTAGACGTGTTTAGATACACAAATACTTGCCATCTATTACAATGGCCTACAGTATTCAGGATGGTCATGTGTTATACAGGCCCAAGAGCAATGGGATATATGGTCGCATAGGTGTGTAGTGGACTGTACCACCCAGGTTTGTGTTGGTGCTTCTGTGATGTTTGCACAGTGACAGAACCACCTAAATGATGCATTTCTCAGAACATGTCTCTGTGGAGAAGTGGCACGTGACCATACCATTGCATCCTCTCCTTTGAGGTAAGGTCCCCCAGATGCTTGAGTGAGAGAACCCAGAAACAGCTAATGCTTTACAGACACAGTGTCTTCATTCTCAGGGTAAGAAACACGTAGAGGCCCACACGGGAAAATCCAAGTATTCTCTCACTCTTTCATTTCTCACCCACTGCATTGGAGCCTCAACAGGACGCCGGTGCTTATGCCATGGGTGCCCGACTGGGAGGGAGACGCAGGGCAGGCTTCAGGGTGGGCAGGGTCCATGCCAACGGACCATCCACGGAGGCTAATTTCTTGGACAAAGCACTTGCATTGTCCATTCTCAAGTTATTCTCACTCAAGGGGGTGCAGTTGTCAGTGACTTTGGCTACAACCAGAAGTCTGACTCCAAGGAGCTGGGGCAGCAGTAGGTCGGGGTGAAGGGTGGTTGACCATCTTTCCAGGGGAGGTGGATGAGCCACATAAGCAGGTCACCTGCATCTGTCTTAGAGACTAATCGTCAGGGGTCCTTTCCAAATGCAGTGGCTTAAGGTAAGCCAATTTGCCAAATACCTGGCTCCAAGGAAAGGCACACACAAAGATATCTTATCCAGAAATGGGGCTGGAGTAAGTAGTGTGTAAAAGGAAATGACAATTTCCTGAGTAACGAATTAAAGCAGGAACCACCCAGTTAGACTCTACACAGAGCATTTCCTCTTAGGGGGACGTTTGGCTCCTATAATTTCACACTTGCTTGGCTTGGGGGTGGCAATGGGAGTGTTTCTGGTTATTTCTGTGGTGTCTGTGTTGACCTGAGACACTGCTGGTGCCCGTGAAAGATTAGGAAGCCTCCAAGATATGTTTGCAATATTGAAAAAGTTTTTATTAAAGGCTGTGAGACAAAATAAGAACAGTGAAGAGGGACCATCCCAAACGAAAGTCATGTGAACAGCAGGACTGGGCACACTCAGGCCAGTCCCTGCACAGGGGACGCAGAACTCCAGCTGGCCTAGGAGTGTCCCACCCAGCTCACGGTCCACCAACTGAGTCTTCATACTGCAACACGAGGGAGTAGTCACCCCATGTGGGTTGCCATACCAGGACAGAGAGGTGATACCAGCTCTCATCTCCTGGGGACCTATCTCTGTCTGTTTGCCTGTCATCTCCCAGGAACTGAAGCCAGAAATGGCCTTTCTGCATAGGAGAAACTCTACCTTCTACCCACACAAAGCAGGCTTACCTTTGCACATGTCACTAAGAAAATCATAATTCCATATGACAACCCTCAAGCCCATGCAAGTAGTATGTACCAGCTAGACAAGGCAAACCCACTCAGTTTCAGAGAAATATCTTCATTGTGTTATTTTTGCATTGCTTTCAAATGTTCCTTCCACAGATACTGTTTTTTGTTTTTTTTCTATCTGTAACCCCCATTACCAGTGCTAGGTAGGCAAGCGCCTTCGGAAGCCCGCCTCTGGTGGTGGCAGCAGTGGGAATGATGACCATAATGAGGGGGCTGTTGCAAGGGCAGGACTGTAGCTCTGTCTACTGAGAGAAGTCAGTTGACCATCCGACTCATTTGGTCCAAGACTGATGGGTTTTCCAGGACACAGGGCACCCAAGATAGAACATGTCACAGGAGAGGAAGCCCCCTGCTCCCTCACAGGCAGCACCCCCCTAACTCGTATGTCCCACACCTACCCACCCAGGGCCACAAAGAAGCTGTGTTAGGTTTGTGGATGCCCCACACTAGTCTCATGGCTGTCTCGACCTCTACTGGCAATGAGTTTCTGCTGCAATATAGTTGCTTGAAATTGGCTTTAAATAGTATATTGGGCTGTAAGCTCCCTGAGGTCAGAGGTCATCCCTATGTCCCCCCCTCCCCAGAGTACTTGGTCCAACTCCGTCCATCCCCAACTTCACCTTCAAAATCACACATCTGAAAGCAATGACGTTTGGATCATGAGAGACTCAAGAGCAAGATCAGCCTTGCTGAAGTCCCCTGAAGAGGCAGAGAATTGGGCAGTGTGCTCCACAGAAAGACTGAGAGAAACCCGCAGCCTCCTGCTTAGATGTGGATGGCCTCTTGTTCTTGGTTCTTGGGAATGACTCAGAACCCTTTCCAGGCCAAGCTTTGGCTTTTTAAACTCTCCTCTCTGTCATGCTTCCTGAATACCCATGAAAGCTCAGGAGCCCAGAGGTTGAACTGGGCAATGCTGTGGTGGGGAAGGAGAAGGAGGGGAGTGTGCAGAGCAGCTTGAGGTCCAGAGCCTGTGGACGTTTCTGCTCCTGTCATAATAATGCGAGAAGCATAAATAACATGTGCCTACCACATATTTATTCATTGGATTACCCCTAGCATGTGGATGGGTGGCTCTGGGAAGAAATAATTGGGGGTCAAATACATTTTCCAATGATGATTCCTAGTCCAAGAAAGCAACCCCCCCCACTCTGAGGTCTTAGAATGAACTATGGGATGGAAAAAATGCCGTGCCTCCTTAGACCTGGGAGAGAGAATTCCTGAAGGGGGCATGCGTGAGTGTGAGTGTGGGTGTGCTGTGTGAGTGCATTGTGAACAGGCACTGGTCTTGGTCAATACAGGGATAGTCTGGTGAAAATGAAGATCGTGGATTTGGACGCCGGATGCCTGGCTGTGGCCCTGGGGTCTTGGGCAAGTTCTTCAACTGGTCTCAGTGCTACAGTCCCCCATCTGTTCTTAGAGAGCTCTTGACAGGACTAACTACTCCAACACGCATACAAGCCTTCACACAGAGCAGCCTGGTGTCTAGGAGACACTCAACACAGATCAGCCATGAATGTCGTTGGGGCTGACCTCACCACACATGAGAGCCCTCTAAGAGGGGTTCACAAGGAGCTGGGGGATGCTGGCTTGAGCATTTTGTACTGTCTTAATATATTTAAAATTTATACTGAAATCCAATATGCAGTGGCCCCCTGGTAAAAACAGGGGAAAAAAAGTGAAAGCATATGGTGGTCTGAGTCTTGAAGAAGAATGACTTTGATTATGGAAACAGGCTGCTGGAGAAATAGGCCTTTTCAGCCCTGTCAGTCACAAACCTTTTCCAAATGTTGACATTGCGCCTGATATTAATGCACTAGAAAGGGTCCGTGGAAAGCTGGGAAGTGCAAACATACCGTGCAAAGCCCGAGCCGTGGATCAGAAGCAAAAATTCACAACTAGCTCCAAGGATCAGGGTTTGCAGTGG
The DNA here is from genome assembly GCF_036850995.1 of Saccopteryx leptura. Classification (NCBI taxonomy): domain Eukaryota; kingdom Metazoa; phylum Chordata; class Mammalia; order Chiroptera; family Emballonuridae; genus Saccopteryx; species Saccopteryx leptura. The sequence continues at coordinate 223,462,438 of NC_089504.1, read as the reverse complement.
CTTGTGTCAAGGGGCTTCATAACTAGTCACCATCTAAGGATGTAACCACATCTGGGATTGTCTATGTTAAAGAAAGCACATTTTTTTTTCAATCCATCCAAGGTCTTATTAAAGTTTTATTTTATTTGACTCCATTATCAAGGACTTTATGTCTTTTTGGTTCTCTGGTGGGCAAGTTCTCTTTTAGAGTAAAGGTTCCTATTTTTACCCCCTAAGCTTGGGGCCATTATTTGGGCAGAGAACACCTTTGAAGTCAGGAGAAAATGTGTGAGATCAAGCCAGACTATGAAATAAAATCGGAGAAGGGGCCTAATGCATTATGGAACACAGAGCGGAGACTGGCGGAAGGTGATGCTAATTTCTGCTCTTGTCAATGAAAAACAGACGTCAGGACGACCTGCTCTGTATTCATCCAGATCCCCAGGACCCCGAGTTGCCACATGGTGATATGGGAAAGCCAGCAGGCCTGGTGGGCGAGGCAGGATGGGGCAAGGGCCAGCTCCTTTATTTTCTTTGGCATGGTTTATGGAAAAGTAGGAGAAAATGAAATTCAAATGATGGGTCAAAACTCGAGCTCTGAAACACATTTGCTCTGTCCTGCAGGTCACATGCACCCAGGGAAATAATTTTGATAACTTCAGTTCTATTTCCAGCACATTGCCAGTGTGTTTTTCACAGGGTGCTGTTCAAAAAAAATATTTTCATGTCGATCATTTACCTTGCAATGAATCACTTAAAATCCTGTGAAGCCATGGGGGAAGAAAAGTTCCAATTGGCTATAAATGATCACACTAACTTCCTGTTTTCTCTGTTGTTTTTTTTTTCTTTGTCTTTTAAAGTTGTTCCTTTTGCCTGAAGCATATTTTGCATCAAAAATGTGGGGGCACCGAAGAGTCACATTAAGACACCAGCCAGGAAAGGGATATGGATCAGGCAGCTTTTCCCCTCACTGTAATTTCTGTCTGCATTGTAAAAATATTGCAAATGCTCACCTAATGCTTGTATGCCAAATGAGAATGCAGAAATGCCTGTCTGGTGATTAAATTTTAAAAGTTAGATGCATGAACGTCTGTGTGGGCAGAAGATAGGCAATGCTTTCAAAGATACTGAATGTTCAGAAGAGGGAGCAGGCTGATGCTAAAACCAGGAGGAAGATATGACTGTCGTCTAAACTTCCCTGCTACTCCTTTTGGGTCACTTGGTTATAAAAGGCAGCTTCTGAGGATGGTCACATCAAGGACGAGAAGAGTACCTCCCCTCCCATCCCCAACTTGAGCCCTGGGAGGACCCTCGTCCTCCAGGCATCTCGGGCATAGGGACCGCTGCTGAGAATTCACTACAGGCTGTGACCTTGATCCGGAAGGTCCAGCTTCTGCAGGGCTGCTGTCTCCTCTCTCTCTCCAAGGCCCATATCCCCCTCTCCCACATGCCATCCCTGTTGACCTGGCCTCCCTTACTCCTCCTGGGCTGATCCTCATCAAGTTCCCAGACCCAGCTGACCCAGTGAGCGCAGCAGAGAGAGGACATGGGAAGGACCCAGCTGAACGAAACGTGCCCACCTGTGAGAAGTCTCAGAGCCTGGTTGCTCCAAGCGCACAGTGGAGGAGTGGGTAGCCCTGTCTCCTCCCATTGCGAGGGTCTACTTGAAGAAAAACTTGCTCCCGGAGTTGGGTTTGCAGAGATGTTCCCTTGGGGTGAGTTTAGGAGGAGAAATGGTGTTTGTGTCTAATCTAGGGTGTAGTTAAGAATTTAAACTTGCCCAAGGAGCAGTCTGGTCCCTGCCCTCAGTTTCTGGGAAGTGATCCCTAAACTCCCGGAATGTCCTGCCTGACAGGAGTGTCTTTGCCTTGGGGCCTTAGACCAGCCAGATCGTAACTGTGTGACTTAATGTGGGGACAGTGAGCTACACCAACCTGCTGTAAGGTGGGAGGTTGAGTTTCACAGTGTTGGCTCTGCCTCATGATGGGCTGGGAACCGAGGCCCACCACTCGTCTCTGTCTGCACGATGGAGCCGAGTAAAGACACCGGGCCCCACGTCTCTGGTGAGCTTCTCACCCAGCAGTGCTGTATGCATATGACACTGTCACACGTCACTCCGGGGAGAATACTGTTGCCCTGACTGCATGGACAGGACCACTAGAATCCCTGCTTCTGGAACCTTCCTGGAGTCCATCTTATCTTTCCTCGAGTGATGTTAATCTGCATCCTTTCCCTTTAACAAATGTAACTGTGAGTACCACAGCTTTCAGTGAGGTCTCTGATTCCTTCTCATGAGTTATGGATACTGAGGGCACTTTCAGAAGCCCCTGGACTTCTAATTGGTGTCAGAAGTGAAGGTGGTCTTACAGACCTTGTCCATCTAACTGCACAGTCTTGGGGGAGGTGTCCACCTAGGTCCTCGGTTCCTGAAGCCCCGTCTCAAGGGAGTGTTCTAGGATTTACACGATGACCCTCTTCTCTCTCATCCTCTACAGCCTGACAAGGACACTGATTGACTCCTAACTCTCAGCCTCACACTATCCACTTATACTGTTGTCATCTGAATCACTGATACTCAAATCAGCAATTCCTTCTTATGTTTAGCTGATATGGTTTTGAAACAATCCTATAGAACTCACATGCCCAGGTGAGAGGACATGTTCCACTTTCTGAAGAGTCCAAAGCCTCGTCTCCTCACCTGCCCACCTGGTGGGATGCACAGTTTCTCTGGAAACAGTAACAGGTAAACAGGAGGATATGGGTCAGACCCCCCACAAATGTCAGTGCCCATCCACATTAATTTTCTGGGGCTTCTGCAACAAAGTGCCATAAAAGGGGTGACTTAAAACAACAGAAGACCAGATCTCATAGTCCTAGAGAGCAGAAATTAGAAATCTATGTGCTAGTGAGGCCATGGATATCCCCTCTAAATTCTAGAAGGGGTCTCTCTGAGCTCCTGGTGCTGCTGGTAATCTATGGTGTCCATGGCTTATGGCAGTATTAATCTAGTCCTCAGTCCGCACATGGCCTCTCCCCGTCTGTCTCTTCATGTGAAATTCTTATATAAGCATGCCAGTCATACTGGTTACGGCCACTCTGCTCCAGTGTGGTTATGAGCACTGACTCTTAAGAGGTGACTGACCTTAAACTAAATATTGACCCCTTTGCTCCTGGTCTCCCCACTGCACAAGGGGGATGACAATGGCGTTTGTCTCAGTGTTCCAGAGAGGATGAGGTGTGCGAGCATGTGTAAAGGCCTCAGAGGCGTAGTCAGAGTGCAAACACGTGCGTGTTGAATAGAAGACCTCCTCCCTATCGGGGGGAGGATGGGGGTCTCCGTGGGTCTGACTGGGCAGCCATGAGTCCAGCTAATAACATCTGAAGCACCCCTATTCCAAACGGAGACAACTTCTGAGGTCTGGCCAGTGAGGCCACACCATTAAAAAGTCTTTGCAGAGCCGCGCAGTTCAGCCTACACCACCCCCGTTTCCCCTTTGGGGAGGTGAACACTCAGGGTGTGAGATCCCAAGCCTCAGTGCTTCATCTGTGAGCTACAAAGAATTTCATCACTACTTCCCAGTCTGGAAGGGACAGAAAGAAATAAAATAGGGCCATGCCCAGCACACCAGGGAAGTGACAGCTCGCTGTGCCTGTAAGCAGTGATTCCAAATAAATCTTTTGATGCAATTACATGCATCAAAACTGGGGATGTGCGACGGCCCTTCCCTCACCTGCTTGTTCTTGTCCTGCTGCCACCAGGTGCACAGAGAGCAGGAGGGAGCCCAAACCAAGGGGCATTGTTCCCACGGAATGCACATTCGTCACCTCTGATTGGATAGCTGGCACGCTGAGACAGTCCCCAGCTACACCTTGCCTTTTGCTGTCTTAACTGAGGGCTTATCTGAGAGCCTTTTGTTCAGGCTCATAATTATTCAGTGACTCAGTAGCCCACGAGCGTTACCGGCGGAGCCAGACAGGACCAGCGAGCTCCCCGACCACCACCTGTTCCAAGTCATTTCCTGTGTGGGCGGCGGCTTCACAGGCCTGACATTGTGAGTGACGGTAACAAGGGCGCTTGGAACTATTGAAACTAGATGAGATCTTGCTTGATTATGGTCTGTCTGTCCAGACACATTTCATTATCATTCTTTGCATATATATTAAAAACTCTTCCCCCTCGATAAACAAATGTTCTGGGAGGGGGGCGAGGCAATATGCAACAAGGCTGCAAGAGAGAAAGCACACCCATGCTTTACCTATTAGGTCAGTGCCCTGAGCACAGGATGCACTTGGAAGGGGCCGGAATGTCAGTGGTGTGTTTGTTCCGGTGGGGAGTATATACACATAGCTGGGGGTGGGGGGGTGTGTGCGGGGGGTGGTGGTGTCAAGAATATTTATAGTAAATTTTAAGCCATATGTTCCACTAAATTGGAGTTTTAAAAACAGCTTAGAGTGATCAAATATTCTGTTCACAGTACACACTTAAATTAGCCAATGGAGTGGAAAAAAAAAGGGGAGAAAGAAAAAAAAATGCAGCCCAAACAGTTATTTATGTCACATAGACAAAACCCTGGGTTGGTTGACTGATTATTTCCATTCCATCGTGAGCCATTGTTGGCATTTTTACTCTGGGTTTAACGGCTGCATTTTCCTCACAGGGAAGGTTCGTTTCTGACCCCATTGCCCCTCGTGGTCGGTCTTTCTGATCTTGTAGATTGCTAAATTCTTGGGTCATAATTAATCTTAATTTTTTTTTCCCCTGATTATAGCAGCAATACATGCTCACTATAGAAAACTTTAAAATGTAAACATAGATGAAGAAAAAAAGCAAATTAACCACAGGCCCACAACCCAGGAAAAACTACCGTGCACTTGACTTCACCGATGCTTATTACTGAAGATTGGAGTGATCTTCACATGTATTTCACATTAAGGCAGCAGTATTAAGTTGTTGATAGTATATTGGGATTTGCTATAAGTAATATGATGATGATCTCATTATAGTGCTTTTTATCTAAGTCTCTCATAAGACTCACAAACTTTACCTCACTCGCTATCAGAACACTCCTCAAAGGAAGGTCAGGAGCAGGGGTCCCCAAACTACGGCCCGCGGGCCGCATGTGGCCCCCTGAGGCCATTTATCTGGCCACCGCCGCACTTCTGGAAGGGGCACCTCTTTCATTGGTGGTCAGTGAGAGGAGCACATTGACCATCTCATTAGCCAAAAGCAGGCCCATAGTTCCCATTGAAATACTGGTCAGTTTGTTGATTTAAATGTACTTGTTCTTTATTTTAAATATTGTATTTGTTCCCTTTTTTTTTTAACTTTAAAATAAGATATGTGCAGTGTGCACAGAGATTTGTTCATAGTTTTTTTTTTATAGTCCGGCCCTCCAACAGTCTGAGGGACAGTGAACTGGCCCCCTGTGTAAAAAGTTTGGGGACCCCTGGTCAATAGGGACTCTTGCCCCAATTTCATAGATGGAGAGACTGAGGCACAAGGTGGAAATGGGGTTAGATTAGGGTGCAAGGTGCCTGATTTCTCTCTCTCTGTTTTTGCTATTTGGTAGCTATATAACTGTATCTCCCTCCATTTTTTCACCAGGAGTTTGGAATAGATACTCCTCAATGGTCCATGCAGTTTTAATCATCTTAGATTGTGTTATGTAATTGGGCCAGTGTCAGAGTGCTGATTCCTAGGGTATAATTGAATTCTTCACGGAGAACTTCAGCTTGGGAATAACATTTCTGTGAGAGGCCCATCTAGAAAGACTATCAGCATAACTCAGTGTTAGGTTAGAAGAAGCCTTTGGTAGCTAGTAGCCTAAAAGTAGGAATTGTTAAGATGCTTGCTAACGGTGCAGATTCTTGGGGCCCAACTCAGACTCACTACATCCAAATTCCCAGGGCAGAGTCCTGGTGAGCAATGAAAGACATCATCAGGCAGGTGTGGAAAACACAGCATCTGGGCAAATCAGTGGTCTTAAGTGTGGCTGCACATTGGAATCATCAGGGAGCGTAGAACAATAGGGGTGCCTGTGTCCCATCCTAGAGATGGTGATAGCTAATGTTGGGCTGTGTCCTGAGTGTTCAGAGTTTTAATATCTCCTCAGGTGGTTACAATGGGCAGCTAAGGTTGAAAACCCTCTATCTAGAGCCAATGATTGTAAAAAGTGTTCTCATAGAATGTCAGTGCCAGACTTTTACAACAGCACATGAGCTGAGACCTAGAAATTCAAAACCAGAGGTACCAAGGACAGTTTCTCCCTCTACAACCACAACGTCTCAGACCAGAAAGGATAAATGAATAAACAAAAGTTTACTCCCTGTTTTATGGAAATAGCAACAATCCCCCTGTACAGGTTCAGTGTATGTCATAGTTGGATCTGGAATAATTTAATTATTTTGCCCCCAAAATAAGAAGGATGCAGCCTGTGAACAATTTCAAAAGTAAGCACATTTTGTTGGAAAACATTCACCTTGGAAGTTTCATACTGATGATAATTACACTGCTTTGGTAAGGCTACAAGTAAAGCCTTTCAAAGAATCTGTGTCGATGACATTTGTTTACCAAGAAAAGAGAATTCAACAGCCAAGTGAAGCAGTCGGTCTAGAGAACCCTTTGGAGGAAGTTTCTCTGAAAAGGCTTTGGGTCAAGCCTAATCTTTGCCTAGTTTGGTTAGAAATGGTCACGGGCAAGGAGGAGCTGCCATGTGCCTTGCCATAATAGCCAAGGCCTGAAATGTGGGTAGAAATAAAACACACTCTCCTGGGAAGTGTTCGAGTTGCACGTTTTGGTGTTCATGGCACAGAAGGGCAGTTCTGCTATCTTCAACACATCTCAGGGCCTGACTTTCTCCACAGCAAGTGTGCCAGTTTCTCACATGTCCACACAGACATTAGAGGAGGCTGCAGAAGGCAAAAGACTCCACAGGCTGAGCCCTGCAAAGACCTATCTGGCTCCTGTCTCCCAGCAGAAACTGGTCATTGGAATACTGGACACATGGTTCAGTGCTACAACTTTCAAAAGTTCCTTCTTAACTTCCTGTTCTTTTTCTCTGTTCTGTGTCAGAGACAATGCCGAAATTACAGACAGTCCAGGCTTCCTTTTGCATCTGAACATTATTACCCTAAATGACAAAACTCCCTGCGTCGTTTCTGAAGAGGGAGCCCAAGGAGCGAATGCGGTCTGATTCACATGCCAGGATTCCTGACAGGTTTCCACATGAATATTCCTACTGCAGTTTCACAGCTCACATTTTGGGAATGAGGATACATGTAGCAATGCTATGAAGCAGTATGTATATTTCTCCTTATCAAAATGCATGGCCCCAAATTTATTTTAATGAATCAAGAAAGGTTTGCAAAATGACCCTCTTGGTGTGTACAATCTCCTCCCCACTGGCCGACGGTGGCAGCATCAGGTCCCAGGCTGGGCTGCTAGGAAATGTGACCATCCTGGGTCACCTGCAGCTCCAGACACACTTTTAACCTAGAACACTGAAAACACAAATTGTGTTTCCAAGTATGGACATTTAAAGACACTTGTGAGTATTTTCTCTAAATACTCTGGAAAACCTCATACTAACCCACTCCCTGAAATACTGCTGTGGAATAACATGGTTTGGGGATAGATTGCTGAGTAAGACACGTGTGTGTATATTGAAAGCTGTGAACAATTTTACTGCATTACTGTGAAAATATTACAAAAAAATGAACCAACTTTCCAGTGCCTTCTCAACCAAATCTTTTAAGTATCAAAATCAATTAAACCCTAACCCCAAGCATGGTCTTAGGTCTGCCACTAACTGACTGAAAGTGGGCAACGGATATCAGGGTCACTTTTCTGACAAGTTATGCATTTATGTATGACTTGATTTTGTTTTTTTTTTGCTTCTTTTTTATTCTCCCTCCCTCCCTTCCTTCCTTCCTTCCTTCCTTCTTTCCTTCCTTCCTTCCTTCCTTCCTTCCTTCCTTCCTTCCTTCCTTCCTTCCTTCCTTCCTTCCTCCCTCTCTTCCCTCCCTCCCTCCCTCCCTCCCTCCTTTCCTTCTCTTTTATTTTTTTTATAGACAATTGTATTAATTTACTTGGGCTTCCAAAACAAAATATAACAGACAGAGTGATTAAACAACAAACAACAGAGATTTATTTTTCACAATTCACAATTCTGGATGCTCAAAGTCCAAGATCAAGCTGCCAATAGATTTGGGTGCTTGGTGAGACTCTCTTTCTGGCTTGCAGGTTGCCACCTTCTCACTATGTCTTCTTATGGAAGAGAGAGAGAGAGAGAGAGAGAGAGAACACCGCTCTGGTGTCTTCTATAAAGACACTAATCCTATGGGATCAGGCCCCAACCTTATGACCTTACAACCTTAATTAACTCTTCGTAGGCTTCATTCCCCAATTACAGCAACACTGGGTGTTAGGGCTTCAACACATGATTTTGCGGAAGGATACAATTTGGTCCATAGAAACTATTGATTAAATGAGTGAAAATAGTTTATGAGGTTTGGGAGAGCTGGCAGAGTCTAAATGTCACTTGCTTTTCAGATGGGAAGGTTTCATAAAAAGCCTTCATGTAACAATTGCAAAGCACTGCTGATGTCAAAGAATGAGCAAAGGCTCAGAGACCTCCAGAATCCCTTCTCAGCCAAACCCTTTGCTAGCTGTGTGAACATGAGACCATGACAAGAGACTGCGGACCCTGCTTCTCCATGGGAATCATTGCATTTGTCTCAGATAATGTTAACAAGTTTAATTGCAATTGAGGCACAAAATGTTTGGTGAGGAACCTGGCACAGAGTTAGTGTGCACTTCTAGCCATTATTCATGCTGTCATCATCATCATAATCATCGTCACCATCATCATCATTGTCATTATCATTCCCAGGCTAGTTAACAGGAGCATAAAAGCATTGTGATGTGCAAATAGCCATATAGTCCTTCTGAGTGACACATGTAATGAATTAGTCCAGAAGCACTATTTTAAATACCATTTCCCTCAAAGAAAATCTTAGAAGATCCTATTGGTTGGTTGTCACCCATGTTTCACTATCCAGAGAAAAGCTGTCTGGACTCCCAACCTTCAACTCTGATGCCCATGAAGACCATCCCCTGAGCAGAACACGGCTTTGACAACCTGCTTTCCACCTTTCATCATGGTGACCCTGCAGTGCTATGCAGGCACTTCAATACAACCAACCCCACAAGCGTCTCCAGGATGAACCAAAATTTGTTGTAAAATAGCAAGAGAAAGAAAAAAGCTGCTTGGATAAATTTTCAATCCAATATGGTAAGTTTTTCTCAAAGTAGTCAACATTTGTCATGCCTGAAAACACTTTCTCCAAAACCACTTCCAACCCACAATTCATATTTTCATGATTAACCTCAGAGAGATAGAGGATATAGCTAGAGCTATGTCATGCTCCTTCAACCAAACTCTCTGGTCGTTTCCCAGGTGGGGAGGGTTAGGGAGGGGAGTGGGCAGAACTGGGTTTGGAGAGAGAAGCCTCTTTGTCTGGAGGGTTTAATTGCTGAGGGGTTTTTACCAAAATTCCTTTTGCACACCATGTCTCGCCTTGAGTTCTAATCCGCTAGGGACATAGTTGATCAATGATGTAATTCTACAGTTATTTAAGGATAGTGATTCTTTTATTCTCACAAAAGGGTGTGCAGAAAATTAAAAGAAGCCTGCAGTCATTTATCTTAATCTCTCCAGATTGTTTATTGTTTCTACAAGTCAGGGCAGTCTCATCTTGGGAAAGGCATATTCCAAGGCAAAAGTTGATAAAAATGATTGCATTGTTAGATGGGTGGGGTTTTTGTAAAATAGACCCATTGTTGATGGGCTTTTAAGACAACACTGCATTTTGTCGTGTGATCTTTCTGAAGGCTGTGATTGGCCAGTTAGGGTAAATAACAACATGAATTTACCCTCAGAGACTTGGTCACTGCAGAGGACTCAGCAAAAGTCTGCACATTACAAACGTCAAAGGCAGATTCTTGAAAATGTTAATTTCCCAAGTAACTTCCTTCCCATGCAACTTCCTTCCCATGCATTGCCATAAAGCTCTTTGGCCCTTCTATCATGTATAGAGTGAGAAGTAATATATGTACTTAATATGTTTATTTGAATATTATAGCTTTCCTCCCCAATATAATTCATCTCTTTTCCGTGTGTGATGGAAACTGCAAAATGATTTCCCCCCCTTGTGTTATAAAAATATCTCTCAATTGTCAGTTTTCAGTCCTCAAGCTCTTTGATCTGCTTTGAATGTGAAGGGTGCAGGACTCCCACACTAGGTGGGAGGCCTCCACGTGATAGTGTGAGGAAAAATCTGTGAATTTTCCCCCTTATTGTATTTTATATCCATGAGTTTCTTATTTGGAAGAAAAATTAATGCACAAATAGGACCGTTCTAGTTAACTCATCCAAATGTTATTTGTTAAGAGGTATTTTATGCCCAATATATCTATTATTATTTTTATTATTATTCTTTTTAAATAAGTCTTGTCTTAGCTCTTTTCCTAGAAAAAGGATGTTGCCTTTTGCAAAGGGCATATTATCTTCAATATCCAGCATTTCAGGTGTTATTTTACTACTTAAGTTTTCCACATCTTAAGTTGTCTCAGTGAAGTGCAGATTGGCAGGGTTTGGATAGACCTGCCTTTCCTGGTAGCTGAAGACTTTCATTGCTTAGGAAACTTGTCAGTCTCCCTCTTTGAAAAAAAACCCCATCATGAAGCACTAATGGGGCAATGGGAAGGCCTTCAAAGTCTGCCTCTGTTTAGATAAGCACGTTCCACCTCCGAGATCTGTTCTAAGTCACTATAATGTTTATTCAGTTTAAAACTGATATAAAATATCTTACAAGTTATATCTCCTTTTAGCCAACATTTAAAAAATGCTGTTATGAGAAATAAACATAAGAAGCAAAAGACTAAATGTCCCCAAATGGAGAGCAGAGTTAACCTATTATTGAAGGTGTGAATAAATTATGTGAATTAATTTCCAAATACAAGAGCAACCCTAGTATCTATAGAGGAGGTCATGAACCATGATGTGAACCATGGCCCCAGTCTCAGAATCTAACACATCTCTGAAGGTGAATGTTCAGGTGGTTTGAGAGAGAATGTGCTTGAGATGTGTTTTTAAAAGCCTGGCTGTGGTCTCTTAGATTAAAATTACATTGCTACATTTGTTATGCTGAGAAGAGAGTTTCATCTCAAACAACATAACTCCAGTGGAATGTTTGCTTAAGGAAGTCAGTCATGGAAGGTACTGCACAACGATGCCTTTCCCTTCTTGTTCTTAAACTCTGGCCATCCCAAGCATCTCTATTCCTGGTACAGACTAATCAGCACTCAAGTGGAGCTGATAGGGACCTCCTAGTCCTTAAATGTTCTCCTGGGCCTCATGGAAGGAAAGTCTGCGAAGGGGAAGACTGGAATGAAAGACTTCCTTATCAACACTGGACAGCCCAAGGGGGTGGGGTCATGTGAGAAAACATAATTACAGAGATATGTTAGGCTTCTCTCTACTCAGTACTTCTTTTTCCAAAGGTTCTTCAAGAGTGATTATGGTATCATCTAATCCTCAAATTATTAATGTCTGTTTTTGGACTTCATGAAGTATTCTTAGCCCCTCCAGAAAAATTCTCCGCCACTGTAGACAGCTGTTGAATACTTAGTTGGTTTATTCAAGACTTGGTGACCTCTAGGCAAACTCCCAAAGATGAGAAAAGATAAAGGGAAAAAAAGCTAGGAAATGTCACTTGTAGACACAGTCAATGCATTCATGTCTTGTTTTTGAAGTAATCAATTCTTGAGCTAAGAGTTTGGAAATTCTATTCAGATTTAGACATTCCTTGAACAGTATGTATGTGAATTCCAAGTTCTTAGTAAGCAAGCTAATGCAGTAGCTGCCACAGGCAAAGTCAAGTGCTTGATTTTCATATAACAAATTTTTCATTATATATTTGGATTGTGTTTATTAGCCATGACCTTCAGCTGACCTGTTGTTCCAAACTGGTAAGGAAGAAAGAAGGAGTGGTTTTAGGGGAAACAAAGTCCATAGTAAGTAATTGAGCTGGAATGTCAAGAAAGCTTTCATTAATTTTATTCACGATCTTTGACACTTTCCTGTTTTCTCTCTGCCTTAGTTTCTCATTGTGTTTAAAAAACAAACACACGCAAACAAAGGAGAAAAATAACATCTTCCAAAGAGATGGTAGAAAAGATAATGCGACAAGTAAAAATGTTATTACTAGGTAGACCCCTGAAGGCCATTAAGCTTTATAAAGAAAGGAAACTTTAAAAAGTGACATGCTTTTTTTGATTCCGTGTATGAAACATTTTGACAGGCCTAAATTAGAGATTGATGACTGATTGGAAGTGGCCAGGGGGCAAAGGTGTGGGGTAAAGATATAGAAGAATAACATGAGAGGGTTTCTTCATGGTGATAGGACGGGCTGTGTCTTGGTTGTGTTGACAGTTACATAAATCTATACATTAGATAAAGTTGCACTGAAGTATCTTTGCACATGTGTACACACACACACACACACAGGGGTGGATGTAAAAAAGTGAAAACTGAAATAGGCTTGCAGGCTGTTTAATACTACTGTGCCCACATGAACTTCTGGATCTTGATATTGAAGTTTAGTTGCATAAGATGTCATCATAGGGGAAAGCTGGGTGAAGGACACCCTTGGAATTTATATGTGATTCTTATAACTTCCTGTGAATTTATACCTATTTCAAAATAAAACATATTTGCAAATGTCATTACATACTTGTCCCAACGTAACCCCTTGACCAACCCATGTTCCCTGTATGATTACAATGACAATAAAAGTGGAAATAATTTCTTTAAAAGAAAATGGTAAAGAAATGACAATTCTTACAGGGAGTGGGATGAGTCACAACAAAGCCATCAAGCAGTTCTTCTCTTGTAACGTAACTTTGCATAAGTGTGAATACAATGCTTCCTTGTTTAACATCACTTTGAGCTTAAAGGCGAAGTTCTTAAGAACAGTTTTTTGAAAGCTAAGCCTTTTGTAAGTTGAGATGCCATGAAACATTTGTTTCTTGGGCTCCTTCATGAAAACAAAGCAATGTGTAGTAAAATAAGTTTGAAAATACTGGAGTTAAACATATTATATTCCTAAATCTCTTTTCATAATAATAATTAAAAAAAACTTACTTTTGAAAAATATAGGACCCTGGCTGGTTGGCTCAGTGGTAGAGTGTTGGCCCAGTGTGTGGAAATCCCAGGTTTGATTCCCGGTCAGAGAACACAGGAGAAGCGCCCATCTGCTTCTGCACCCTTTCCTTCACTCTCTCTATCTCTCTGTCTCTTCCCCTCCTGTAGCCATGGCTCCAATGGTTCAAGCAAAGTTGGCCCCTGGCACTGAGGACGGCTCTATGGCCTCGCCTTAGGCTGTAAAATGGCTCGGTTGCTGAGCAGTAGAGCAGCAGCCCAGATAGGCAGAGCACCCCCTGGTAGGGGGATTGCTGGGTGGATCCCAGTCAGGAAACATATGAGAGTCTGTCTCTGCCTCCTTGCCTCTCAGTTAATAAAAAAAAAAGATTCCAAATTTTTATGTCCTAAAATAGAGGAGAAGATAATCTAAATGATTTGGACCAACTCTCTGCTGAAGACAAGTAGAAAGTTATATCACATGCAAACACACAACACACACACACACACACACACACACACACACACACACACACACACACCCCACATACACCCATGCACCCAACTAGCTGAAGTTAAAGTCTTTGGAGAGTTGTTAACAAAGTGAAGAATTTCAAGACCAAGACAGAATACAGAACAAAGAGAAATGGTCACAGCAGTTGAGGTCACGTGCACACTCAAGATGAGTGGGATTCTGGAAGAGTAAGATGAGAATATGAAAAGTATTCCGAGCTTTTGCTGACCTGATGTGGTGAGTGGGGAAAACCCAGGAGTTCAGGGCACCCCAGAGACAGGTCCTGGTACATCTCTCCTGCTTTGGGTTTAGACACCCAAGCCCTATGACTTAGGGGTGGGGAAGTAGGGAGGTGGAAATTAGAACAGCCCTCCAGGGAGATCAGAGGTGTCTTAGGGTCACCTCAATTCTCGAACTAAGCCTAGATTGCTGGTGCTTCTGGTCGCAAACAGAAGTAAATCCTCCCTCTAGATAAGGTCTTAAATAAATTGTATAACATGTCACACATACCAGGCAGTCCATCAGACATATAGCAAGAGGAAATTAAAACACCAAACAATAAAAACAGACCTCAAAGGACTCCAGATAATAGTTACAAACAACAGAATTTAAGACGACAAAGCTTACATGGTCACAGAGCTACAAGAAAGGACGGGAAAGTCTGGTGAATAATTGGGAGCTACCAGATTAAGCAAAGGGAGATTTTGAGACTGAAAAACACAACAACGGGAAATAGAAACAGCGGAAGGATTGACACATGTTACAGAATAAGAGAGAATCAGTGACTTGACATGCGGTGTAAAAGCACCATCCAGAAGGAGTCATGGAGAGAGAAAAAGAATGGAAGATTCAGAAGAGAGGGTAAAAGACAAAGGAACACAGAGGGAAGGTGGATCACATGTGTAGTGAAGTTCCCGCTGGGAGAACGGAGGAGAATGGTGTAGACGGGAAGACACGTGGACTGACAGTTCTCCAGCCTGGCAGAGTCAGGAAGCAGGTAAATCCAGGGACAGTTATGCCAGCAGAAAGAGCCGAAAACCAAAGACAGTAAGAAAATCTTAAAAGTGACCTGAGGGAGAATGACACATTAATTTTAAAAGAGGAATACTAGGCCTGACCTGTGGTGGCGCAGTGGATAAAGCGTCGACCTGGAAATGCTGAGGTCGCCGGTTCGAAACCCTGGGCTTGCCTGGTCAAGGCACATATGGGAGTTGATGCTTCCAGCTCCTCCCCCCTTCTCTCTCTCTTCTCTAAAAATGAATAAATAAAATTAAAAAAAAAAAAAAGAGGAATACTGACTTGACAATTATAACCTAAAAAAAAAAATCAAATTAAAAATAATAAAATAATAAATTAAAAAGTAAAACCAAACAATATCAAATAAAATGTAATAAATTATAAACAAAACCATAAATAAAATTATAGACTCAAATAAAATAAACAAACAAAAGAAAAAAGAAAAGGAAGTCAGAAGGCAATGAAAGAAAAATTTTAAAATGTTGAAAGTGAACTCCCGACCATAAAACTCCATATTAGGTAAAAAATACCCTTCAGGAATGAAAGCAAAATAAAAATAAAGACATTTTCATATACACAAAACAAAGACTGTCACAGCTGGAGTGAGACTGTTGAGAAAGGAGATCTACAGGGGGAGGGGGAACTTCAGGGGGAGGGAGAGCCTGGGGGGGAGGGGGGCCTGGGGGGAGGGGGGAGAGCCTGAGGGGAGGGAGACCTGCAGGGTGAGGGAAAGTGCAGGGGGAGGGAGAGCCTGGGGGGGAGGGAGAGCCACAGGGTAGGGGAGGGGGGGAGGGGGAGGGAGAGCCTGGGGGAGGAGGGAGACCTGCAGGGGGAGGGAGAGCCTGGGGGAGGAGGGAGACCTGCAGGGGGAGGGAGAGCCTCAGCGGGAGGGAGAGCCTGGGGGAGGAGGGAGACCTGCAGGGGGAGGGAGAGCCTGGGGGAGGAGGGAGAGCCTGGGGGAGGAGGGAGAGCCTGGGGGGAGGGGGAGAGCCTGAGGGGAGGGAGACCTGCAGGGGGAGGGAGAGGGGGGAGGGGGAGGGAGAGCCTGGGGGAGGAGGGAGAGCCTGGGGGAGGAGGGAGACCTGCAGGAGGAGGGAGACCTGCAGGGGGAGGGAGACCTGCAGGGGGAGGGAGAGCCGTAGCGGGAGGGAGAGCACACCCGTGGGCTGGAGGCACAGGGAGAGCTGAAGGCAGGAAGTAGCAGCCTGTCTGCACACTAAAGAGCATTCTGACTGGACAAAGCTGTAATGATGATAGTAGACTAGCTAGAAGATGAACTACCTATGCAATTACAGTAAATGACAATGATTGCCAGTAAGTTGGAATGGGGGGAAGAGCAATCCCTGCCTTGTTGGAAGGAGGTAGAAGGACTCAGCTGGGTCAGTAAAGGCTGGTTCGGTTCAGTCGGTAGTGAGCTGTGAAAGGACAGTGACCGTGGAGCAACCTCACGGGCAAAGGGACACACAGGTCAAATTTTCAGCACTCTGTGAACCAGGGAACGTGAGCACAGAAAAGAG